>NC_000071.6:45453284-45824950 GCF_000001635.26 Mus musculus
TAACAGCTCCAGGGACACTGTCAGCAGTGACATTTTAGAGAAAGAAATGCCAGGGCACGCCTGGAAGAGATCGACATTTGATCCCACACATTGTTGCTAACACACGTGAGCATTAATGGGTCCGTTTCTGCTTTGTTTCTAGCACGCAGTTTTTCAAAGTCTACTTAGCATTCTTTGTCAGCAGTTCTACATGATTTTGCTTGATAGTCACTCTCTGGTCATTAGGATGTCCACAGCAGGATTACTTAAATACTTGAACGGAGGAACAATTAAAGCCTCTGCTGAAACCCTAGTCTGTTGGGAGATATAGGGTTACTTCCTTGGGTAACACACTCTGCTATATCAAGCAAGCGGAGGGTTGTCTGCAGAGGCTGGGGATGTGCGTGGGGTAAACAGAAGCTGAGGAGGCAGGCACTGAGGGAGGATGAACTAGCGTGTATGGAGCAGGCTATTATGGACTGTCTGAAAGATGTCCACTTGCCCAACGGTTGCCCAGAGTGCTGGGGGATGACTTGCACTCATTAGTATGCCTGGATGGTTCAAAAAGGTGTGGTACGGGCTGGCATCTCTACTCAGTTTCTCATCCTTCCTTCTGATCATCGTCGCTTTGTCTCTGCCTCATTGGCTGAGTGGGAAAATCTTGTGTCAGACTGGAGTGGATTTGGTCAATGCCACAGACCCAGAACTGGTCAAATTCATCGGGGACATTTACTACGGGCTCTTCCGAGGATGCAAGGTGCGGCAATGCGGACTTGGGGGACGCCAGTCCCAATTTACAAGTGAGTATATTTGGGGTGTGTAAACTGATGTGTGTGCACTTTTTGTTTGGCAGGGTGCTTATGTCTAAACGTGAGATTTGAGTATTGCCTGTGTAAGACATAACTACAAAGTCTGTGGGGCAGCCAGTATCTCCTATACAGCTATGCAAAGAGAACTTTCTTTTCTAAAAGAGATAAAAATGCTATGAGAAATAGGAATTTGTGTATTTTGTAGTTTACTTCTAGTAATAGTAACTAGTAAAATACCATGTGCTCATGTGTCAGGCATCCCACATTGCCTGATTCATTTAAGCTTCACAACACACTTTCAAGGGAAACATGGTGAACATGCCCATTTTTCAGCAGAGTACATTGAGTCTTGGGAAGTTGCATAATTCACCTGGAGTCACTCAGACCCATGCCATGTGACTCTGGTAATCTTAACCTGTCCGCAATAGTGTACAGGTGCAGACAGCCTGCGGAAGGGAACCTCCAGGAAGCATGGTAACTCCTCCCACCTCCATGTGTCTGAAAGCTTCATCGCCTGAAGAAGATTGGAGGGACTTCTCGGGGAGCATTGAGGAGAAACTGACACGTTTTCTGGCAGGGAGGCTGGGGAAGGCACTTGATGACTTAACGGTGAGCAGCCAGCAGCAGTGGCCTGCGTTCAGAGCTCCTCAGAAGGTAGACGGGAGTAATCCCTTGAAGCCCTAAGGCAGGAGTCCAAAAAAGGCTGGGAAAGAGAAAACAAAACAAACAAAACAACATTCCGCAGCCCTTGGAATCAAGCAGGGAGATCACTAGGAAGAGGAGAGTTTAATAAAACTATAGTTAGTCAACGGCTTCTTAGCACATGGGCATCAGAAATCATACCCATCGCTTGATTTTTTTTGTACCTCAAAAACTTTGGCAATGTTTAAAAGCCTGACCAGGGCATATATCTCATTAAGTACATAAAAATAGAACATCATACCCCTTGACTACAAAATATAAAGGGTCTTCATGTCTATACAGAAAGGAAGTACACATTTATTATGTTTATTGAGAAAAAAAATCTGAGTATATTTCTATTCACCCAGTGATTTAAATGGAGCTTAAGTGTTGGGGAAATAGCTTCATCATTGTCACAGCTGAGGCTTGAACATGGTCGTGTGCTCGCCTGGGATTCCAGAGCTGTCGGGAATGGAGGCAGATGGATTCTGACTTCAGTGAGAGACCCTGTTTCTAAGTAATAAGCCAAAGATTGATATAGTAGGACATCCAATGTCTACCTCTGGTCTCTGAAAGTCCACACACAGATGTGTAAACTATACACACACCCACATGTGCATAATATATACATGTGTATATATGTATGTATATATACATATGTATGTGTATATGTATGTATGTATATATATGTATATATATATATATATATATATGCTTATGGCATGTGCATACACACACACACACAAAAGTCTAAGTTGAAAAATAATGATACAAACAAATAAAGAAAAGGATATGTTTAAAGGAGACCAGGACAACGATGGTACTTTATCTGTGTGCTCTGCTGCCTAATATGTCTATTGGACACTTACAAAACTTTAATATGTGGGAGAATGGCAGGGCAGCCACGTGTCTGTGGTCCTTGAACATGCTACTGGTACCTGAATGGTAAAGCCCTCAGCTCCCAGAAATTAAACCGCTTCTAGTGGGAGCTGTAACAATGAGTACCTTCTGTTTGCCCTTTGGGAAAATTCAAATGTCTCTTTCTTTCCTGTGCCTTCCTTCTAAGAAAGATATCCACATCCTTGTTTCCCCTAGAATGGTCTAGTCCCAAGCATCACAGCTGTGTGAGATGTATAGAAGGTGTTTCATTTCCAGCTAGTCTGGCTGTATTTGAGAATGCTCTTTTCAGCTATTCTCTGGTCATCCCAGAGGAGGTATTAAGTGTTCATTCACCAGTACCTTGGAAGAGGCCATGCTTGAAAGATCTCAGGAAACCCAAGGCAGCTTCATCCTGTAATCAGCTCACTTTGCATGCTGTAGTTTAAGGACATTGTATGTCTTGCTACCTCTCTTTCAAGGTCACAGCTCTCAAGTCCAGTACAATGTAAACTCGAAGTAGCTATGGGGTATATTAGCATCTTCCACCCTTAACAGAATTTCCCACTTTCTGAAGGTCTACCGAAAACTATCCCTGTTCTCAAGGCTGTACGCAAATCATCAGAGAAGAGTTTGTGCAAGCACATTATAAACCTTATGATAGGGAGGTTTTTATTGAGTCTCATTTACATGCAACTGCTTGCCTTACCTGGAGACCCATCTGAGAGACTCAACTCCCACATTAGTCATGGGAAAACCAAGAAAATTGCCACCACCAACCACTAAGGTCCTTTTTATATCTTGAACATCTGAAATAAGTAATGTCTGAGTGGCTGCAGAAAGAAAGCAACAAACATTAAATTAATTAATGATTTGCACGCCTTTGGGTATACTGTTCAGTAGGTACAGCCAAGCACCACCAAGAGAGGAATGAATGGTGCCTGGCCATTCACAAGGGCTTCCCAGAGAAGGCTGCTGTGTGGCAAAAGAGTCATGAAGCACACTTGAACTAGACTCTAGTCACTAGAGACATAGCACATTCCTCTCTGAAGCCACCTCTGTGGTTCGTTTCCTCTGTCCTAATTTTATCATAATATTTTATTAAAGGAAAAGATGTGAATCAGAGAAACCAAGACATGGAGGAACTTCTGGGAATGTGCCTAACATACAGCATGTTGCAGTTTTAGGTCTATAGCCCCTCCCTATAGCTTACTCCAGAAGCATCTCCCTAAGTGCTCGAACCTGGGTAGACTGCCAATTCCTTGCTTGTTTATTTATCTCACCAGAGCAAACGATCATATGTATCTGGAATCAGGAAGAAACAAACCATCTAAGTTTTAGATGTTGATAGGATAATCAGTTCTGATATCCAAGCAAGGTATCACTTCCATATGTTTAAAAAAAAAAAGAGTTTAAATTCAAAGTGAGCCCTCTAGAATTTGAACTGCATTGTGTTTAAACTTTTAAACTCTTGTTTATCTAAGGTTTCTGATTTCTCTCCTGCCAGCCCTTTAGCAGAATAGTTAATGCATTACTTCCTGGCTGTGTGGTCTTGGCTAAACTATTTAACTCATTTGGGCCTCAGTTTTCTCATCTGTAAGAATTTGAGAGGGTGACCTGAGAAGCTCAGTCAGCAGTGTGCTCTTCATGCAGGCATGATCAGTTCTGTCCCCACTGTCCATGTAAAAAGCCAGGTATGGTGGCATGCCTCTTTGTAATCTTAGTGCTGTGGTCCTACAGTTGGGAGGGTCAGTAAGGCTTGTTAGCCAGCAAGCCTGGACTAAATAGGAGAACCCTGGGTCCCAGGGACAGACTCTCAAAAATCAAGGTGGAGAGCATCTGAGAGGCAACCTGAGGCTGACCTCTGACCCCCACATGCATGAGCACATACATGTACACACTCATGCGAACACACATACAGGAAGAGAGAGAGAGAGAGAGAGAGAGAGAGAGAGAGAGAGAGAGAGAGAGAGAGAGAGAAGAGGGGGGAGACAGAAACAGAGTCGGAGAGGGAAAGAGAGGCAAAAGAAGGAATGTGTATGACATGCCTGCACAGAGTTTATACCTGATTATCAATGGAGCCATGGATCAGCTGTACTCATAGCTGTGGATTCCAAGCTACAAGCTAAATTCCAATTTCATTAAGTTAGAGATGCCTAAAACTCTTGGTAGGAGGACAAACACATAAGAGTGAGCCACAGCTTTCTGGGCACTGTACGGTACAACGGAGTCCAACGTAGAGTTCCTCTCAAAAACTAATGGAAAGGGCTGTTGCATTGAAACTCCCAAAGAAACACCTGAATTTCTAAGTGATGATATATAAAAGGTAATCAAAGCCATGGGGCGTCCTGAGCTAGAAGAACCACATATGAGCATGAGAGTTAGAAAGATTTACCATATACCAATAGACTGTATGCAAAATTAAGGCACTTCAACAGGGGGCTTGGACTGGGTTCTCTTTACCTCCTTACTCACAGTACTCTTTGTGCCCCAAGTTTCCTCTTCTCCATCATCATAATATAGTTCTCAATTTCTCATTTTATCAACTCCAAATATAGGTTAGTATTATCATGTGCCCATGGCAGATTCTTTCTAAAATCTGCATTACGATATAAATATATTCAGCCAATTTGCTGATTGAAGGAATTAATCTATCTTCAATTTTCTGCTATTGTTATGAATAGCCAGTTTATATACTCAACTGAATGCATTGGTCTGAACAATAACTCCAGTGAAATTGCCCTGATGTTGCCTTTGATCAAGTTGCTTTTTAATGGGGAGGTAGGAATAAAGATCCCTACAAGATTCCAGCTTGCCTTTCTCCTATACCACCATCAACGAGGAGTTTTGAACTTTGCCAATCATGTGAGTGACTGATTTAGATTTTCAGGATTTAGTGAGGGTTGCTGTGCTAGTCGTGTGTCTTCAGGATCTCATGATCAAGAAAAGGGGAGGATGAGACAGGCACTTAGGTATAAGCTACTATATCTGGACTAAGAAGAGGCTCAGGGTTTGAAAAGTGGGTGTTGGGTCTCCAAGAGGAGGGAGTTGGAATGGAAACAAAGGGAGTAACATGTCTGAGAAAAACAAACTCCTTGGAAAGGAGCCCATCTTCATTGTCAGAGTTTCCAAAGTCATGGGGATGACCGTGCAGAGAGAATGACAAATGGAAACAGAACTGGAAAGAAAGTTGATTCAGAACCTAGGATGTAAATGTGGGTGGTGCCCGGAAACAGATGAATGGGAAGGACTCAGTACAGGGGTGAGAACTAGATCTCTCACTCCTGCCCAGTGTGGTGGTGCATGCTTTAGTTCCAGCACTCAGGAGGCAGACACAGGTGAATCTTTGTGAGTTCGAGGCCAGTGTGGTCTACACAGTCAATTCCAGGCCAGCTAGAGCTATATGATGAGACCCTGTCTAAAATGGTCAAAATAGACTCTGGTTCTCAGGCTTGAGGGATTCCAACCTTGGCATGTGCTCAGGGATTCTTTAGTATTCATCCTTTTAAATTTCCCATATAGAATCACTAACAATTCACCTTAAACTCTTGATACCACATCATGCACGGGCCTGTAATTGTATGTAGGGTTCAGGGTTGCCTTGTTCAAAGACAATGAACTTCATATCTCCAAGCATGTGGGTGAAGGGAGCTGAGAACCTTCACCAGATGCCTTATCACAAACACGGAATGAAGTGATGGCCCTAACGAGCTCACTCAACCCCTAACTGTGCTCAGCAAAAGGCAATGACGCGTGTCCCACACAACCATGGCTAGATGTCTGCTGTACTGGCAATGACAGGAGGCTCTGAGAGGCCACATGCCTTTCCCAAGTTAGAGAGTAAAGACTCATGGCAGTGATACCTACAGACGCCGTTTCAGAGAACAGATTGTCCTGGGCAGTCTTTGAAATACTCTTAGTACATCATGTCATTTTTTTCTACTAGCACCAAAGGCAAGCATAGAGAAACAAAACACAAATGAGTATTTCACTAACCCTTCCTGCCACATTCATATGGGAAAATCAATATTTTCATGAAGTAGTACACAACAAGAGTATTATGTGTTCTTGATACTTGATGGCAATAACATTTACTCTGCCAAGCCAATGCCTTGGGCTTATGGGAAGTGCAGCAGTTGACATCAGATCCCAGAACTGCAGGATCACTGTAATGTCAACTGTGAGGCACATTCAGATTTTGTGTCCACTCCAAGACAGAGAAGATTGCTGGCCAGTTAACAAGTGGCAGCTCTAGGGTTTGAGGACCCGTGTCAGGAAGTCTCTTGGCTTTTGAAAACCGAGCATTCTTGTGTCTTGCTCTCACCCTCTACTTGATTACCTTGGGCTATGCAAGTTCTGGCATTTGTGAAAGGAGCCACACTCTGACCTTGAAATATCATTTCTCTCTGCAGTCTTCCCGCATCTGGTGAAGGAGCTCAATGCAGGCCTCCACGTCACAATTCTCTTGCTCCTCTTCCTGGCGTTGGCCCTGGCTCTGGTCAGCATGGGTTTTGCTATTCTCAACATCATTCAGGTCCCCTACAGAGCAGTCAATGGCCCTGGTGGCATCTGCCTTTGGAATGTCCTCGCAGGTAAGAAGTCCCCAAGAGAGAGAAACTAGTGTCCACACCATCAAGCTGGGCTCCCAAGTGTTAGCCAGGGAATCTGGGTGTTCCTTTTGGGGGTTCTTGGTCTTGTTAATGAAAGAATTTATAAACAGACTCAAAAGGAAGCTAAAGGGCACTTTTATTGCAGTCTGGAAGAGAAAAAATGAGAGAGCAGACAAGCTGTAAACCTTGCCAGCTGCCAGGAGGCAGGAGATGGAAAAGGGAAAGGAGCTCGTGTCTCTAGCTGTATATGTATCAGAAGATGGCCTAGTCGGCCATCATTGGAAAGAGAGGCCCATTGGTCATGCAAACTTTATATGCCTCAGAACAGGGGAATGCCAGGGCCAAGAAGTGGGAGTGGGTGGGTAGGGAAGTGGCGGGGGAGGGAATGGGAACTTTTGGGATAGCATTGGAAATGTAAATGAGAAAAATACCTAATTTTTAAAAAAAAGAAAGAAAGAAAGCAAGAAGCTTCAGCCATGGAGGTTGGTAAGTTGTGTGGTCAAAGGCGGACCTTCAGAGAATGACTGAGATAGCCCAAGGTGTCCTGGCAAGAATGCTCAGGCCTTTGGCAGTGGTCAGTATCCAAATAGTGAAAAGAGGGAAAAAAGTTACATTTTCAGCAGGGTGGGCAGGCTGCATAAGAAAGAAAAGGCTTTGGGGAAAGGTAAGAGAATGATCTAATTAAGGAGACAATTGCTTCTTCTGCCCCCATAGCAGATTCTCACAGAAGTCAGATTTCCTAAGGGACATGGAAGGGTGGTCACCTAATCAGATCACTGGCAGGATAACTCCTCAACAGAAGGGACACTAAAATGTAATGTTTGGGGGTAATTTAGAATGGCAGATCTCCACCCAGGGCCAGATGTAGAACTTACCTCTTCTTTTGATCAAGAAAAAGTGGCTTTCCCTTAATGGGTCCCAACTGGGTACCTCAGCCCTTATGGTCATTTAGATGCTGAGCCATTTAGAATCTTCCCTTTCCAGTGCTACTAGGGAAACAGAAGACAGAGGTGCAAAGACAACCAGGAGGGGGGAAGTCCCAAACTGATGATGACAAGAGAAGGGTCCACCTCAATGGCCTCTAAGGCCATCAAGCACTGAAATATACATAGTTGGGTGTAAAGTATGAAGAAATTAAAATATTTATGCTCCACCCCTTCCCATGCACCTCTCTGGGTCTATAACCTTGGTGGAAATGCATGCTTTCTTTGCTGAAAGAGGCAGTGTATCAGTATGTGTTCATATTGATTAGCTAATAATTTATTAATAATAATTAGCACAGAATTTACCTTTAATTATGTACTTAGTAAATCATCTATAATGAAAATAACAAAAGCTCATGAAAACAGAACTCTCTCAAAAACCCATATTGGATGGTCAAGGTTCTACTGTGGCAATAACCTCTCCCTTCCTTTGCTTTGTATAAGAGGACCATAAAGTATAAACGAGGGTGCTGGTTTGGTAACATATATGTTACAGTGCATCAGCTGTTCTGTATCTGCCTTTGTGCACAAAAGTCATCAGGATTGCAGGCGTCTTTTATCTGTGCAGACTCTTATCATACACAGTAGTCTACTCACTAAGTAAATACTTATTTCCATACATGTCCTTCCTCAGCAGTTCTCAACCCTTGGGTTGAAACCCCTTTGGGGGTCATATTTTAGATATCCTGCATATCATGTACTTACATGATTCATGACAGTTACAAAAGTACAGTTATGAAGTAGCAACAAAATAATGTTATGGTTGGAGGTCATCATAGCATGAGGAACTGTATTAACAGGTCACAGTGTTAGGGAGGCTGAGAACTGCTGCCCTAATTCCACTGGTGAGATCATAACAAATCTGTGATCAGAGGAAACATATTGTCAAAAAGAGATGTAGATAGACTTTTATGTTTTTAGATTCTTTTACTGAAGAATCCCATATAGGGATTCAAAGTTTTCTCCAATTGCTAGGGAGATAAATGGGGATGGAATTCCAGAGTTTCCTTGCTTATAGAGAGAACATAGAAGGAAGAGAATACAGAGATACATAGGATACAGGCTTTCCTGCAGCCGTTCATATTATCTAGAGTCCTAGAAGCTAGGCCATCCTTCAAAGAAGTAGGTAAGGCTCAAGACGAAAATAGTGTACATGTTTTTAAAGTCATGCCTTTATGGGATGTTTAACAAAACGGGAAAATGTTCCTGTGAAGGGGAAAAGAAACCAAATTTAAATTTTAATCAAGAGAACTTTAAATTGTATTAAAAAGAATGAAATGTAAAGAAATATACTAATGTGTACAAAGTATGTCTGGCTTTCAAGGTGAAACAAAGTTTGAATTTCTCATGCTTATAGTTGTCTCTGTTGTTCAAGTTTTCTTTAGTGACTATGTAACAATCTTTTAAAAACACAAAAGATATGTCTGGTTATACTGTGATTTTTTTAAAAGATAAGGTCTTACTCTGTATCCCACCATCACTGCCAATTCAAGGCCACACTCATGTTTCAGTCTCCCAAGTGCTAACATACAGGTGTGAGCCTAAACACACAGCTAAGAATGAGTTTTTGTTTTGTTATTTTTTTTCAAGACAGGGTCTCACCACCTGGATGGCCTGGAACTCTCTCTATAGACCAAGCTACTCTCAAACTCAGAGAGAGAGAGAGAGAGAGAGAGAGAGAGAGATCCACCTCTCTCTGCCTCCCAAGTACTGGGATACCACTTTGCCCGGCCTCTGTTTTTTCCCTATCTGATTCTTTTTACATGGGTCAACTGTTCTCAGACTTGCCATCCTTCTATCTTAGCATCACAAGCCTTGACATGACAGACATGCACTACCAGACTCAATCCAACATGTCTTTTTTGGTTATCGATTTAAATCAAAATGGTGGGGGAGACCTACCCAGCAACTTCAAAGTTTCCCTCACTTGTTAGGGAGATAAATGGAGTTCCCTTGCTACTGCCCACCTTCCTGAGAACAGTGCAGCCAGAGTGTGAACCTCACCCTGCAGACTCTTCCTACCCGGCGCTCACCATCTACACAGAGGTACAGGTGCCTAGAGAGCGGTCTTCTAATGGGGATACTGCTGGATAGGAGGGGTTGAGAGACAGCATTCCTTTTCTCAGAAAACCCTCACTCTTGCCTTTCACACTGTATATAGATCATCCACTGCTTTTAATCGCGAATTCAAATTTGTGATGCTCTATCAGTTCTTAAAACCCAATCGCCGGGCAGTGGTGGCGCACACCTTTAATCCCAGCACTTTGGAGGCAGAGGCAAGAGGATTTCTGAGTTCGAGGCCAGCCTGGTCTACAGAGTGAGTTCCAGGACATTCAAGGCTACACAGATAATCCCTGTCTCGAAAAACAAAAAAAAAAACCAACCAAACAAAAAGATCTTCTTTCACATGGCATAGAAGTGCCACCTTATACCTGCAAAGACGTGTAGTAAGTAAAGGCGCTGTTTTGGGTTTCAGGTGGAGTCGTGGCACTAGCCATCGGCAGCTTCATGGCTGCGGTGAAATTTCACGACCTGACAGAAAGGATCGCCAACTTCCAGGAGAGGCTCTTTCAGTTTGTAGTGGTGGAAGAACAGTATGAAGAATCATTTTGGATATGCGTGGCGAGCGCCTCAGCCCACGCAGCAAACTTGGTTGTGGTGGCAATCAGTCAAATTCCCCTTCCAGAAATCAAGACTAAAATGGAAGAGGCCACAGTTACCCCGGAGGACATTTTATACTGATAACTGACTCCTGCGTACACCTTGTGACGTCAATGGGAAACAGGTTTGCATTTTCCAGCTTTCTCGTTCCACAGTGTCCCCATTCTTGGTAGTGGACTAAAGGGGTGGTTGGGCCAGAAAGGAAAAAAACTCTCCTGATGACCAGGGTTCTTGTGCTTCCTTTTGATGCCCTTGGAGATGAACTGGAGACTCCTGAACTTGTCAGCTGTGTCTGACACTGGACAACTCACTCACTAATTCTCGGTTCCCTCGTCTGTCAAAAGTGGGGGTAGTAACAACGTTGCATGCTCTGTTGTTCCAGCGGTGCTGCAGGCGGTGCCGCAAGCATGGCTCTCTGCAAATAAGTTATATATACTCCATTAAGATTCAGTAGAACCTTGCTCTGTTCTCTATAGTATTGGAGGTGTGCAAAGAAAACCGTGATGATCGTGTCTCTGCCCTTGAAAAGTAATAATGTATTCACATGACACAGAAATCAAGCATCAAAGAACAGAATAAGTGTGAGTTTCTATGCGGCCACCATGTGTTGGACACTGACTTCTTTGCTAAACCTTTTTTTTTGGGGGGGGGAGTGAGGGGCGGGGGTCCTGATGATGCTGATGATACTTTGTCTACACTAAGCAAGCACTCTGGGAATAGCCCAGAGCACTATTCCAAGACTGTCCCACCTGTTAGCTGGCTAGATCCTCTTGATATTTCCAAGTAGCCAGCACCATTCTAGCTTCACTTGACAGATGGAAAAACCAAGGTACAGACACATTATATAGTGTGGGTGAGGTGAGGGATGAAATTTAGTAAGTCTGGTACCAGAATCTATATTATTTTTAAATAATATAAGCATTTACTTCAATTATGGTAGAAGCTAGGCAAAGAGAGAAGAAAATACAGAATATACATATCCATACTAACAAAGCCAAGCAAAATATCTTTACAATTTCCCACTTCTAGTTACTTGTGACAGCTGTAAAGTGTGGTCAACAGCAGACAGTTGATGCCCATTCTTTCTAGGTCAGGGTCTCTGGTTCATGTGGCCCATCCAGCAAGGCTGGGCAAACCAGAACCTGACCAACGGTAGCCATTTCTAGAAGTCATTCAGCTTCATGGAACCCATTTTTGAGCTTCTAAGTTCTCATAATTCTAATGTTTTCCCCTTGTTCCTCCTTGGGTCAGTGGTTCCTTCCAACAACTGCCACCTTCAGGGGATTCTATTATACTTTTAAACCCATGCTGTTGATTTGCAGTTTGATGTACAAGGGAGGCAATGTAAGAATGTAAAATAGCCCAGCATAGAGGGACAGGAAGGAAGGAAGTCTTCTGGATGAGATGCAGTATTGAAGTTTCTCTGAGCTAACATTTGATCTGAACTGTGAAAGATGAGTACACTTTTTCCAGCAGTGAGAGATGCAAGGTTGGTGAAGGATCCCAAGATGAACCAGTAATGAGAGAAAACACAGGAATGAAGTTCCAGGGAGGCCAGGCATGGGATGAGAATGTGGCCTTCGTGGACCTGTTCGTGGACCTGTTTTGAGTGACATTTTCTAAGCAGCTTTCGAGAGTTAATCTAATCTGTTAACTCACATAGGCCATGACAGTCAAAATTTTAGATGCTTCTTTGAAGACACTTTTGATAAAGTTAACATTTGCATCTAACCTTTTACAAGTTCGAGAACCTCATTTAACCAATTGAATGCCCTAATTGGGAAAAAAACAAAAACAAAAACAAAAACAAAAACAAACAAACAAACAAAAAAACCTGACCTCTCCTAACAGAGAGAATTCTCTGTTTGGAATGGATCTCTGAGTCTCCATCCAGCCACTGATGTTACCAGGTGAATGGTTCTTCTCAGTTCTTCTTGTCTTCAAGCAAAGGATTCAAGAAAGAGGTACAGACAATTTAAGCAGGCATTTATTTGGCAAAGCACAGTGATGTGTATACTCCAAACAGAGAATGGAGTATACTATCCCAAAGGAGGGAGAAGTCCAATGGGTCAAGCCATGAAGGTTTATAAATACTTATGAAGTGGATATTACATTCATGGGGGTAAGATGACCTCTTTTCGCTCCCAAATCATGGGAGACCAAACCTTCCTTTGTAGGGTCATTCTTCCCATGGTAGTCTTGGAAGCTGCAAAAAAGATCATAATGCAAATGATACAATAATAAGGTTGGAATCATTTGAGGATGCAGACTCCTTCATTAGTGTGTGTGTGTGTGTGTGTGTGTGTGTGTGTATGGCAATGGAGGAAGTGCCCGAGTGACTCGATTATTTATATAGAACAAAGAACATAAGGTGGTATATTTAACCCCCAAGTGGAGTTCTTACTATCAGGAGACAGCTACCAAGATCTGTGCTGTTTCCTTGGTTCTCTGACAGCTAACTCCCAGCCTGCCCAGGGACAAACTCCCATGATCCAGCTGTCGTTTCCTTGGATCCCTCATGTGTAGCTCCTGACCTATCTGGTTTCAGCAGCAAACCCTGCAGAGCTCAGACACATCATCCTCCACAATCATATGAACCCATTCCTAAGAATCAATCAGTCGAGACCTCTCTCAGACATCCAAATGTCTTCCGTCACATAGCCTATATAAAATGGCATGATGGTCACATATAACCTCATATATTTGCGTATACTTTACATTTTCTTTTTTTTTTTTGAAAATATCTAATTTTTTAAATTAGGTGTTTTCTTCATTTACATTTCAAATGCTATCCCAAAAGTCCCCCATACCCTCCCCCCCCCAACTCCCCTATGCACCCACTCCCACTTCTTGGCCCTGGCATTCCCCTGTACTGAGGCATATAAAGTTTGCAAGACCCAGGGGCCTCTCTTCCCAATGATGGCCGACTAGGCCATCTTCTGATACATATTCAACTAGAGACACAAGCTCTGGGGGTACTGGTTAGTTCATATTGTTGTTCCACCTATAGGGTTGCAGACCCCTTTAGCTCCTTGGGTACTTTCTCTAGCTCCTCCATTGGGGACCCTGTGTTCCATCCAATAGCTGACTGTGAGCATCCACTTCTGTGTTTGCCAGGCACCGACATAGCCTCACAAGAGACAGCTATATCAGGGTCCTTTCAGCAAAATCTTGTTGGCATATGCAATAGTGTCTGCATTTGGAGGCTGATTATGGGATGGATCCCCTGGTGCAGCAGTCTCTAGATGGTCCATCCTTTCGTCTTAGCTCCAAACTTTATCTCTGTAACTCCTTCCATGGGTGTTTTTTTCCCAATTCTAAGAAGGGGCAGAGTGACCACACTTTGGTCTTCATTCTTCTTGAGTTTCATGTGTTTTGCAACTTGTATCTTGGGTATTCTAAGTTTCTGGGCTAATATCCACTTATCAGTGAGTACATATCATGTGAGTTCTTTTGTGATTGGGTTACCTTACTCAGGATGATACCCTCCAGGTCCATCCATTTGCCATTTTCTCCAGGTAACTTAGAATACTTAATAAATGTAACTGCCTGTAAACATCTGTCATGCTGTGTTCCTTAGGGGATGAAGATGAAGGGAAAATATGTATGTGTTCAGTACAGACACAATCATTGGCAGACTCAAATCCATTTACGATCTATGGCTGGCTAAATGCATTATTGCAGAACTGTACATATGGCGGTTTGACTGTGTACACACATACACACATATACACACTATTGGCTTTATTTTTCTGGAGAAGTTTTACTATTAACTATATCCATTCATCTTTTTTCAATGATTCTATCTAGCTGGGATGACCATATTTGTAATATCCTATCATCTTTGGGCTAGGCATAGGTTATCTATCTCCCAAACTACCTACCTCTTTAAAAAAAAAAAAACCCACACCTTACCTTATGATTTCAGGAAGTCTATACATGGTCGCTCTGTATGGTTGTTGCTTTGTTTTATTATTTACAATTTGATTTTTCCAAATGATTTTTATTAGCAAATATTAGTTATATGTACTGGATCCTGTTATGATATTTTCACATTTTATATGATGCATTTCGATTATATTCACTCCTGGTTACACTCTCTTATACCCCTTCCCACATCCACCGACTCACTTCCTCTACCCAACTAATATGACTAATGTTGTGACATGATTTCTTTTGTCTTTTGATGACATGGTGAGTTACACTAGGGTTGCTCATAAAAGAGTGGAGGAATTTTTGCAGGAGTTTGGGAACCTTACCAGTGACTATGTCACTGAAGCAAACATCTTTCCCTCCCTCGACATGCATTAACTGCGTATAAATCCTCGGGCAGCAGGGAGGGCTTCATGAGCTCCCCCCCCCCTCCATGACAGGATGTTGGCAGGTTCTGTCTTAGACGGATCTTATGTAGTAATCACCGCCCATTCCTACCCATCCATTCCACACTCCCCTTTACCGTTCATCTAACTCTCACATTTTTCCTTCTCCTTTGTGCTGGTTAATTTCTGTTTACTTTGTTTTATATGTCAACTTGACATAAGCCAGGGTCAGCTGGGAAGAGACACCTTCAACTGAGAAAGTGCAATCATCAAATCAGCTCGTAGGCAGGTCTGTGAGACATTCTCATGATTAAAGATTAGTGTAGGAGGGTCCAGCCACCTGTGAATGATGGTTTCCCCTCCCCGGGCAGGAGATCCTGTGTTGTATTAAAAAGCAGGCTGAGTGAGCCATGCAAGCCAGTAAATGGATTCCCTTGTACTGTGAGCTTCCCTGTGTCTTGATACACAGGATACAAGTGATAAAATATTCAGCTATAAGCTGTCATTTATTTATTCTCATCACATTGGCCAACTAAGAGAATTTGTAGCCACTGACTGACGCTCATTGCATAGTGAAACTTCTCTGATCAAAGTTGACAGCCTCTATAATCTTTCAGTATAAACTTGGTTCTTTAGAAAGTAATTTGATGGCCACAGCACATCTATTTAGCCAAATAGTATTAATCTTTTCCCCACTAGGACTTTTGATATCATGAGCCACGGTCTTTGGAGTAGATTAGCAGTACCAGATAACATTCCCTCCAGGAAAGTGGTCTTCAAATTAAGAACTGAGTGATTGGTTATCCCTGAAAACACAGACTTGTCGCTGTTATACCAGTGGGAGCATTTTGACTAGCTTCTCAGTAGTGTTGCATGCTGGGTAAGACAACAGCTCACTCACAGCAACTTTAAAGCACCTTCCAGCACTATGGGAGTTTATGGGTCACTTTTCTATTCCTGCAATAAAACAAAGCAGACAGAGCAAATTAGAAACAGCATGGGGCTTTGAAACCTCAAAGGCAGCCCCAGTGAAGTACTTCCTCCAGCTAGGCCACATCTCCTACACACTCCCAAACACTGCTAGTAACTGGGAACTCAGTATTCAAACAGTCAAGCCTGTGGAGGACAATCTCTCTCAAACCACCACAGGTAGCATCTGTGAGGTTGGAAGCTTTCAGTACAATCTCAGCTTGCTTTCTCTATCTCCTAAAAACATAGACTGTGGTGTGTCGTTAGCAGTGGACCAGACTTCAGGAAGATTTCATGGTGTCTTCTCTGTTCTGAATGCGTTTGACTCCTCTCTACCCCTCCATCCCTAGCCCAGGCCAGACTTCAATATTATCTGCATTTTCTATGGACAAATAGTTGGTAGATGGCTAGATGAGACAGTGAATCTGACAAGAAAGGGATCCAAGAGAAAGCAATGGACAGCCATACTGCGTTGAAAACAAGAGGAAATGTTATATTGAATGCAAAAATCTGTTGACCGGGGCTTTTTTTTTTTAATTTATTTAAATAAACATAAACATAGAAGAATCTGAAAACAGTTTAGATGCTAAGTATATTTGAGGGTTTTGGCACATATATCCATTCAACAAGTGTGAGACTGGCCTAGACAGCACACAGCAGTGAACATGCAAGCACGAGTCTCTGCCTTCCAAAATCCCCATTCTTTGAGGGCGGGGTGATTCATTCATAAGCAGAGGGCCAGGGCTCGAGGACAGTTAGCACGGGTCCGGTGTTTGACTGGTCACGGCTGTCAGACATGTGCATACCACCTTATGGAAAAGGAGGCAGAGTTAACTGAGTTCTGCTTCAAAGACTAGAAGTGGGATTGGCTTGCATCAAGGTGCGTGTGTTCTGGTGTGTGGGAATGCAGGGTTCCGTGAGTTTCTAGCGACAGGACCCATAGCTTTTGAAGTAATCAAAGAAGCATCTATAACCTCCTGGGAGTTTCAAACATTCCAAAGAGAATCAGGTTCAATCTGAAAGAGCATCTCTCATAAATACCATGGGAGAAAGTCTTACGTGAAATTTAGCAAAATCTAGAGTAGGAAGAGGGAAAATCTGGAAATTTAACATTGTGAGAAGCTTCCCACCATCATCTCTATTATATATTGATTATATGGTCTGTGATATTTACAGCTGAGTTCTTGGCTTAATAAAGCTGATATAAAAACATATGAAATTATTTTTCCCCAGAGTTTTTTTTTCCAAGGTGGGGAAATGAAGCAGGATAGTAATCAAAATGACAAATGACTGTCCAACAAAAGCTATCTTTCTTCTGCTTTTGAACTCTTGGATAAGAATATACATTGGCTACCATGTGTCTTTTTCTCATTTCACAACAATTTTCTCAATGTTAGGGACTTGAACAGGTAGGTGTGGTTCCATTTTTCCATTTCTTTCCTCGGAATGTCAAGAAACTGCTGCACACTAAGTGGGGAAAGGATGGGGCAGAGCTGAGTTCCAAGGTTTACCTCTTTCCTGAAGTGTCCGAGGTCCAAAGCACATCAGGCGGAGGAAAAACTGAAAGCGATGGCAGGAACAGGTGGATCAGCAGGATCCTCATCTGGCAGTGAATGCTGCAGGGAAGGAGGTCTCCAAGTATTTCAGAGTTACAGCTCTTCAGTGTTACAGCTCTTTTGAAAAACAGCTCTCTTGCTGAAGGGGAGGGCAACACTATAGGAAGAACAACAGTATCAACTAACCCAGTCCCCAGAGACTAAGCCACCAACCAAAGATCATATGGGCTTCTCTGTGGCACCAGGTGCATATGTAGCAGAGGACTGCCTGGTCTGGCCTCAATGAGAGAGGATGTGCCTAATCATGTAGAGACTTGATGCCCAAGGGAAGGGAGATCTTGGGGGAGTTGTTGGGGTGGGTGGATAGGGGAGTGGAGGTGGGCAGAGGACCACCCTCTCAGAGGCATAGGAGAGGTAGGAGGGGGTGAAGAACTATGGGAGGGGGTACTGGGAAGCGGGGCAACATTTGGAATGTAAATAAAGGAAATAATTTAATAAAAACAAACAAACAAACCCAAAACAGCTCACTTAGTCAACTAAGCTCATGTGCATACATTTTATTGGGGTGAATCAAGGGCTATATAAACCTTGGAAAGTGGGAAGGGATTCTCCTTAGAGGGATGTTTCATTAGCTGAGGTTTAAGGTTCTAGGGATACCTCATTTGCATGGAGAGGCATTCCAGAGATCAAACAGAGAAGAGGAAGCCCCACGTAGAAAATTTTGTGCTTAGGAAAGCTATCCAGACATGGTAGACTACAACCTTGGTAGTGAGGTGCAGCAGGGATGGGGCAGAGAGTGCACACGGATGTTCATGAGAACAGCAGGCTTCTTGGCACTGCTGGAGAGAGAAATGCACTGTCCTCGGGATGTCTTTGTATGCTGGGCATGCTCTCCTCCTGGGTCCCATCTAGGAGGTGCCTCTTCATGTGCTTGCTGGCTCCCAGCTGTGTTGTTAAGGGGGACTTTGGCTTTCCAATCAGGCTATTCTACAGGGATTTTTAAAAGATAGTGTTTCCTGTGTTGTGTGGTTGTGCATGGCACACACACATACACACACAAATTTGTTACTGAACTATTTGAGCATGAAGTGCAGATGTTACTTACCCATAAATACTTCAGTCTGTGTTTCCTAAAAGCTAAATAAATACAGTGCAATGATCAAACTCAAGAAATTAATGTTGTCACAGTTCCTACCTGTAGCGTTTGCTCCAATTTGCTGGAGATCCCCAATTGTCCCCAGGCTTATGTATTGAGCACAATATCCACTGGAGCCATGGCCTCAACCCTGGGGTTGTGTTTTTTTTTTAATATTTTCTCCTGATGCAGGGACCAGGTTACACCTAGGCTGTGCAGTTCTCTCCTTTCCTTTACACACAAAAGCCCTTGGGTCATTGTTAATGACCTTGATATTTTTTAATAATACAGATCTGCTTAATAGGGTCTTCCTCGGTTTAGAGTTCCTGCTCTTCCCCTTCAGACTCGGACTGCATCCTTGGCACAGACGTCTGCAAAATGACTTGTGCCCATCCTACAAAAGACCCACAGAACCCTCGCCTCCAGCGCGTCGTGGTGCTGACATTCACTGAGTGGCACAGCCACATTTCTTCAGTGTACTACCTTTCTCATGATAGTCAGTATTAAGTGTATGCAGAGGACTCTAGGTCAGCACTCAGGTGCCATGTTGGGAACTTCCCCACCACCTGCAATTCCAGTTCCAGGAAATCCAACATCTTCTGGACTCTGAAGGCAACTCTACTTAGATTCATACACCCCATAGGGATCACATGCAAAGATATAATTAGAAACTACACAAAATGAAAGGGACAACTTGGTCACTTCCAGAATCATAGTCATCACCCCCAAATAAAAACCCTCATATCCTTTCTCTCTCATTGTCTAGCCGTCTCTATAGATCTGAGGATTCTTGGCATTCCAGGGAAATACAAAATTAAGAGTACGCCCTTTATGGTTATAGTTTTCCATTCAGCCAAATGCTTTGAAGGCTCATCCATTGGCGTAGTACTGTATACCTCAACCTTTTGATTTATGTAGATAAGCTGTGACAGTATTCCACATCTATAGGTCCACCAAGAACTTATTTTTAGTCTCTTCACATGAAAGAAGACATCAAATCTACTTCTCACTTGTATGTAGTTTTCATCCTTAAATTTCTTTAATGGCTAAATTTGGTATCAAGTCCCATGACATCATCCCCCTGTAGTGGAAATTTCCAGGCGTCTCACATCAGGCAATGCCATCAGTTCCTGTGATCTCTTGTTCTGGCCATTGCTAAAGAGGAATCGGTTTACAGAATCTGAGCCAAAGCGTGACTCATGACCATGCCCCGTTTATGATCTGATTGTTACTTCTCACAGCTGAATGGGGGTTTATCCCTTGGGAACTGAGACCCATTGCAAGGGCTGACAAGGCAGTCAGCACCCTCATCTTGGCTTCTCCCCCAGAAGAGGTAGGTATCATAGTCATTGTTCCTCACAAAGGGTTCATGTGACAAAATGCAAAGTAAACAAGCTTTCCCCCAGCAGAAGTGACATCCTGGCTCATTATCACTCCATCCGCTCCTTCTTGCGCCTGGGGATCTCAAACAGATGTGAGTTCGTTTTTTTTACTTCTTGCTGGGGGAACATTTTGAATATAATTAGAAGCAGAGAGACTGCAACAATGTAGTCTGTATGCCAATTAGCTTGTTTGCAGACCATTAGCTTGATCTGCTCTTGCTACAGCCAAACCTTGAACCCTGTACCCTATTCTCCCTGTCCTTTAGCAAGACGGTCTTAATGTAATACCATCAGGTGTGTGTTGTGTTGAACCTATTCTGTTCTCTCCTAAATCCAACTATTTTAGATTTATTCTCCATATCTTGGGAGCACTACACTATCCCTTGAGTGCTGCTGGGTCCTGAGGATACAAAGATGAATATGACATTGTTTGGAGGCAGAAGCACAAATAATTCATTGGCTCATAGCAAAAGGTTGGGCACTGGACCAACCCCACCCTGGCACAGCCTTGCTCCACCAGTGGTAGGTTTAAAAATGAAATAATTAGCACTAACCATGTGCCAGGGCAAGAGAGAGAGTTTCCAGAGAAATTGCCGGTATGAAAAAATGCTTGGCTGATTTTATTTTTAAAGTTAGAAAGGATGGGCACAGTTATTGCAGTGAAGTTGAAACTGGCTAAACATGAGAAAACACGGCCACCCCTTGGAATTTGATCAGCTGGACAGAGCATAACAAACCTCCCCTAAGTAATGCCTGACACCAGCTTGATTGGGGAAGGAAAAGGGTAGGGAAGGAGAGTTCTGAGTTCAGTTCTCTTCTCGGGTAACTGCACATCAGGGTAACAATCAAAGCTACCTACTAGGACAGTAAGTAACACAATCACATGCATATCTTTCTTTAAGGTTACTTTGCAGCAAATCAGAATTAATTTGTTTCATGAGTTGAGATGGTGAGTCAGAAAGAAATTAGATGGGTCACGACGACCTTTGACTGCCGCAGATACTATTGATTCGGTTGTTAAGTAGCTGCAAAATGGTTTTGGCACTATGATACAGCATCACAAATATATATCACTAATTCAAAACAATTCATAAGAAATTCAAGTCCTAAACACATGTGGAACTCAAGTACCAGAGCCATCTTCACCACTAGGGGGAAGCAAACTATCGCCTATCAATTTATTATCCTTGGTTCCTCGGTTGCAGGATGGTTGACATTGAATCATATTTCTAACATGCTAACTTCCACTTTCCAGTCTCAACTGAATAAGAAAAACCATTTTCACACTTTATTCACTATTTCTATGTATAGTAGGGGGTCATTTCTCAGGGTGTTGCAGGACCATGGGATCAGAAAAAGGACTGTAGAGATCTGACATCTTATTCGTCATCAGTACGTAACAAAAGTCTTTCTGATCTTCTGCAGCAACAGAGGGACCTAAAATGACAATCCATCAGGCATAATGACAAATGACAGGGCTCAATATTTTGCCTATAAATGCCCACCTTTTGGGGGAGTTCCTGTCATTCTAATAATACAAAACTGATAAAATGCAAAATTAAAAGAAAAAAATATAGATTAAAGCACTGCTTGCATTTTTATTTATTTTCTTAAATTCTCGGTTTCCTAAACTACTATGATGCGTCAATATGTTTCATCATTTGGGGAGAGTAAGGAAATCAATACGGAAGCACAAGAACTTATTCCAGTAGCAAAGTTCAAAGTGCCCTGGTTAAAGTTCAGAATTATCTATCAGGAGTATTTTGTTTATAAGACCCAAACACTAGGCCCTGTTCATGTTGGCCAAATTCTGAACCACCACTAAGCTACATCCAGTCCCAGAAAAATGCTTTTGAAAATTAACTATAGTTCATTGAGAGATCCTGTCTCGGGAAGGGAAGGGAAGGGGAGGGGAGGGGAGGGGAGGGGAGGGAGAGGGGAGGGGAGAGGGAGGGGAGGGGAGGGGAGGGGAGGGGAGGGGAGGGGAGGGAAGGGAAGGGAAGGGAAGGGAAGGGGTTGAAAGAGGAAGGCACTGGTCTCTGAACATTTGACTGTATTCAAAATACTGCATGCACACACACACACACACACACACACACACACACACGGAGAGAGACAGAGGCAGACAGACAGACAGACATGCACACGGTGGGAGGGGGGGAAGAAATGGGCAAAGGAGGAAAACAGCAAAGAAATGCAAAAGGGAAGGTGAAAGAAGAAGCAAGGCCACTACTCAGTGAGGTTTTGAGCCAGTAGCAGTGGCAGCAGCAAGCAGTGGCGGCAGCGGCAGATGGGCTGTGGTGGTGGTGGCAGAGAACTTGATGTAAAGGCATCTCAGGGCCACCCCAGTCCTACAGACTCAGAAAGTGTATCTTCACAGGACCAATAGACAACTGTACCTCCTTGCAGTTAGGCATTCTAAGTCTCCCCACACCTGTGAGGTACTGCCCTAGTATAGAGGATAGTGCTGTGTGAGCCATACCAAGGATGCCTGTGATGAACGCATTCCTAAACTCAGGTGGACCGACCCTCATCCTGCATGTTCCAATATAAGTGCAGAATTACCCAAATCTGTAAGTGATCAGTAGCCTCCTCTAGTAAGAACATCAGCCAAACCCACAGATCTCAAGGGCCCAGGAGGGAAGTGTGAGGTTACATTCTTCTTGGGAACTAGTAAAAGTGGAATTTATTTATTTTTCTGAGCCTGTCTCTTTTCAGAGGCCAGATGACATGTTCCTGTGCTCTAGCATAGTCAGGCTTGCCCCGTGCCAAGTGTGCACTACCGGATACACACCATTCGCACATGCATGCGCGCACACACCCTTTTCCTTGGGTTGAATCCATGCCTAGCTGGAAGTGGTTGCTTCTGTCTATGGCTGTATTCCACTCATATTGTCCAACACTGATTTTTCTAACTAGAACCATAGATTACAGAAGTACGGACAGAGTTAACAAGTATTAAACTGGCCTCGCAAAATATTTTAAAGTAGCAGACTTTCAGGCTACTTTAGAGGTTCTGAGGAGTGGAGCTAGGGTGAAACTGGGAGGTCAGGCTCTTCAGTAAACACTGGAGTGAAATTATGCTTTTGAACATGGCTTCCTCTGAGAAATATGGTTCTGCCTATGAACAGTCACTCCATACACATTCCTGGGTCACCTCCCAAGGAGTGAAGAAGGATTAATTAGCAGCCCCCAAGACAGGCTGGCTTTGTAAGCATTCCCATTGCACAAGCAACACGTCAGGCTAGACAATAATGCAGTGCAAACTGCCTATTGAACTGCAGCCAAAGAAAATGCCTCCCAAGTGTGGAGGGATGATCGCCAGTGTCTGCCACCCACGGCGGAGAACAGCGACTCACGTTGACAAGAGAGCATGCTCTCCAGACAGAGATACATCTAAGCTGATGCAACCCTCCCCCCCATGTTAACAAAATGCCAGCAAACGTTCCTCCCTTGAGACTCTATATGTGTCTATAAGACAGCTGTCCAACTGTAATACTCGTAGAAGTTACGATTGTACAAGTTTGCCACGGGTGCTGTAGTTGCTGTTGAAAATACTGTGAAGGTGTCAGCATTATTGGGTGGGGAAGAAATAATTCTCAGTCACTGTGGAAAGGATGAACCAGAGTCAACGGTGCTATATTCACACCTTCACAGACACAGCCACTGTCAGCTGCATCCACCAAGTTCTCTCAGATACTAAAAGTACGCCAAACACTAAGCTCTATCAACCTTTAACCTGTCTTTGACGGTTAAGAGGAAACAGTTATTGCCAGTGTGACTGAGCCCCTTTGGTGGGCAAATCTCTATACAAAGGGCTTTTGATGTGCTGACTACTTCTCACAGCCTTTATAAAGTAGGTATACTGCTTTTGTTGTACTGTGAAGATGCTGAGATAATTTTTTTAAATAATAGTAAATGATGCTATGAAAAAATAATAAAGTAGGAAATAAGGGCAGAGCTCTCAGGGACTCTATGATCTAAATGTCTATGATCTAAAGTGTCAGCTGAGGTCCCTTACAAGTAGCACTGAAACAAACCTATGGAAAGCAGAGACGTGAGTTTAGCAGAATCTAAGAGCATCATTCCTGACTAAGCAAACAGGCGTCAGGACCCTGTGGCAGGAAACTCTGGCTTGCCCAGGAACAGTAAAGAGTCTGTGTGACCAACAAAGCAGAGATTCCAAGATGAGGCCCATGGGTGGTTGTTTGGAAGTGGCGAGCTTCACACAACTCCAGGGTTGTGCAAGGTCCCCGTGAATCTGCTAAGCAAGGAGTGGGTAAGGCCTGTTGCTTTGAACAGAGAAGTGGTGTGAGTCGGCTTTATATTTCTACATGGCCTGTTGGAGATGGCAACAACCAGTGCACTCTCTCTTGCCAAGATGAAGAATGACCTCCACATTGTAAACCTGTAGGATTCTTAGGTCGTTATTCTTGTTGAGTGGCTTCTCCTCACCCACCTGTCCTTTTGCCAGGCGTCTACCACCTACCTGTCTGGACGACTTCCCGGGCTCTTTTCCTATCCTGTGCTTATGGTTATGTGGGTGGTGCTCAAAGCCTATGAGCATGGGTGCTCTTCCTGCCTAATCTCATGTCTCCCTGTCTCATCTGCAGCAGTGCACTCAGGCTTCCCTCACTGGCGGCACTCCAGGATAGCTCACCCGAGCTGCTGCCAACTCATCTAGGTGCCTGTTGCATGCCCCCTCATGTCCTGGGTGGCCCAGGGTTCTTTAAATCAGCTTGGGAAATACGAGGGCTGTTTCCCCAGCTTTCCTGAGAAAATCCTTGTCTAGCTAAAGGCAGGACACAGAGGGCTGGGAATACAGCCCAGTTGGGAGACTGCTTGCCTACAATACACAAAGCCTTGAGTTCAGTCTTCAGCACCACACAAAGATAGGCCTGGTGGCAGATGCCTGCAATCCTAGCATTCAGAAGGTGCAGGCAGGAGAATGAGCAATCCAGTGTCACCTTTACATACATATCAAGTTTAATGCCAGACTAGGAGAGTTTTGTTTTTTTTTTTTTAAGCAAGGCATCTGCTTTGTTGCTTAAGCTAGATGTCTATGATTATTTTAAAAATCTCCTTCACTCTTCAAATTCAATCCATTACCAAACCAATCTTGCAGCTAGCATGGCCATTCCCAACACCTCTTCCTTGTTTTAGCCTTATCAGCTCTTCCCAGAGTGCCACCCAGCTCGCAGCCACACAATTCTGTCTACTGATCCTGCTCCATTGTCTCTGCTCTGTCTACCCTGCAGTCACAATGGCCTGCTCATGTACTCTTTTGCTTTTTCATGATCCCCTCATCTACCTCCTCTCTCCTCCCTTGTTTAAGGCCCATGTGTTGTTCAGGTGGTAGCTTCAGTGTCACCTGTCACACAACAGTGTCAACACAGGTTTCCTGAAGCACACAGGTGAGAGCCCCTTGGCTTTCCTGTCTAGCTCTTACTCACTACACATCATTGGTGTTGCCCATCAAATCTTCCTTTTTCCCTTTTTACATGATGCCCTGAGTGAAGGTAGAGATTGACAATTCTTTATTTGGATTTCCAGTGTCTAGCTCATTACCTGCCATATGGTAAGTGCTATGGTTTAGACCTAAAATGTTCCCCACAGCTGTGTAAGGGTTTGCTCACTAGCTTGTGGCACCATTGGGAAGTAGTGGAACCTTCAAAAGGTAGGACCTAGTTTTAGGAAGTTACGGGACACTGGGGACATGGTCTATGCCTACCCTCTTTACTTCCCAGTTCCATGAAGTGAACAACTTTAGTCCAATACACAATCTCTGTAATGACATGCAAAACAATGATGTCAATTGATTATGGAACTATGAAACTATGATTATAAGTCTTTCCTCCTATTATGTTGATTGTCTTGGGTATTTTGCTATAGTGTTGGGAATCTAACTAGCACAGTTGGTTCCCACGCACCTAAGTGAATACCTAGCTCCTGTGGCTCACATAACTCAGGAGACCTCTTCTGTCTTGTTAACAGCTACTTCTTCAGGACTTGGAAAAGTCCTGATAGAAAGCAGGTGTCCAGTAAGAACAGAAGTGAGAAATTACTCAGTCTGTGATATTGTTTCCTTGAGAAATAGCTCCTCAATTCTTTTTTTCTTGGCTTATTTTTTTTATTGACTCTTTGAGAATTTCATACAATGTATATTGACCACCGTCCAACATCCCTTCCACATCCACACAGATGTCTGTACCCTTTTGATTTTTCATCCAGCTAGGGCAATTTGTGTTACCCATACATTCTTGGGTATATGGGCATCCACTGCCACATGGCCAACCTATCAGGACATACCTTAAAGAAAACCAACTCTCCTCCTAGCAGCTATCATCTACCAATAGCTCCTCAGATTGGGCAGAACTTTGTGCCAACATGCCCTCTCCATGCTGTGATTCTGTCTGGCTAGGGTTTTCACAGTTCTTGTGCATGCTGTCACAACTGCTGTGGGAGCATACGTGCTTTGTTATATCCACTGCTTTCTTATAGTCAGTCAACCATTACCTCTGGCTCTTAAATAAAAAGTATTCCCCTCTTCTGCAATGACCCTGGGGCCTTGGGTGGAGGAGGAAGTACAAAATAGATGTCTTGTTTATGGTTGAGTACTCCCCAGTCTCTTACTTTCTGCACCTTGACCAGTGGTGGGTCTCTGTGTTAACCACCATCGACTACAATAAAATGCTTCTTCCATAAGAGCTGAAAGATGCCATAATCTGTGTGTGCAGTGCCATTAGGAGTCAGTTTAATTCTGTGCCATTTACCAGAGTCATTTTAGTAGGCTCTCCTCTAGGGCCTGGTGGAGATTGGTTCTAATGCTTTGATTCAATCCAGAATCTGCATGTTCAGATGCTTAAGAGCCTTGTCCCCAGTTGGTTTTTGATCAATCAATAAAGATGCCAATGGCTAATGGCTGGGCACTGGGTGGGACACTTAGAGTTGCGCAGGTAGGATGAAGAGAAGAACAGAGCAGTCTTGGGTTATTGCCATGGCTTGGGGTAGAATGATGGGATGCAGGAGCTGCAAGAAATAAAGCCATGTGAGACTTTGGGGAAGTGGGGAAGCAGCTACTTCCCTGATTAGGCCTGGGGTAGCAGGAGAAGATTTAGGAGTGCCCAGCCTTTGAGGTAGACAAGGTATTTTAAAAATAAGCTTGTGTGTGTGTGTGTGTGTGTGTGTGATTCTCTGATCCAAAGATAGCTCCTGGGAGGGTGTACACATTCAATCTGACAGAAGCCAAAGCGATGTAGCAAAAACTCACTGCAACAAGGGCCTATGACCTACCTAGCCATAGGTTCTTGTAATCACAACACCAAATTAGGAAGTAGAAAATGAACCCAGAACCAAGAAACCATAGAAGCAGGTGTCTGGTGAGGCACATGAACACGGGTAAGGGGTGGCGGGCATCAGTACACACATCCAGAGGCTAGAGCAGGATGTCAGATGCCTTCCTTTATTCTTCACTTTAGTTCCTTGAGACAGGGTTTCTCACTGAACTGGAAGCTAACCAGTTAGCTCCTGATATCTGCTTATCTCCTCTCCCTAATGTTGGGGTTGCACTTTAAGCCATGCCCCATGCTGGAGATTTGAACTCAGGTCTTCGGGCTGACAAACCAAGCACTCTTAACCACTGAGCCACCTTCCTACCACAGCAATAGTTTTACACACGTCTGTTTTCCCTCCATCTGGCAAATGTATTTTCCTCAGCTTCCCAGAAAATCAGGTCTTTTACTTTAGTGAGTAGATTGGAGACTCCCTAGATCTCGGGGCCCTGAGAACAGCTCAAGGAGGAAGAAGTAACTAGATGAATGTAGGGAAATTAGATAAAAAGCTAGAAACTAGATTATTCAAACTAAGCACTTTTTTCCTGAATTGCTCCAAAAACCAATAGGTGGGCTAGGCTACTGAAGCATAGACAAATGAAAAAAAAGATCCCATTTAGGGCAAAGGACTGACCAAAAGAAAATTCTGCAGATTTTTGACACTTTGGGAGTGCTAATGAAGTGACTGGGCTCCATCAGTCATCCCAGGGTAACAATTACTGCGAAGCTTCTCCCCTGAGCATAAAACAGTTTGGTTTAACCTTTGATATTTCACTTTTAAATATTACCAAACAGCCAAAGATGACTCCACATTGCAGTGGAAATCTGACAGCAAAAGTGGAATCAAAAACAAAGAATAAACAAACAATTCAGAGAGCAGAACAAAATTTTAGAGAAAGCATAACTAATGTTTATAGACAGGTAACAGCGAATACCACACAAACAAGAAAATAAAGCTCTTGAAAATTAAATAAATTAAATATTTGATAGCAGCAATGATATATTCATAAACCAAAGGGTCAAAAAAATGGAAAGCAAGGAAATTGATATTAAAATGTATGACTTGTTTTCACTTGCTCAGATTAGATCCTTAATATATTATAGCCTTGTGGGTCTTATTCAGAAGATAAACTGTCAGTGAACCTTGTACATGAGAGTCCTTCTCCCTGGAAAACAACATACAAGATTGCTTTATTAAAGTGTGAATCACAAAGTTTATCACACATTATCTTAGGACATCAAACTTTGATCCACACGCCACAGGGAACTCACTCAGCATACATGATAAGTGATGCGATTGCATGGCATTCAACAAGGCAAATGCCTGATGACTGTCCAAAAGCTATCCAAATGAGCTAGTCTCAATAACTACAGTGTGGACCAGTCTCAGATCATACTTATGATTATGGCTTCTAAAAACATTCAGAAAGTTCCCTTTGGCTTTGTGTGTAATTTTAAAAAGACCTGAAAAAAAAACAAAACAAAACCTGCTGTGCCAAAACAAAGCATAAACTTAACTTTTTTAAAAATCGAATTTTTCCACATAGACCATAAAAATATGTTTAATATAACCCTTGAGTCTTTTTTGTGCATTTCCATTCACTCTGCTGATGCAAAATTGAGCATTTAATCCTCATGCTTAAATAAATAGAAAAAAATGTACAGAATAACTGTGACCATTATATCAGGCACTTATGTCCTAAGCGCCCGCTGTTTCCTCTGGAGTCCTTTGTCCCCATTCTCCTGGGGAGCCAATCAGTTGTCCTAAGAGCTACATACAACTTCCAAGTTCCAATAGCAGCTGACTTACAGGCTCGCCCAACCTTCGGCTTACAGCCCCCATGTGACCACAGGCAGCCACGAGCAGCTAAGAATGCAGCCCAACACAAGACTATAAACTTACTGAAGATGCTTTCCCAGTGTCTTCTTTTCTAGAAGAAAGGAACTAATATTGTATGGCAAGATTAAAACCCAAAGCAAAAAGATGCATTTATTAGATTACCTAATTAAACACAGTGTAGGTAACTTCATCTGTTTATGTTGCTTTCCCACAAACGAACGGATTTGAACAGGGAAGCCCTATGTGATATTTGTCTTTTGTTGATTGCACATAATTGAAAAAGATGCTGCACTTGGCCATCACAATTACAGGATGACCATGAAACAGCTGATAGGGAAGTTATTCTAATGTCTCGTGCAGGCCTATTCAGACCTTCAGACTGGTCAGCAGTTTAAATAAACAAGATAAGGAAAAGGCCAACACTTTCTTCCTGAGCCTTGTAGTAAAAGGTCATCAGTACTATTGATGACAAGTTCAAAGTTCATTGTATTCTCTGCTCTCAATATAAGTTTCTGGTTCCCCCCCCCCAGCTTTTCTGAAGTCTTGGAAGTTCTAGAACTTGGGAGTTAAAGGTACAAACTCTAGAACTAGGAGGCCAGGATCCAAATCCCTGTTCCAAGGACTATAGTTTAGCCATGGACCGGACACGTCATACCTCTGAGCCTCGATAATTTATCTGGCACCATGTAACAAGCCTAAATCAACAGCAGCTGAAATGTGGGATTTACACTTTGACACCAAGTGACTACAAGCATAGAGGTCACATCTATGACTAATATGTCATATCCATGTAGCCACCAGGTACACTCTTGCTCTGTTTTCCACCCTTTCCCTGCACCCTGTGTGTGTTCGACTTCACAGACCAAGATGGCACCAGGAGCTCCATCCACTTCACCCAGGTCCCAGGCCACAGGATGATGGAAAGGACTGAAATGTGGGTTTCTGATTCCTTCAGGTGCTCAAATACCACATATTTAATAATTTCCTGTCCTTCCTTCCTTCCTTTTGTCCGTCCCTCTTTCCTTCCTTTCTTTGTTTTTTCCCTTCCCCACTCCCTCTCTTCCTTCCTCGTTTGCTTTTCTTTCATTTGTTAACACATTTCTCAGAGGCTGCAGGCCCCATAGTTCAACAATCTAGGATCACTTACACAAAAATCCCAAATTAGAATCAGAGACCAGATGGCCTACTTTACTTTATAGGAAATCAAAGCAGACTCTACATAGGCCAGCTTGAGTGTTGGCACCCAGGAGTCACCAAACAGACCACTCTCCATCAAGCAGACCCTGGGACTGATCAGTCAAGCAGGTCTGACTTGGAAAGTGAGACTACAACCTTGACTGTTTCCTAATGAAAGCTTATAAAGGCAAAACCCACAAAAGCTCATAGCAACCATAAAAGCTCAGACACAGGTACAAGAAGTACTGCCAGGCAGTTGTGGTGGTTGGTTCGAGTCCAAGTTTACAGTAGCTAATGATACAAAGCTATTTGTTGCTATTGGCTCTAAAGGAGGAAGAGGGTTTGGGGAATTTCAAAGAACACCAAAGCATAGAACTTAACAGGATATGCCTTTAATGGTTAATTTGAGCATGAGAATGTTCTCCTGTAACAATGTAACTTGGCTGGCTAGAGGCATAAAACAAAATGGCTACAGTAAAGGCAATGGCTACCTAGGTCTTAACAAGAGTACTATCACAAGAAAATTCTTCTGCTTTAACCTTTACAAGTCAAGTATCTTTGAAAAAAAATCATCTATTTTTCTATTACTGCCCTTTCCTGTCTACACAACCAACCTCTTGTGTTCAGTATCTCAGAATAAGAGGTTTACCCTTATCCTGACATGCACTCCACAACAGTGGCTGGAATGAGCACACCACCTTCTAGAACTTTTGTCATGCTTTTGGATATCCTGTGAGATTGCACAATGACCACAGAACAGGTTTCACTGCCTAAGCAGCAGATAATTAGTGCATTTCTTGGGAATAAAATGGACTTACTGTACATAATTAGTGCATTTCTTGGGAATACAGTGGACTTACTGTGCACAGTATATCCTGTGTAGGATTTGCCTCATACACAGGTCAATGATGCTACTGAACAACAAATATCCAATTCACACAACGCTAATGGAAACTAATCATTGTACCACAGCCCAAGGGAAATAGCATTGATACACATGTAGAGAAAGTACTGAGGTTGGTAGCTGCTTGGGTACCTGGGCCATACGCCTCTGATATTCAGTCTGTGATAGCAAATTCAGCGTGTCCATTGTTTGTTTTTATTCTTTATATTTTTTCCTGGGGCTATCTTGTGTGGTTCAGCTCTCATGTTACCCCAGGTAGGGCCCTTGACACTAATCTGAAGGCAAGGGTTCCCCTGAGGAGGTCCATTTAAAGGGACTTCGACATTACCACTTGTTTTTTGTTTGTTTGTTTGTTTGTAGTCTCGATTTTTTGAGTTTTGTTTTATTGTGTTGTTGGCTTTTGATTTTCTTTCTTTGCTTCTCCTCCCCTTCCTTTCATCCTCCTCCTTCTTCAATTTTCCCTATTTATTGAAAATAGATTCTTTTTTTTATACAATACATTCTGAACATGGTTTCCCCTCCCTCTACTCTTTCCAGTTTCCTCTCCTCTCCCTTCAAATCCACTCCCTTTCTGTCTCTCACTAGGAAAGAACAAATTTCTAAGAGATAACAACCAAACATGACAAAATAATATATAATAAGATGAAGCAAAAAATTATCATGTCAAACTAAGGCAATGATAACTCAAAAGGAGAAGACCCCCAAGAGCTAATACAAGAGTCAGAGACCCATTCACTCTCATAATCAGGCATCTTATAAAAACACTAAATTATTAGCTATAATATACACATGTATAATATAATTTTACATATTTATAATACACAACAATATATATTGTATATGTCATATAATTGTCTATGATATTGTATAATATACAACGTGTGTGTGTGTGTGTGTGTGTGTGTGTGTAGTGACAATTTTGGTTTCTTTAAAAAAAAACCCACAGGAATATTTATAAAAATGTGCTTTCATTTTAATCCCAGGTGTAGGAATGTGGGGCTTCAGACTGCCCACAGCAGCTGAGCAATGGATGATTTGCCTCATGCTGTAGCAGAGGCATGGTTTTGCCAGCAGCAGATAAGATTCTACAAGTGCATGATGTTTGGAATTCTGGGAAATTTTCAGAGGTTATATAAATGCTAGGGCCCCGAAGTGAGGGGTGGTGGTGGTTGTTGGTCATTTAGGGAGGTTAAAGTTTGGTTTGCTAGTAGCTGTGGTTAAAGAAGAAGAAACAAAAGGAAAGAAATTAGATTCAGGGATCTCTCTCTTTCTCCCTCTATCCTTCTTTCTCTTCTATCTAGTGATGGGGGTTAAACTAGGGGATAAAGGGTGGGAAAAAGAAGAACCTACAAAGTAGCAGAAACCAAGTTACTCTGTATTACATATAATGTATAATGATCAAAGGCTATAATATAGAGACAGAGGACCTGGCATACCCTGGGCTTGCTGCTTCAGTCTCTGTGAGCTCATATGTGCCTTGCTTAGGTGTTTCAGAGTGCTTTGTTCTCCTGCTGTCCTCTAGACCCTTGGCTCTTAAAATCCTTCTGTCTCCTTTTCTGCAGCATCCCCTGAACTCTGAAGGAAAGGATGAAGACCTCCAATTTACTTAGATTCTTTCTCTATATAATGTCTAGCTGTGGATTTTTTACATCTGTTCCCATTTGCTGCCAGAAGCCTCTCTGATGATGACTGGATAAGGCATCTATGACTATAGCAGAATATCATTAGGAATCACTTTATTGCTTTTCTTTGATGTTGCCCTAGGTCTCTGGGCTATCTAGTCTCCAGTTCTTGGTTACCCAAGCAGTGTCAGTTACAGATTCCTTCTCATAGAGTGGGCCTTACATCAAATCAGATATTGGTTGACTACCCCCCTAAGTTCTATGCCATCACTGTTCAGGCATATTTTATAGTCAGGACACAAAGTAGATCAAAGGTTTAGTGACTGGGTTGGTGTCCATGTTTCTCTTTCAGTAGCCAGCAGAGTACCTTCCCACAGTAAAGAGTGTAAAAGGTCAGAGTGAAGGTTCCATGTATGCACCAACCTGATTTAAAGTGAATTGTGTTCAGTGAATTGTGTGAGTGTTGTCCTCAGCAATGGGCCCACCCCTGTCGTTTTGCAGAAAGCAACACTTTGCCTTAGCAATAGCATGGGTTGTTTGGGGATTTCTATGGGACCCTTTTGGCCAACAACTCAATTGAATGCAATCCTCACCTGGCTACAAGAGATGGCCAGCTGAAACTCGGTGTCCTCCATTTCTAGGAGTCTTCAAGTTTCCACTGCACCAGGGTTTCACACCACCCCTGAATGTCCCTCAATTCCACCTGACTCTCCTCAAACTCTCCCTCCACAGAATCTTCCCCAACCCAATTTCCCACCTCATTTCCATCCGCACCCTCCCCTAGTCCACCCATGAATCCACTCTATTTCTCCCTCCTTTTTATCTAACCTCTCTGAGTCTTTGGATTCTTACTTTGCTATCATTTCTTTAACTGTTAATATCCCTATGTAAGTGAATAAACATCATTTTTGTCTGACTCTAGGTTACCTCATTCAGGATGAATTTTTTTTTTTAGTTACATCTATTAGTCTATAAATTTTATAATGCCACTTTTTAAAAAACAGACAAACAGTACTCCAGTGTGTCAATTAACACATTGTTTTTATCCATTCTTCAGCTGAGGGGCATCTAGGCGACTTCCTGCTTCTGGATATTATGAGCGAAGTCACGATGAATGTGGTTGAGCAAGTATCCTTGTGGTAGGATGGAACATCCTTTGGGAATATGCCCAACAGTGGTATAGCTGAGTCTTGAAGTAGATTGATTGCCAACTTTCTGTTGTACTACCATATTGGTTTCCATAGTGGCTGCAAAAGTTTTCACTCCTACCAGCAATGGACGAGTGTTCGTTCCTCTTGCTCCACATCCTCTCCAGCATGAGCTGTTACTTGTGTTTGAGATCATAGCCATTCTGACAGATGTGAAATGGAATCTAGAAGCCATTTTAATTTGCATTTCCCTGATGGTTAGGGTCGTCTTGATTAGGGTTTTTACTGCTGTGAAGAAACAACAAGGTCATGACAACTCTTATAAAGGAAAACATTTGTTTGGGACTGGCATCCAGTTTCAGATGTTCAGCCCATGATCATCATGGCAGGAAGCATGCAGACAGAAATGGTGCTGGAGGAGCTGAAAGTTCTTCATCTTGATCCAAAAATCAGCAGGAGGGGACTGCCTTCCACAGGCAACTAGGAGGAAGCTCTGATTCCAAACTAAGTGAAGCTTGAATATAGGAGACCTCAAAGCCTGCCTACACAGTTGCACACTTCTTCCCAACAAGGCCACACCTACTCCAATAAGGCCATACCTCCTAATAGTGCCACACCGTATGGCCAACCATTGTAACACATGAGTCTATGGGGGCCGAACCCATCAAACCACCACAGATATCGACCGTTTCTTCAAGTGTTCTTCAGCCATTTGAGTTTCCTCTATTGAGAAATCTGTTTAGATCTGTACCCCATTTTAAAATTACATTATCTGTTTTTATATGTCTAGTTTCTTGGGGTCTTTATGTTTTTTGGACATAAGTCCTCTATTAGATGTGGCAATGGTAAAAATCTTTTCCCATTCTGGAGGCTGTTGTTTTATCCAATTGACAGCATCCCTCGCCTTACAGAAATTGTTGATTTTAATGCCTATGCTATCTGTGTTTTGTTCAGAAAGTCCTTTCCTGTGCCAATGCATTCAAGTTTATCCCCTACTTTCTCTTCTAACAGATCCAGTGTGTTTTATGTTGAAAGCTTTGATCCAATGAGACTTGAGTTTTTTGCAGGGTGGTGCGCATGGATCTATTTTATTATTCTTATGTGAAGACATCTAGTTTGACCATAGCTATTTCTTGAAGATGCTTTCTTTTTTTCCAGCATTTATGACTTCTTTGTTAAAAATCAAGTGCTCATATGTGTATGGATTTATGTCAGGGTCTTCAATTTGATTCCATTGATCAGTGTGACTGTTTCTATGGCAATATGGTGTGGTTTTTATTGCTATAACTGTAGTAGAACTTGAAATCAGGGATGGTGAGACTTCTGACATTCTTTTATTATTCAGGATTGTTTTAGCTCTTCTGTGTTATTTCGTTTTTCCATATGAAGCTGGAAATTGTTCTTTTAGGCTCTGTAAAGAATTGTGTTGGAGTATTTATGGGGATCGTATTGGATCAGTAGTTGCATTTGGTAATATGGTCATTTTTACTATGTGAATCCTACCAGTCCCTGAGCATGGCAGATATTTTCATTGTCTGATATCTTCTTCAATTTCTTTCCACAAAGACTTGAAGTGTTTGTCATACAGGTCCTTTTCTTGCTTGGTTAAAGTTACCCCAAAATATTTTTCTATTATTAGAGGCTACTGTGTAAAGTGTTGTTTCCCTGATTTCTTTTTCAGTCTATTTGTTATTTGTATGTAGGAGGGCTACTAATTTTTTTTTTTTTAGTTAAATCTTGTATCTAGCCACTCTTCTGAAGGTGTTGTGTTTATCAGCTGCAGAAGTTCCCTGGTAGAATTTTGGGGATCCTTATATATACTATCACATCTTCTGCAATTAACTATACTTTTGACTTCTTTTCTGATTTGTATCCCTCTGATCTCCCTCAGTTTTCTTATTGCTCTAGCTAAAGCTTCAAGAATTATGTTGAATAGGTATAGAGAGAGTGGACAACCTTGTCTTGTTCCTGATTTTAGTGGAATTGCTTTGAGTTTCTCTCCATTTAAGTTGATGTTAGCTATGGGCTTGTTGTAAACTGTCTTTATTAGATTGAGGTATGTCCCTTTTATTCCTAATCTCTCCAAGATTTTTATCATGAAGGGGGCCTTTGAGCTGGAATTCTTCTTTTTCTTCTACACGTTTATTCTTAGGTTTGGCCTTTTCATAGTGTCCTGGATTTCCTAGATATTTTGTGTCAGAAGTTTTTTAGATTTAGCATTTTCTTTGACTGATGTATCCGTCTCTTCTAGCCTATCTTCAACACTTGAGCTTCTCTCTTCCATCTCTTGTATTCTGTTGGTGAAGCTTGCCTCAGTAGTTCCTGTTTGAATTCCTAAATTTTTCACTCCTAGAATTCCCTCAGTTTGTTGTCTTTATTGATTCTATTTCCGTTTTCATGTCTTGAACAATTCTATTAATTTCTTCCACTTTTTTGTGTTTTCTGGAATTTCTTTAAGGGATTCAGCCCTTTCCTCTTTAAAGATGACCTTAAGTACCTCAATCATCTTTATATAGTTGGTTTTAAGGTCTTTTATTTGTGCTTCAAATATGTTGTAATATTCTGAGCTTGCCATGGTAGGATAGCTGGGTATAGTGGAGACATATTGCCCTGGACATTTTTATTGTGTTTTTATGCTGGCATCTAGGCATCTGGATTTAAGAAGATAACAGATCTAGGTGCTGATTTCTGGTTTTGTTGCGTGGGTGTTTTTGTTCCTTGGTTTCTGTTTCCTTTCTGTAGTTTTGGAGAGTATGAAGGCTGTGTGTTGCCTGATTTCCTGGCCTGCTCAGCTGGTGTGTTCACAGGAAATACCTGCTCGTAAGGATCCTGGGATGACGTGGGGAAGGAAGGTTAAGAGAGAAGGTCTTTATGATCTGTTAGGGATGGGGTCAAAAAGGATAGGGAGATCAATACAGAGCTGGGGATGAAACTAGAGGACTGGATCTCAGGAACAGTAGGAGAGTGTGGGTCTGCCTTCAGCCTCCTTGTTGCCCTGTGAAACGTGGCTCATGGGTTAGCAGAGTGTGCCTGCTGGGTTTGGGGTCTGGGACAAATCAAGAAGTGTGTGTAGTGAGTTTAGAAAGAGAAGATCTAAAAAAGAAAGAAAGAAAGAAAGAAAGAAAGAAAGAAAGAAGGGAGGGAGGGAGGGAGGGAGGGAGGGAGGGAGGGGGGAGGGAGGGAGGGAGGGAGGGAGGGAGGGAGGGAGGGAGGGAGGAAGGAAGGAAGAAAGAAAGAAAGAAAGAAAGAAAGAAAGAAAGAAAGAAGAAAAGAAGGAAAGAAAAAGAAATAAAAGGTCAACTTTCAAAAAAGAAGAGAAGATCTGTGGGATTCCCAGGAGATGGGAGCAGGCGGCCAGGGAAGGCTGCCACTGGGGTTCTGGTTCTCAGAAGATGAGGATGAAAACAGGGGCCTTTGGGGATACTAGTCAAGTGTTCTACCGATAAGCTTCATCTCCAGCTCTCTCATCTCCACTTGGATGTCTAACGGAGTTTGATATTCCTAATCTGTCTACCCACATCTTTAAATAAATATTTCTAAATGACTGGATGAGTAGACAGGTGGGGTGGGAACATAATTGGAGGTGGCAATGGACTTGCATTCCTTCCTCTGACCTAGAACCACAGAACCACCCTTCCTGCACTCATTTAGAAAGTATAGTCTTGTTTGGATAACACTGTATTTCTTTTTTAAGCTTCTATTACGGGAAGGTAATAGGAAAGATCAAGATGAGGGTTACAATTCACAGACTCAGCACCTTTCGGAATGTATGAGTGACAATAATTATCCACTTGTGATCTCCCCACTATTGCTCTTTCTTTATCCTGGACACCAATACGCATCGTCTCTCTGTGGTGATAAGTTATTATGAAAAGCTTTCTTACATTCTGAGACTGAAACTTTTGCTGGACCCCATTGCCAAGTTAGCACAACTTGAAAGTTTTTAAGACTTCAGAATTATGTCCTATTGTGTAATCAGCCTCTTTGTTCAACCTGGATATAGGCTGCAAGAGTTTGCCTTATTGTCCTTAGTCTTCTGAAGGCTCCTGGGTCAGGTGGAATCAGCAAAGTTCAGTTCCTTGTAAAACTGCAAAAGATTTCTGTAAAGTAGCCCCCTCCCTTCCCCCATGTGACGCTTTCTGCATTGCTCATTAAGAGAGAGCTAAAAGCTTTGTGAGGGATAAATTCACAAGACGGCACTGAGGCGGACACAGACTCAGACTCCTAACAACAGGCAGATTGCAGACAAGCCAGGAAACAGGAGCCATAGATCCTTGGAAGACACAGGGAGAGAAGCTGGGAGGTCGGACTTTGGCTCACTCTTGGTCGGATTACCCCAAAGGGGAAGTGCTTTGGTTCCTTCCCTTAAGCTGACCCACACACATTTTGGTGCCTGGGCTTTAATGGGTTTAACTGGTGCATCTATTAAAGCATAGCTTTCCCTGCAGCTTCTATGAAGATCATTCCTGGCTCCCTGCTGACTCCCTCATCCACAGTAAATGGGCTTCTTGCCTTTTAAGATTCTCTTTAAACCAGAGACTTGGTCTTTGTATCTTCTTTTTTATTAGGAGCAGGCTGATGTCTCCACCCCATGCCAAGCCTATGCGCTTCCTGATCCCGATGTCCCTTTAATTATCTTTCTACTTCTCATGCAGTTTATTATCAGGAAATCCCACTGGCAGCTGGCCTGGTCTTTAATTAAATGCTGCAACCTCAACTGGACTTTGATCATACTTTCATTCAAATATTTATGAGCACCTTGTTTGCATAGGCCCTAGATATGGACTAGATGCTAGATTTTGGCATGAATACACAGAAGTGAAAGCCACGTCCTACACACACACACATACACACACACACACACACACACACACACACACACACGAGCAGGATACAGGTGATTAGCAATTTGAGACAGGTTGCTTTGGGAGTAGGAGACATAAAACCCACAGTGGGATGGTCTGGAGGCATTTCTTGTGGAAGAAATGTCCTTAAACAAAATAAAAAAGGCAGAAGGAACTTGATCTTATTACGTTAGTAACCTTTTTATCACCAGGACAAAACTTTCTGAAGCTGTCAAATTAAAAAGAGGAAAGACTTTAGTTCCTAGCTCCAGAGGTTCCCGTGGTCATTCAGTGCACGGGTTTAGGGCCAGCATAGCAATTATGCTGAACACATACGATGGGATGCCTCTTCATCTGTGGTGAATCAGAGACAGGCAGCCGGGTCCTGGGATCACAGCATTTTCCTTGAAACCTCCCAACTTCTTTCTACTAGGTCCCATGTTCTACGTGTTCCACCTCCTCCCTGCAGCACCACGAGCTGCTGACCAAGAGCTGCTGACCAAAGCTTTAAAATATGAGCCTTGTCAGTAGTGAGGGTGGGCTACTAATGGGGACAATCATGGCCCATATCCGGATGTCTACATAAGACACTCTTCAAAACAGTTTTTGTAATCACTGTACTTCTTGCCCTTATTGGATAATGAAGGATGGCAGATATGCTACATTAAAGTATGCCACTTGAGCATCAATATTTTGCACCTAAAAGGCACTTGAATAGAACTAAATGCAAGAAGAGCCATCTTTGGGTCTCCCAAACCCCAAAGCAGAACGTCAAACCACCATGTAAACTACTGCTACCCCAAATACTTTTACCCGAGGTGAGGCGTTAAGGAAGCTAGAAATCTGCCCAAATGAACCTTATTTAGCTAATTATTACATTCTTTTTGTTTTCCTTTATGCTTAGTTACTTTTTCATAACTATTTACTATTCAATATAAGCACTTGGACCTGATCACTTTCAGGATCCTCATTTTCCTGTAAGGGCTTCCATGTATACACAAACTTGTTAAATAAAATTGACATACTTCTGTTAAACTGCCTTAAACCAAATTCTCAGGCTTCCCACGCGAGCACGAGCAAGCCGACACGCCCCTGAGCCCGCAGAAACCACGCCCACGACGCCGGCCCGCAAGAACAGAAGCCCCGCCCCCAAGGGCCTGCCGCCCTTCCCTAAGGCTCAGTAGCGGGTCTCCGCCCAGTTGCCGACGGCCCCGCCCCCAAGGCCCCGCACAGGTCCGGCTTTCCAAGCGCGCGTCCGGCGACCCCGGAGGTCCCGCCTCCAGGCGCGCGCCCTGCCACGCGCCACGTGCTCCTTCTCTGGAGGGCGGCGCCGAGGGCCGAGCCGAGAAGATGTACTTGCTGCCCCTTCCGGCTGCCGCGCGAGTCGCGCTCCGCCGCCTGGGAGTGAGAGGTCTCTGGGATCGGGGTCTGTCCACCGCAGACATGACGAAGGTGAGTGGAGGCGGCTCGCTCTCGGGCGGCCGCGCGAGCCCTGGCGGCGGGCAGCAGGGTGACCCGGCGTATCCAGGCCGCGATGTGTCGGACGGACGCATCAAGTTGCAGAAATGAGCTGAACAGAAAAGTTCCCTGGGTTTGCAGGACACCAGCCTGGGCCCGGCTTGCGACGAGGGCGGCCGATGCTGTTTGCCGAGGGCGCGTCCTTTCTTCCTAACTGGACAGTGCTGGGTTCTGAAGGCTGAGCAGAACCGCTCACTCCACCTAACCAGTGTTTACTGACTCCTCTAACTGAGCTCTGAAAAATTACACGCGCCTAGTTCGCCAATTCTTTTAGTTCTCACAGAGACCCTAGAAAGGACGACGGTAGGATTGTCCCAAAGCCTGCTACGCTTCCAGAGTAGCCAGTCACAGGGCCTGGACCCCTCCCCCCGCTGAAGTGAAGTGGAAGGCCCTGGGGGAGGAAACTGCTGGATTGGGTTTCTGTCCTTTTAGGGGAAAGGGTTTTATTGAGAGAGGTCATCTTGAAATTGGAAGAGGGTCTTCTCCATAGTCTGAGAAATTATGAAGGACCCTCAGATGGGAAAAGTCTGGAAGGGCTCATTGGAGTACTTCCAGGTCATACTTCCAGGACCTGGTGAGGGAGGAATGTTCCAGATGGAGCTTTGAACTCAGGTCGCCTGCAGTTATCACAGATAGCAGAGGAGTTAGGCAGACACCTTTCCAGCCCTGGCCGGTAACATTGGATTGTCCCAGGTTGGTCTCATGGAACCCCAGAATGAACAATCTTGGGAAAGTTAGAACCTAGCACTTACCATTGCTAAGGACGCCTGTTTTCTTCAGTGGAAAGATGGGTCCGGAGTACCTGGGGTGTTTTTTGGAAAGGGCCCTGACCAGAAAGAAGGCATGTGCACTGTCAAAGTTTAACTACGCAGGAGCTCCAGTGTCAGGGACTAGGTTTCCTTATCTGGCAAATGAGAGAAAAGTACTCCTTGAAGTGGCCGTAAGGGAGGCAGTATTTTAAAAGTCGTAAATTGCCTTGTGAAGTCAAATGATGAGCAGTGGTTTTACATCCTTATTTCAGGTGTTTGGGGCGGGGAGCGTGTGACAGAAATGTGGAGCCACACCATTAAGTGCTTGGCAGAAGGCCCTGCTTCTTCTGCCCTCTCTGCAAAGTCACACACTTTCCCTGATTGACAGGGTACTAAACAATGTGGACATCCCTGATCTGAAATTTGAAGCACTCCAAAAACTGAGTGTTCACTCACTTCTGAATGTCTGTAGGAAGTCCTGCAGCTAACCCTTGAGTGGACAGAGTCAAAACACAAGTATTTTAAACGACCGAACCCTGAGACAGTAGATCTGAAACAAGTGATTTTCAGGTTTAGGGTTGGCCCAAGATGTCTCACATAACCCAGTTCCAGTCTTGCCCTGGTAGGGATTTTAGCTGCTGCGGTGGAGGCTGCTGCTCTGCTCTTGGCCTCTGCGGAAAAAGACAGTTTTAATGGGATTGCTTGCCCCTTCTGCATCTGGACAGCCAATGCTTTCTGGGGGATCTACTCTGATTGTATTTATCTTTCTTGATTTTTTTTTTTTTTCAGGGCCTTGTTTTAGGAATTTATGCCAAAGACAAAGATGATGACCTGCCACAATTTACAAGTGCGGGAGAGAGTTTTAATAAGTTGGTGTCTGGAAAGCTGAGGGAAATGTTGAACATGTAAGTGTTACTATAATTGGGGTTCCTTTTTGTTTGTGTGTGTATTTTGCATTGTGAGACAGGGTCTCTGCTGTGTAGCTCTGGCTGTCCTGGAACTATGTAGATCAGGCTGGCCGGCTTCAAACTCATAGACATCCACCTGCCTCATTCCCTGGAGTTCTGGATTTAAATGTATTTGCCATAAAACAGGGCGGGGTTGTAGTTCTTAAAGGCCCCAAGATTTAAAGAGAGTATTCTCCTTGTATCAGGTAAACTTAATGGAACCCTGACCAGCAGGTTCTCTGGAAATGAAAGTATGTTCTTGAAGAAGCTGGGCAGTTGTTTGAGTGTGGGTGGGTCTGCAGTTCTGGGAAGTCATGTGGTTTCTAGCCAGTCACAAACCTATTGTGAAGGATTGACGCGGATCCAGAAAGGAATAGATTTCCTCAGCCCACTCCCAAGGCTCAGGTTCACAACTCCTACTCTCCTGTCTGGCACCAGCCTCTAAATGCACTTTAACTGAGTAATTTAAAAACAGCCTAAGGTCCTGCCCTTTTATTTCATGGCTGGACTTTGAAGGCTTTTCAAATGTTAAAGTAAAGTGTGGGTGGGTCATCTGATTAGCAAGTGTACAGCCTGAAATTCAGTCAATCTGGAGATGGCCTGAGATCTGACCTCTCTCTCCTAGATTAGCAAGGTCCTAGAGGAAGTAGGAAGACTTTAATCTGCTAACCACATTTGGCAGAAATAGAGAGAGCAGCATAAGCCCCTTTAACGACCTGTCACTCAGGTAACAGACTGTATGTTAGAGGGTCCCAGGCATCACCTGATAGCTATAGCAATTCTATCTGATACATTGTAAGTACACTGTAGGACTTGTACCTCCTCTTGCTTGCTAGTTCTTTACTAGTACACAGCCTTCACTAGGACCTAAATCTTTAACCCAGAAGCTAACCTGTTAAGAGTCCAGAGTGCAGAGGCCTCCCTGCAGGGTTACTGTGGGGCCTCAGCCTCTGTGTTCCTGGTCTCTGGCTTCAGTAGAATACCTCTTTTATTTGGAAATTGCTATCTCTCATCTCAGTAAACAGTCTGGGAAACACCTGTGCTGAAGACAGTGCTGTCAAGTCTGTGGCTTTGGTCACCACTCTGGGTTTGTTTGTTTGCTTGTTTGTTTGCTGTTTTATGGTATTTCTTTTAGTAGAAAGGTTCCCACCATTTAGTACAGCCACCATCCAGTGCTCAAGAGGGGTACTTTACCTATCCATAGGATTGCCTTCTCTTTTGAAAAAAAAAAGAAGAAGGAGGTCATGGCCACATTCGGTAGTCTAGGCTGAGCCAGAACTCACTACACTGTCCAGATTGGCCCTAAACTCACGCCATCTCGACCTTCCTCTCAGCTTGCCAAGTTCTGGTATTACAAGCATGAGCCACCACGCCTGGCTTCTCTGTTTTTCAATCAGTGTTCCTGTTCCATCCAGCCTGGATGTTGGCTTGGTACTTTTTGAGGTGAAAGTGCTGCATCTGAGAAGTCTAGCCTGTATCCATTCTGTAAAGCCATCAGTGAATCCCAGAATAGAAGCAGTTACCAAGAGTGTCTGCAGAAGCTTAGGTCCTTCACCAAGAGAGCATGTTTAAAACAACCGTCTCCTCTTCCTTTAGATCTGGACCTCCTCTCAAAGCAGGCAAAACCAGAACCTTCTATGGTCTGCATCAGGTATGAAGTGAAGGGCATGGTGGTCTGGTGAATCCACATTGAGACCTCCCTGTGGGCGCAGTTTGGCTAGCACTTTGGTGCTTCCGTTAAGCAAAAGCACTCCTTATGGTCAGAAAGGAGAATGGCTGTCTCTCTGGCTCGTGTTCCTCAGGGTGGAGGGGAGGCACCACCCCATGCAGAGTAACTTGGAGGATTACCTCACTCTGCCTCTCACATCTGTTGTACTTACCAACACACAGGGCTCCTGTTTGTTAAACCTAGAGTGGCTCTCTGCCAGCTCTGTGTAACTTTCTGGAGGAGCTGTTTTAAACGTTCATAGTGGTTGATGGTTGACTTGGTGTGTTTGTGGGCCAGGACTTCCCCAGCGTGGTGGTGGTCGGCCTTGGCAAGCGATCGGCTGGAGTTGATGACCAGGAAAACTGGCACGAAGGCAAAGAAAACATCAGAGCTGCTGTTGCAGGTTGGCTTGCTTGTTATGTTTAATAGTTGAAGGTTCTCGAGGGCTCGTTCCCTTTTGTCCACTCACTGCCACCAGCCTTACCCTGCCCCCGTGCAACAGCTCAGCAAGTTCAGTGTATAGAGATGTGTCTGACCTTACCTAGACACAGAGGCTAGCTTGTGACATTGTCATTTTTAGTATGTTCTGCTTTCTCTTGGGAGGTTTGCTTCCATTTCTTCTTAGAAATATCTTCTATCAGAAATTGTGATGTGTAGACAGTTTTCCATTTTGTAATGCGACCACAGTGCTGCCCGACTGTAGATAGCATAGAACCCTTAGATTTACAAACTAGAGAAAAGAGGAACAGAGTGTGGGATACTTATTCATTGCTAGCAAAAAGGGCCTGTCCCAGTTGGCTTGATAGGTGGGTTGGGGAAATGAGGCCGATGTCATTGAGCCACTGTGTTGCTTAGCAGCGGGGAGAGCCTTTCCCACAGGACAACTGCCCCAAATGCAGTCGGAGAAGCACTCTGAGGCAGCAGTAATTTGCTTGACTAGTCCTTGGCCTGGGTATTATCATAAATGCTTAGTAAGTTTACTTTCAGAGTTAAGTAGCGATGCCTAACTTTTATTTGAGAGTCTTTGTTGACACAATTTTAATAAATGCTGTTGATGATGGCTTTTGCTCGGTTGCTTGGCTGAAAGCTCAACGCCATCATTCCTTGGTCCCTTTAATCTGGCAGCTCCTGGTGATTGGGAAGCTTTGTCAGGAAACGCTGGCACTTCTGAAATACTCATGGCAGTGTCTGCCTCTCACTGATGGTCTCGCCCCTAGAGAGGTTCTGTGCCTTTGACCTCTGTACTCAGCTCGGCTAGTGAGGCACATACCATCCGCACTTTATAGAAGGAGAAATGAAAGTTTAGAAGCAGACGACGGTTGCCAGTTTGTTCCCCTGGCACACCACCGCGTGCCCCTGCTTTGTGCTGACTCGGTCGGTTTTCTGCTTCTGCTGTCTGAAGCGGGATGCAGGCAGGTCCAAGACCTGGAGCTGCCGTCGGTGGAGGTGGATCCCTGTGGAGATGCGCAAGCTGCTGCAGAAGGAGCTGTGCTTGGTCTCTATGAGTACGATGACCTGAAGCAGAAGAAGAAGGTGGCTGTGTCGGCGAAGCTCCACGGAAGGTGATGGGAGGAAACCAGGGTATGGGTGGCACTCGCAGGCAGGCATTCTGACAGCATGCTTTGGAGAGACGAGCTGCCTGCCTTTCAGGGTCCAGCAGTGCCGAGTGGCTTGTGTGTCTCCTGCTTACTGTCTCAGCTCTCTCTACAGTGTGATAGTTGTCCCCAAGCTCCACTCCTGGCACTTGTCATGTGTGTGAATCCTCTGTGGCTCCTGAGAATTTTCTGTACTTGCTGGTCACTAAGAAGCATTCACAGTGTTGGCTTTTCCCAGAAGGAGGGATGACTTGACAGAATATCCTAATGAGCTTTAATCCAATACTTCCCATTGAACTCACACCTGCTGACATGCTAAACATTAGACCTGTGTGGATGAGAGCATTCCACCTTTACCATGACAGGAGATGCTTTCAGAAGATAACTGACCACCCATGACTGCAGCCCTACTCCAGTCTTGAAGGGACTGGTCTGTGCTGTCAGGGCTAGACAATGAGAGATCTTCAGTTCCAGGAGCTGTGATGCCAGCGGGTTGCTCTTGGCACAGAATGGTGGTTAGTGTCTGTTAAAGAGGGGTTGGGAATGAAGGTTCTCTAGAAAGTCACCCACGTTTCAATCCTGTCTCTATCACTTACGTGGGGGAACCTCAGTTAAGTGACCCGAATCTATAGTCCTTCCTTTTTATTTTAGGTTTATTTATTTTATTTATATGAGTATACTCTAGTTGCCTTCAGGCACATCAGAAGAGGGCATCAGATCCCATTACGGATGGTTGTGAGCCACCACGTGGTTGCTGGGAATTGAACTCAGGACCTCTGGAAGAGCAGTCGGTGCTCTTAACCACTGACCCATCTCTCCAGCCTTTTTTTCTCTTTTTGTGTAGAAGAGTTGTGATCCTGGTGTAGAGTGTTGAGTTTTAAGAGACAGTCTCATTATATAGCCTTCGGTTAGTGTTGAACTCATAGTCTTGCTGCCTTGATCTCTGCAGTGCAGCAAGTACAGGCATGTGCCATCATTCGTGGTTGATCTCATAGTTTGTATGATGATCCAAAGACAAAATGTGCCAGCCAGGTGGGTGGCACGTGGTGACTGCTCTGAGATGCCAGCTATTATTTTGTCTGTCTCCGTGTTGCCCATATTAACTGCTGTCAAAGCGCTAGGATCATGCAGCATGCACCTTTGTGTGTTCTCTTCTAAAGCCAATCCTTGCTGTCTAGTGGGTTGGGATTTAGAGCCTTGATTAGGCACAGTAAGGTAGGAGAGCCTCCAATTTCCCATCTGAATCTTTGCTGCTTGCTGACTTCCCAGTGAGTACTTGGGATGGTCATCTCTGCAGAGGACTGGACCTTGGGTAGGAATCACTGCATAACCTTTGCAGGTAGATTTACAGCTTCAAATACCTATCAGACCACACACATACACACACACACACACACACACAATGGGGGGGGGGGTGTCAGGTCTCGCTTCTTGTTTTTTTTTTTTTTTTTTGACACAAAGTTTCTTTTCGTAGCCCTGGCTACCCTGTAAATTGCTCTATAACCCAGGCTGGTCTCAAGCTCAGAGAGATCCGCCTGCCTCTGCCTCCCAGGTGCAGGGATTAAAGGCACCACAAAGGGGAAATTTGTGAAGTGGACTGCTCAGTCAGATTTATCTTACTTCCTCAGTGGGGTGGGCCTAGGGATGGATCTAGGTCTTTGGCAATCATTTTTTTGTTCGTAGTCTTAATTTTTTTTTTTAAGATAAGTGCCTCAATTAGCAGCAGAAAGGTCAGTGTACTTGAGGTCTTTTGAGAGTAACTCTTTTCTTCCACAGCGGTGATCTCGAGGCCTGGGAGAAAGGGGTCCTCTTTGCTTCTGGACAGAACTTGGCCCGTCATCTGATGGAGTCTCCAGCCAATGAGATGACACCAACCAGATTCGCTGAAATCATTGAAAAAAACCTCAAAAGTGCCAGTAGTAAAACCAAGGTCCATATCAGGTAATTTCTGATTTTGTCATGGACTCATGGGACGTACAGCCAAAAGAATAGTGTCTGCTGTCTTGCCTTTATATCACTTTGATGGTGCAAGCTAAAGTCACTTTGGAAGAAGGAATGTCACTTGAGAAAAATCCCCTGTGGTGTATTTCCTTGATTGACAATTGATGTGGGAGGTCCCAGCTCACTGTGGGCAGTGCCATCTCGGAACCAGTGGTCCCGGGTGCTATGAGAAACCAGGCTGAGCAAGCCATGAGGAGCAAATCAGTAAATAGCACTCCTTCATGGACTCTGCATCAGCTCCTACCTCCAGACTCCTGTTTGATTTCCTGTCCTGACTTTCCTCAGTAATGACTGTTTCCTAAAAGTGTAAGCTGAAATAAACTTCCCCAAGTTACTTTATGGCTGTAGTGTTTTATCTCATCAATAGAAACCCTGACCAACACAAGTCAAGATCCTACAATTGACCTCTGTGCTCAGGGGAGTGAATCGAGCCCACCAGCAGCTAGACACAAAGTCAGACAGAGTTACATTTGAGGCTTGTTTTCCTCACCTTCAAGAAAGTTTCATGATTTCATACTGTGTTGTGGGATTTTTTTAAAATCCATTTTATGGATTAAAATGGAGACATAACTTTCATGTTTATTTCTCTTGAATAAAAAATTGGGAATTGAATTCCTAGGTGAAAGGATAACTGGTTAACTTTTTTTTAAAAAATTGTTTTTATTTTATATGTGTGGGTATTTAGCCTGCATGTATGTCTATGTAGTGTGTGAGTGCTTCGAAGCCAAGAAGACCAGAAGAAGGTATTGGATCCCAGAAACTGGATGTAAAACAGTTATGGGGCACTATATGGACGCTAGGCATTGAACTTAAGCCCTTTGGAAGAGCAGGCAGTACTCTTACACTGAGTCATCTCTCCAGCTCCTTGTTAGCAACTACAAAGCTTTCATGTCTTTATGTGTTGTCCTGTCTACGTTTCTGCTTACGATGCAGGTGAAGAGTGCGGTATACTGACTGAGTGGGCACAGGGTGAGAACCCACCTGCCTCATGACCTTGGCTACAACACATGGGTGCCTTGCCAGGCCTTCCAAGTGCTTGTCAACGGTACTCACTGTCAGTTCCTCTAGTTTCCATTTCCCTTTCAAAAGCTGTCTTCAGCCCATTACACACCCACTGAGCTTGGGAGTTCTGATTAACATAAATGAACAGACTCTTCTTTTCCTTTACTTTCAGGGTTGTTTCTCAAGGGATCTTTTCATGTAAGGGGGATTTTTCAGCACCTAGTTGTGATAAGAGTTCTCTTTGTTTCTCTTTGTTCTTTTAGGACAGTCCCTATTTAGACACTTTCTATGTGTTGAGGCTGTCAGCGTGTAGGCTCCAGGCATGTGTCCTGTCTCAGAGAGTGCCCTGCTCTGTCAGCCTGTAGTGGCAATGCTGCCAGGTCAGGGATGGCATGAGGTTCGTAGGCAGGAGTGCTCAGTGATGGATCTTGCTGCAAAGGGCAGAACAGGCAGGAAAATGGCTCTGGGAGGCTGCTGCAGAAGCAGGAGCGGGGCTGTGAGGATAAAATGGATACCAGCGGAGTCCTGAGGTCACTTTAAATGGTAACAGACCAAGGGCTTCTGGCAAGGTGTGCTGCAGAGTCTTGGGAAAGCACAAGGCTATGGGTGAGCAGAGGAAAAAAGAGTTTAGAGAGGGCAGCACGATGCCCAGGCGGCCTGTGACTCACGCTGCTACCGAGCTGCACCACACCCCACTCAGGGTAGGTAGAGCTGCTTCAAAGAAATACAGCTCTTCCAGAAGGGCAAGGCAAGCAGTAAGATACCAAGTACTAAGCTTGGATTCAGACATGTGTACACGTTATAAGCTTGTCTTTTTTATGTGATTTATGTTTCTTGTTTCCCTTTGCAATAAGGGGACAATTTTAGTGTAATGGTCCTGACTAAATGGGCAGGCAAGTACAGGAGTAGTCCTTGGATCTGGCTACTGCTGGTCTTCTCTGTTAGTACAGACTTTGTTATTGTGGCTAGCAGTCAATACAGAACACTTCATCCTTACCCCAGAAAGAACAGCAATATGGTGTCTGTGTTCTAGTTTGCACTACGGTGGGGGTTCATGTTACCTGCACTGAGTCTGCGTTTATTATGAGAACTAAATAGTTTTTCCGTTCAGAGACATCTCAAATTGCACTTGGAACTAGGAGAAATGCTGTGCTAATGTTGAAAAGACAAGCAGAGAAACCGGATATTTTATTCCTGTTGATGAAGGATAGCCTTGTTGTTTTTGTTAGTTTTGTATGTATGCCATTATTAGTAATACAAAAGGAAGCTGAATGCCTTGACTTTAAATTCCCTTCTGTGGACTAAGAGCCTTGCTAATTTCATTTTCAAATTAAAACCAGAAATACTTGAGTATTGAACACGTTATTACCTGAGCTTCCTTAGTTACCAAGTATAAGTTCTCTGAGTAGTTGTCTCATCCTTGGTAGAGGAGTGCCTGATGTCAGTTTACTGTTGACGTATCCCCAGAGTCAGAGTCAAGTCTTTCCCCTGCGAGTAGACTGAAGCAAATGCTAGGCTATGGTCACTGCTGCCTTCAGCCTGTGTTTGTAGCCTGATGCTGGGATGGAGCTCATGGTCTTGTGCATACTAAGGACGAGCCCTACCACTGAGTGCACTGGGTCTGTTCAGCATTTGAATAACTTGCACGTTGTACATTTTTTAGCATACTGTTGAAACTTTTCTAAGTTGTTTTGGAATAAATATAACAGTTCTCTCTTTTTTTTTTTTTTTTCCTCTTTTTGCCCTGTAGACCCAAGTCCTGGATAGAGGAACAAGAAATGGGTTCGTTCCTAAGTGTAGCCAAGGGGTCTGAAGAACCACCAGTCTTCTTGGAAATCCACTACATGGGCAGCCCCAATGCAACCGAGGCACCCCTGGTGTTTGTGGGGAAGGGCATTACCTTTGACAGGTAGGTCTCCGGGGTGACTGGGCTCTGTTCTGGTGAACGCCGTGTGGGTGTAGTGTGATGCATAAGCACGGGTTTGATCGCGTCTTACACGTTATAGAAAATGTACTGTGCTGTCAGTTTTGAAATGCAGGGCTTACCTATGCCTAAGACAATTGGGAGTTTTAATAACCATGCTCCTGATCTTAGCCCTGTGACCAGCAGGCGAGGGAACCACAATTCAGAAGTTCTTTGTTCAGTCACATTCCAAGGAGAGTCAGTGGGTTAGGAGATGGCAGCTCAGTTGGTAAAGTGATTGTCGTGCCCGCACACATGCAAGCAGGCACTTCTTACATAGATACCTTCCCTATGCCTTTTCTCTCTCAGTAGCTATCTGCCACCAGCTGGTGTCAGAAGAACTCTTACCTTTTCTGTCTTGTGTGCTTGATAAGAGTGTTCCAGTGTTCCATGAGCTTGTCAGATCTCATGACCTTTAGGTTTCACGAGTTAGTTAATTCAAAGATTTATTTATTTATTTATTTATTTATTTATTTATTGCTGAAGAGATAGTCCTTGTGGGTATTGGTGTTAATGATCAAAAGCAGTAATGGATCATAGGTGGCTTGATAGTACATGATGGTGTTTGTAATGGCACCTGGTCAGGCTTCATTCAAACAGAAATAAGAGGACCTACCTCACTTCTCCATATTTCTGTAATCATTTTCTATCTGTATAAAGGCTATAGAGTTGAAGTAATTCAGATTGCAAGTTTAGAAACATGACCTTCTTTGGCAGGTATGTGGTGCCTTTGTGTGTGGTAGTGAACTCTGGGTTCGTATGGGATTTGGGTTTGTTCTGTTTTGAGACAGTCTTGCTGTGTCACCAAATCTAGCCTCCAAGTTGAAATCGTGCCTCAGCCTCCTGAATTCTGGGATTGCAGGCACACACCGCCACATGGATGGTGTTGTGTTTTACATTTTCATGTATTTATTATGTGGGGTATGTATGCATATGGAGACCCAAGTGCCATAGCAGATCAGGGGAATCACTTCTCTCCTTCTGCCATGTGGATTGAGAGACTCAAACACAGGTTATCACACTTGGCAGCAGGCACCTTTGTCCCTATCCGTCTCTGTTTTTAAGAAAGCAATTTGAACTTTTAACATTGCGATTATTAATGTTGCACATGGTTTTCCTTTGTCTTACAGTGGAGGTATCTCCATCAAGGCTTCTGCAAACATGGACCTCATGAGGGCTGATATGGGAGGAGCAGCAACAATATGCTCGGCCATTGTGTCTGCGGCAAAGCTCAACTTGCCCATTAACATCATTGGTAAGGAGGGAAGGGTTGCCTCTCGTAGTGCTTCCGAATCTAGCCGTAAGGTAGAACCGAAACATCCAACAGTTTCTTACCTTCTGAGAAGAAACTTTGAAGTAGCTTCTCATCAGGCAGCAGCTGATTGGCTGAAAGAGGCGTTTTCTGTCTTGGGGTGACGGAGTTAACTGTGTTGTGCAGCCAGCAGGCTGTAACTTGTGCTGACTTGTCTTACTTAGGCAAAAGTGGTTAGTGTCAGGAGCACGGATGTCACGCCGTTACCTCCCTCCAGCAAGAAAGCCTGCCTGTGTGGAGTGGAGGGTGTCGTCTTGGCCTCATTTACTGATGCCTCATAGGACTCTGCTCCCCTCAATGCCTGCTACAAATAAGCAGTTAGTACAAGAGGTCTCCTGGCATCACAGATGCGAACTTCCAGAAGCAGTGCTGAGAGTTTATAGCATTGCTAATACCGAGACTCAGAGGAAGGAGGAGCTGGGCCTCATGCGCTGTGTGGGGAACCGGTTGGTACTCTAAATCTGTCCGACCTGAATCTCCCTTCCTGAGCCATTCCAGCATCATACGTGGTCTTTTTGTTCTGTGATCAGTCCTTTTTAAAAAACAAAAACAAAAACTTACTAGAAATCAATATGCTGACATTCCAACATGTTTTTACCTCTGAGTACTTTTAACATGTCTAAGGAAATTACATTCTATGTAATGATAATACAATTACATTTCAAAAGAGATTATCTAAGAAAGTCCATTTTGTATATACTTGGTATTTTTTAAGAACTGTTTTTTAAATTATATATGTTAGTGTGTGGTTCTGGGTACATGTGAGTGCAGGTTCCCATGGAGACCAGAGAGGGCGTTGGAGCCATTGGAGCTGGTGTCACAGGCTGGGTGCTGGGAACCAAATTCAGGTCCTCTAAAAGCAATGCACACTCTTAGCCCTGAGCCATATCTCTAGCCCCCATATTTAGTTTTGAAATCTAGATGGCCAGCAGAGATAGCACTTTGCATCTGTCTGTTACATTCTTGCCACGAGTGTCATTCCTTCCCTTTCCTTCACGACACGGGGAGTGTGAGAGGTCTAGGCTGTTCTGCGGCTCTGTAACCTGCGGTTACTCCTTCTGGATTAGGATCAGTTAGGCAATGCTACATGTGCTCTGCCTGACACAGCCACAGCTGTGCAACCGGTGATACCACGTTTTGTCGCTTGTGAAAGAGACGACTGTATCTGTGTCTGTGTGCTTTCCATGGCTCACCGGCAGCCTCCTGTCCCGAAGGGTGGCGTTTTTGGATCCAGCGTGTTTCATGTTCGTTACTATATCTTTCCAATAGGTTTGGCCCCTCTTTGTGAAAATATGCCTAGCGGCAAGGCCAACAAGCCAGGGGATGTCGTCAGAGCCAGGAATGGGAAGACCATCCAGGTTTGTGAAGGGACAACACAACAGCCCCATGTGGCATTTCTCAGAACCCCATCATGGCCACACAACTGCAGTGTAACATGGGTATAGGACCCTGGCTCCTCTTTGGGGCAGGGTGATGGTTTTAGTACAGTTAGTTTCTGATGGAGATTTTTAAGAGTATTTTTTCCTTCCCTGTTGTATCTCCCACTAACTTTGCTATAGGTTCTAATCCCAGATGTGCACCTGGCCTGTAGAGTGTGCCACACCAGGAGAGCATAGGCTCTTAGAGGTGCTTGTGCCATGATGAACTTCTTTCTCTTTGTTAGATGTTCAATTAGAAAACACTGCCCTGCGCTTGGGCTCTGTGCTCTGGCATGTGTGGAGCACAAGAACACATGTGCACACTGCTCAGGACCGTGCATCTTTTGCTGAGGGAAGGGAATGGGATTAGAAAAGGTTACCAAAATTTTAAGAGTTTTTGAGCTTGGGGTTCCGATTGCCATATAATTTTTACTTCCTTGGTTTTGTTTGGTAAGAGAGGGAAGTTGGGGATGCAGGCATGCTGCCCCCTCAGCCCTGTTGCTCTTTCAATATCTCTTCCCAGTTTTCCTTCTTGTTAACGACTGCCATTCTAGTGGACCAGACACTTCCCTACTTATTTTCAGTGTGTGTGTGTCAGCAGTCAGGACAGGGACTTACAAAGCCACCTTCCAGGTTAGAAACGTTACTGCTGTAGCTAAAATAAGTGTCCTTTAACTTCCTCACAACAGGCTGACCTTTCCCACGTTGCCATCAAATGCTGTTGTGTCTGGGTCTTGCATTGATTACTCAGGTTGTGTGAGCCCTTCTGTTTTTATCTGTGCAGGTTGATAACACTGACGCCGAGGGGAGGCTCATCCTGGCCGATGCACTCTGTTATGCACACACCTTTAATCCCAAGGTCATCATCAATGCTGCCACCTTAACAGGTCAGACCCAGACTCCCTGTCTCGGAAACCTTACTTGTTTGTTGGTGCAGTGCACACATTGTACTCTGGGCGTTATTTTGCTGAAATTTGGTTTCATTTACTCACATCCAAAGGAACTGCCTCTGCAGTTATAAAAATGTTCTCAATATTAGTTCTGTTGTTTTAAAGCATTCCACAGTCACTTAAGAATGCACAGTGCGTATGTGGAAGTCAGAGGATAACTTGAGTGACTTGATGTCCCTCCAGCACGTGGGTGTTGGGGATCAGAGTTAGGTTGTGAGGCGTGGTGTCAAGCACTAAGCTATCTTTCTGGTTCTTCAGTGGTAACTTTTTAACAGATGGGTCAAATCAACTCATCCTGATTCAAAGAACAAGAGAGGTGTTTTTTGTTATGGCTCCCATCTAATACAAATCTGAAAAGATCAATACATTTCAAAATCAGTGACATTTGTAATATACTAATCATATCATATCTGATATCCAGTCAATTTTCTACACTTATAGTTCATACTGTAAAGACATAAAGACATTTTGGGGATAGCAAGATCTTTGTTTAATGGACACACACAGTGTGATCGGGCATGCAAGGAAAGCCCTTGCTTTGGGCCAGCTTGGGTGTATCCCCTGCTCACTAGCTGGGCAGCCACAGGGAGTTTCTTGGCCTCCAGTGTCAGAACCTGAGGCTGGCTCTGCTTGCTTCACAGATATTAAGGGTTGGGAAGAACTTCATGGAGCTTGTTGAATGCCAGTGTTCCCTGCAAGGCCTTGACTTGGCTCTGTAGAGACTGCAGAGCTTCCTGAGGGGTGAGATGGATGGAGACTTGTTGCACAATTCCCAACCTCACAATCTTTCATCCAAAATCTCACCCGAGGAATTCATCTGTACTTCTTTAAGATAAAATTCAGATCATTCGTGTCTTTTGGTTTTGATCTTTCCTGAGTCAAGGAAGCCTTTGCTGGAGCAGAAGTGATTTCCTGTTTCTCTTGTGGGTGTAATAACAGTGCACAGTGGTTTACCAAGAATTCCTTTTTATTTCTATATTTTTGGAAGTCTGCTCTTTTTAACTAATTTTTAAAGCTGCCATACAAAGATACAGTTTCATTTGGGCAGTTTCACAAATGTTTTGAATTGGGCATTATATTATTTCTGTGTCATTTGGTCTCCCTATTCATTTCCTAAAAACTTAAAACTTGGAGAGGCTTCTATGGCAAGGCTGGGGCAGTGATGGATAGGTGGCCTAGAGCCAGTGAGATAACACTGACCCATTGTACTGACCCTTGTCAGTAAGCGTGCTTCTATATTGCAACTGGAACTGTGACAACAGCTGTAGAGTTTTAGAAAACACAGTAAGTTAAAATGTGTACTATGAAATCCTCTTAAATCAAGATACGACATTAAGCTGGGCAGTGGTGGCGCACACCTTTAATCCCAGCACTTGGGAGGCAGAGGCAGGTGGATTTCTAAGTTCGAAGCCAGCCTGGTCTACAGAGTGAGTTCCAGGACAGCCAGGGCTATACAGAGAAACCCTGTCTCGAGAAACCAAAAAAAAAAAAAAAAAAAAAAAAAAAAAAAGAAAGAAAAAAAGAAAAAAAAATGGCATTAAATATTTAAGCTTATCATTTTCTATTCTTTTAAGTGAAAATATCACATATTGTTTGTAGCTAGTTTTTAATCCTTTTGTGAGAACTTTAAAAACTCATGGAAATATTTATTAGTTTAGTAGAAAACTTTTGAGGAAAAATGAATATTATACCAAAACCTACCAACTTGGAAAATAAGGCATTAAATTGATTGGCTAAAATGTGACACACATATCCCACATAGATGGTAGACCTCAAATGATTACTACTTGCTAAAGTATCCGATATATAATTGATAGCAAATGACGGCAGTCAGCATGCATTAACTCCTGCTGAGTGCCAGGTCTGTGCTGGGACCTGAACATAGAGGACATATTCTTAACTGTTTAGAATTCTAGAAATAACTATCGAAAATAAATGATAATTACCTTGGAATGGGCTTGTTGATAATGGATATCATTCTCTTTTCTGCATTTTCCACAATAAAGGGGAATTCTAGCTGTGAGAGACATAATAGCTACAGCAGTGACTACTTCTCAAGCTTATATATGTCAGATAACGAAGGACCATTACAGAACTTTGAGACCACAGTTGTGGTCTGAACAGCAGGAGAGACTAGCACTGACCTCAGGATCTGTGTCTTACAGGTGCCATGGATGTAGCCCTGGGGTCAGGTGCCACTGGAGTCTTTACCAATTCGTCCTGGCTGTGGAACAAACTATTTGAGGTAGGCCTAAAACATACACCTACAAGTTACAGTGATGATAATTTTGGTGGCCCTTGAATAATATGCTTATACAAATGTTAAAGTGATTTCTTCCTGTTGAGTGGCCTTTGAGTTGAAAATAGGTCATTGCAATAAACTTCATTCAGTGGCTTTGGAGTTTCTAAAGATATTTCTAAATTATGGGTGTGACACCACTTCCCTGTCCTTATAGATGCAGAATGGTGTTAGAATTTCATGGCCAAGACTGAAGCTCTGAGGTGCAAAGGGCATGAGGCCAGCTCTGTGGAAGCATGCCCCTCTACTGAATGCGTGTGGATTGAGCAGTGTAGACAGTCAGTGGGTCCGGGAGGAGGAGTCGGAGTCTATTCTCTGCTCTGCTCTGCGCCTTCCCAGTCATCTTCCATCCTTGCCCCTCTCCCATTACACATTACCCTGCATTCACTGCTATTGGCTTTACCTGTCAATACCACGTTTAGCCTAACCTAGCCTGTTTGTAGCCAGCAGGTGACAGTGATTTCTTGGTGACCCTAGTCCTTGCCTTCTGTCATCCTCTCTTCTGACTGACTTATGTGGCTGTCCTGCTTCAGCTCGTTTGCTAGCTCTGTGCCTTGTCCTCTTCGGACAGTGTTTAGTCCTTGGCCTGATTCGTGCTCAGAGTCCTCATGATAGGCTTGTCTGTTCCATGCCTGTTAACAGCCGTGTCTCCAGTGCTCCGTGTGGCTGCTTGGCAGCTCCATCTGGTGGCTCATGTTTCCTTTCACAAGCTGTTAAGGCAGCTTACCATGGGAATAGACACGTCATCCATGAATACATCCATGAGATTTCTTTAATGTCCTAGATTTATTTCTCACTTGACAGTGCTTCTCCCACGTCTCTGTCTATTTTGTGAAGCTCACTTTCAGCCTCTATAGTAGCCAAGCTGTTTCCTTGGAGGCTGAGCCAGGAACCTCTCCTGGTCTTCCATATTACCCAGCATCCCTCTATTATCATGGTACACACAATATTTGGGTTTTTTGAGTTATTTACTTTTCTAGCTAAAATGATGTGTTTACAGGCGTAATTAGTCTGCTTTTCCCAGCGGTAGCTAATGCCTCTGACATACTTATTTCCTAAAACAGGTGCTTTTTGGACCTTTTGCTCTAAAGCTTTATTTTTTTATTCTTGTGAAAATGAGTATACCAGCCTTGCTTATCTGGTTTGAGCCTAAACCTTTGATGGCATAGATGTTAACACTGCAGCTCAGTGTCAGCAAGTGAGTGGGGGGTTAAGCAGTGCACAAATGGTGCCATCTTTCTCAGGACTTGGTGTTCAGTGATGGAGGTCTAGCATGCATGTCTCTTGCAGACCAAGGTGACCACACCCTTCCTAGTCTCCCACCCTAGTTAAACTCTCAGAGCCTAAAGGTTCCAACTAAGAATTTACTCAATGTCCTATTTCCTAATTCTGTGATAAATCTTTTGTGACCTAAAGCAATCTCAGACATCTCTCCCACCCTTGCTTTGTAGCAGCAGGCTAGAACGGCTCTTCCTTCATGCATCAGACTGTAGAGTTTCTCAGAAAGTACTCTCACACTGTCACACTTCCCTTCAGGCCAGCGTAGAAACTGGGGACCGAGTCTGGAGGATGCCCCTCTTTGAGCATTATACAAGACAAGTCATAGATTGCCAGCTTGCTGATGTCAACAATCTTGGAAAATACAGGTATGTGAAATGATCTAAATTTCTCTTTCCAATCATTCTTGGTTCCCAAACTACCCTTTAGTGTCTTCCTCCTTACAGAAGATTTTAAAACTAACTTCCCTTCAATGTTGTACTTCTAAGCTTACTGGTATTAAATTTTTCTCTCATGGGTTCTCTTAATGTTAGAAAATTTCAAATCTAAAGCTTATTTTAAGAAAGTAAGGAAAAGTGATGGGAACTATAGGAATCCATTACACCGAAAAAGAAGCCTAGAGTTTGTCATTCATCCTACAAAGCCGTATCTAAAAACACAGGTTCTGGACGTGATTTCTGCTTAATTTCTTAATAGATTACATGAGATTAACTTCTCCCTGTTCGTAGTAGATAGAATCTAGCTAGTACAAATGTAATATTAATTTTAGAAGTCATTTACCGTGTGTGGAGTGATGGATATGCCATGGTCCTGTGGCATGTGTGTAGACTGTAGAGGGCAGCTTTGTGGACTGGGTGTTCTCCTTCTGCATGTATGTGAATATGTGTGTTCCAGAGACAGCTCAGGCTGTGAGGCTTGTAAAAGAAGCATACAGTCCCCGCTGTCCCACTGGCTCGGAATGTAGCTTCTTAATGACATGTTAGTGCACCCCGACATAAGGAAAAGTGACCCTGTTTTGCCTTTCTCTTCAGATCTGCAGGTGCGTGTACAGCTGCCGCATTCCTGCGAGAGTTTGTGACACATACGAAGTGGGCACACTTAGACATAGCAGGAGTGATGACCAACAAAGATGAGATTCCCTACCTGCGGAAGGGGATGAGTGGGCGGCCCACGAGGACTCTGATTGAGTTCTTACTTCGATTCAGTAAAGACAGTTCTTAGTTCACTCACAGATTACTCCATCTGTCTTGAATTGGATATTTGACCTTCAAAATATTTTTGAATGAATGAAAATCTTTTAAAGACTAAAATGAATGTTGTTCTTTTTTTTAATCTTAATTTTTGGAATACTTTAATATGCTTGAATCATGGAAATCTAAATGATATATGACTTAATATAGGCCCTTTAAACTATTAAAACATCTTGTAATAATATGCATTTTCAAGCCATATTTACTATTTTTACAAGATAGGGGAAATCTTAAGTCCATAAAAATGGACAAAGGCCAGGCATGGGGTGCAGAACTTTGATCCCAGCATTTGGGAGGCAGAGGCAGCTCGATTTCTGAGTTTGAGACCATCGTGGTCTACAGAGTGAATTCCAGGATAGCCATGGCTATACAGAGAAACCCTGTCTTGGAAAAGCAAAACAAAACAAAAACAAAAAAAACAACGCATACCACCACCACCAAAATGTAGAAAGGAAAATATAATGAATGACTTTGTTATATTTTCCAAGTTTTGATTCTTAAGGTAGATTATTTAAGTGTTCCTATAACTTTCAAAATCTGATCCAATGCAGTAAATAAAATATTTCCTTCTGTTAGTTGTTTGTTCACTGTGATTCAGTTCTGTGAAGGGTCATCCTTTAAGAAACGTCTGAGCTAGAATCAGCCATATCTGGTTCTTGGTCACTGACAGAGGAGCACACCAGGTCTTCACTGGGGTGTATGCAAATGCTCTATGGGGGTGTCCCTCATGTGAGAATGTTCCAAAAGGGTGTCCCGCGCATAGAGATGATTGTCAGCAAGCCCCATAGTGCCGCGCCTCATTATTGCTGCCTGCTGCCTCAGGTGCTGCATCCCTGGGGTTGGATTTGAGGACACACGATGGCATGTGATCTCTCACAAGCTCCTTTTCCTAACCTGTAGTTTCTTTTCTTCACTTCTGCTAGAATCCTCGATTCAGCAGTTAACCTGGGAGAGCTGGGTGTGTTCCCACTTTGTTCACGTAAGGCCTCAGTGTTGGCCTCATTAGTCACAAGCGTCACACCTTGTCCCTTGGCAGCATAGCCAGAGGCAGACTCTTGTGAGGAGAGAGAACTGACTGTTCCCACTGCAAAGTGTTACCTTTTAAGTCATTAAGACCTCTCTCTGAGCTGGGGGTACAGGGGGGAGGGGGCTAGGAACTCTGTTCTCGAAGGCCCTTGTAGCAGGCGTTCCTTTGGGGTGGTTAGAGCCCATGGCAGCACCTCTCGCTTCTTTTTGAGTAGATGCTTCTTTTTTGTAGGCTTGCACTTCAGCTTTAATTCATCTAGCTTAGCTCTCAGTCTCGTAGTTTCATTTTGCAAGCTGCTGGTGTCTTTCATTTGCATTTCCGCCCAATATACAGAGCCTGCTGGTTCTGAAATAAGCTTTCGTCCTCTGCATGGATGATTTGCCTTTTGTGTTTTCCTTTTCCTTAACTTGTCCAGCTCTAGGTGAAGTAAATCCAACCGAGTCTCTCCCATACCTTTGTGTCTCCCTGCCCAGCTCACTGGTCTTGCCTGTAACCATGAGTGGATAACTATTTTCCGAATAGTTATCTGCAAGTGAGTGCAGGTGTCTGCAGAGGCCAGGGGAGGGTGCAGTTACAGGTGGTTGTGAGCCATCTAGTGTGGGTGTTGGGATGTGAAGTCATCCTTCTAGAAATGTAGGCCATGCTTTTAATTATTAAGCCATCTCTCCAGCCAATGGATAACTAGTTTTGAAAGTTACATTGTAAGACAAATAATAAAAATAAAAAAAGAAAGTTACATTGTGTTACTCTTAAGTTAGTCTGTAATGGGCTATGGAGCTGACTGTGCTGCACATTCCTATAGTGTAAACCACTACAGAGAAGGTGTCTCACAGTAATCTTCCCAAGACTGCTCTCCTGTTTTATGAGTGAAGAAATAAGAGTTAGAAAACCAAGAAGGGAATGCTTTATGCTCTGGATGCATCCACGAGAAATACATTGATGTGTTCTTTGTCAACTTACATCATGGTTCGACTAACTGGGTATTAGATTTGAAAACAAAAAAACAAAAACAACACAAAAGGAAAAATATGTCACTAAGTGTCACTACTCTAGAGGCAGTAGGACTTGGGAGACTAGAGAATGAGGCTGACTAAAGTCTCAAGTGATAGCTAGCAAACTTTATTCTGAGCCTCAGACAAATTATACTGAGGGTCAACGGGAGTCATCTGAGTGACGTCTCATGAGTTCAAGCTGCACACAATCACAAGGACAGGGCAGGGGTCCATAGAGGAATGTAAAGGATAGTTTAAACATTTCATTAACAACAGCAAGCAACGAGTAATCGAGTAATGAGCAGTAAATTCTCCTATCCACTGCACTAGGGAGGGCATGAAAATGCATTTCCTAGAGAAACTCTGTGTTTTAGCCTGAGATCACAAGACTCTTGTCTTCTTGGAGTGCTCTCACAAGCACTTAGAATTCTCCTTACATGAATCTATTCCTGGATCATGTTCTGACAACTAATTAATTTGTTGTTGTTGTCTTGGAAGAGTTGTGATTTCCATAAACAGGTTAAAGAGCTGGCTTTTGGGTGCCAGAGGCAGGCTGAAGAAAGCATCCTTCAGGTTGAGCATGGTGTGTGTGGTGGGCTCAGGGTGGAGAGGCTGCTCAGCAGGGTGGAAGGGTTTGGAACTGGGGGTGGAGGGGAGGTGAATATCCTTTATCCACTTATTTACCTCCCTCAAGTCCTGCACGGGTCAGTAGTCACAGGAATGAGGCTTTTTGACTGGAAGGAGGTAGGTGTTTCATGCTTGTTGACAAGGGATCAGGCTTCCAGCTTCCTAGAGCCAGGTGATGTGTGGGGTTATCCACAGTGGGTCTCTCTTGGCATTGGATATTGTCTGATGTGAACTGGGAGAGCCCCAACCTTTAATTGAAGTATGATTGGGGCCCTCTGATGGGCTAGTCTAATTGGATTTCTCTGTCTGGAAACTGGAGCAATGGGCTTGGTGAGGGCATTGGCTGAAGGAACAACTTGTATTCTTCTAGAGCCAGGGTCAACACATAGATAGAGCCATTCTTTTTTGTTTGTTTGTTTGTTTTTTCGAGACAGGGTTTCTCTGTGTAGCTCTAGCTGTCCTGGAACTCACTCTGTAAACCAGGCTGGCCTCGAACTCAGAAATCCGCCTGTCTCTGCTTCCCAAGTGCTGGGATTAAAGGCGTATGCCACCACTTTCCGGCTAAATACGGCCATTCTTATGCAGCACTTCCACTCCCTCTGAGCCAGAATGGATTCAGGCTCCCATTTTGGTGAGGAGATCTCTCCCGAGCAGAGGGATAATCACAAAAGAGTGAGTTACGTGTCCCACTCCCAAGTTTACCTTTCTTCCGGTAGTCCATGGATAGGGCTTAGTGCCCCTTGTCCTTTGTACCCATGTTTGTCAATCTGGCAGTGGCCCCAGTGGTTGTTTTAAAATGGAATGTTGTGCGTCAGTGTCCACTAGAAAATCTATTGGTTTCCTCTTCACCTTCAAGGTTACCCAGGGCACATGGAGCTGGGTTGAGCCCTGCCACCCTTAGTCACTGACTTCTGCTTATTCCAGGACTTTGGGTCTTCTATTGGAGCATTTATTTTCCTAATGGCCCATTTCTTTGCAATAAGGACATTTGTCTTTCTTCAGTTGTCACTTGGACCTGAGATTCCCCACCAGTTGTACCCTACTTACCTTTTTTCTGAGTCATGTCTCTCAATCCCCTGTTGTCCTTGTGGTCTTGGTTGGCAGCAGCTAATATTATTTTGGTCAGTCCTTTATTTTGTCTCTCCTGGGGGATTTTCCTATTGTTGTAGACTTTTTCTGCTATAGCTACCAGCTCTGACAACTGTTTGCCTTTAAACCCCTCCAAGTGTTGGAGTTTTTGCTGAATGTCAGGGACTCTCTAGTTAACAAAAGCCACATTCACAGCTGATTGGTTTTCCTCTAGCTTTAGGATCAAAAGGGGGATATGTGTTCTGTAGGCCTCTATGTGTCTTTCTAGAATCCTCCCAGGGCTCTCATCCTTTCCCTTGGATAAATAGGGCCACCCAGCAGCCTCTCCGAGCCCATTAGAATCTGGTGGTGGTCCCAATGTTTCTCCTTACCTCCATCAGGGTTAGAATCCAAGTCAGGACGAATCAAGGGAAAGGCTGCATCAATATCAGCCTGAACTTGGGTGGGGGTCCTGTTTGCCCCGGAACCAACTTCTGTGTGGCAACCACAATCCTTTCCCTTTCTTCTATGGTAAAGAGGATCTGAAGCAGTTACTGATAGTCACCCCAGGTGGGCCAGTGAGTCAGCATGACTGAGTCTAGAAGAGCTGGAAGAGCTGATGGCCTTTCCGAAAATGGGGGTGGAGGGGGCTGCATCTTCCAATTATACAGGTCATTACTAGCAAAAGGCAAATAAGTCATAAACTGTCTCCCCAGAGGATCTGAGGGTCCTATGGCCCTGAGGGGTAGGGTGGTGGTCTGGTCAGCCTAATGAGAAGCTGAGTCACCTCTCTGGGGTATGGGGTGGAGAACGGGAGGAAGTAAGGCCGACCCCCAGGGCGCAGCCGGTAGCAAACCATTCCATCCAAACAGGGGTCTTTCCACTAAATACAAGGCACTTGGTCTGGGTGACCGAAGACTTCATTAGCTACAGCTTTTACCTGGTCAATGATGGGCAGATGGAAGGTCATCTCCTTGGAACGGCCAACTTTAAAGATGGGCTATTTATTCCTTTAAAAGCTGATGGGATTATTGGAATGGGACAACCAGCCCTGAATCCTCCCCAACTTGGCAGGAGTTGCTAAAATGGCCCAGAATGGCTACAGGCAACATCCTGAACCGCTACTTTATAGCCTATCGTGGCGTCAGCCTGGCTCAGGCCAGTTTACTCCTTTCAGCATGATGATGTATACCTGTGATCTCAGCACTCAGCGGGTAGAGGCAAGACTGCTAGATTCAGGTCTGCCTGGGCTGCAGAGTGAAGCCCTACCTCAGAAAAACAAGCCAACCAAGTCAGAGGGGAGAACACAGAAGTTGGACTTTTTGGGGAAAAAAAAACTTATACAATAATTTTGTAGCAGCTTTATTTGTGATAGCCCCAAATTAGATACAACCCAAATGTTCTGCAATGGGTAAATGGTTAAACAAACCATTATTACCATAGGATTTTACTCTGCAGTGGAAAGGAACAAACTACTAATATATGCAAATATATGCAACTTAGATGAACTTTGGGGCAAAACACACACACACCAGTTAATCTTAAAATGCCTTTGCTAACTCAGTGACTGGACACTGCTAAACCTCTTCTGCTACCACAGGCATAATTGGGTAGAGTGGCCATTGGCCACTCAAAAAACCAAAAACTCACAAGGCTGGTTGGCATTATCTCCTACAGTTACACCCAGCTTCTTTCCCTGCTCTCCTGATTCTGCCTGTATCCACCTTTGCAACTCTAAGTGCTCCCTCCATCCTCAGTCATTGGTCACAACTCTAAGTGCACCACACCACACACCCCCCCTCCCCCGTCCTCAGTCATTGGTTGCCAGTGTCTTTATTGATGGATCAAGAACCAATTGAGGAACAGGACCTTAGCATCAGAACCAATACTTACATCAGGGGACCAGACCTAACTTTCTATTTCCCAGAATTAGGCAAGTCAGCTACTAGAACAACTGTAGGCTTATGTATGCACATCAACATAGGAAAGCCAAGTGGTTTTATGAGGATAGAAATAATAACAGCTAACAACTCTCATAGGGCAACCTGTTAGTTTAGCCAACAGTTTTGCATCTGTTGAGGCTGCAGATGGCCGTAAAAATAACTTTTATTCACCTGGTGGAACTGTTGTCTCAAAGACTTACTGCCTCTGCTAACCTAGGCCTAGTCCTGGAAGCTTCTAGCCTCCATACAGTCTTACCTAGGCCTTGAGTGTTTTTAGCCTCCGAGACTTGCTGCTGTATGGGGTCACCATTTCTAGCTCTTTCTAAGTTCTGTTGGCTGGTTCAACTCAGCTGTTCTGGCTCAAACTCATCTCTAGGCTGACTGATTCATTCAGGTTTCCTTCTCTCAGCCTCTCCCGAATTGTTCTGCTTTGCCTAATACTAACTCTAGGAATCTGTTCAATTCTTCTGGTTCCTTCTCATTCTCTGGCTCATTGTGTATTTACCTGTGTCTATCTAGCTTGTTCTCTCTTCAACCTGTGTAAAACTCTCCTGGTAAACTGCCTCTCTCCCCCCTCCCTCTCCCCCTCCCCTCTCCCTCTCCCCCCCTCCCTGCACTGCTCTCTTAAGTAGCTTCCCTTTTCCTCTTCTCATCCTATTCTGTCAAAATCTTTCTCTGATTCATTTATTTGTCTCAATTAGACATCACTTACAAACTAACTTTACCTTCATTATTTAGGATTAAAGGTGTGTCCAAAGGGCATGTCTGTATTCCAGCCAGAGGGATTAAAGGTGTGTGCTAAGGCTGAGCCACACAACAACTAGAAACACAGCCTCACTGTTCACAATGTGATCAAATATCCTGCAACAGATGACTGTTCTGAAGAAATCTCTACATGGTCCTTTCTTTTGTCACAACGTTGCAAGATAATGCCAGAATGAATGTGAACAGTTCTGATGGTATCCACCTCACACATACATAGACCCAGCACCTCCTCATCTGTGCTCAGAGCATGGTTGAGACAAGTTAGTTAAGTGTCAGACTCAAGAAACTGCTGCCATGGGCCCACTGCAGCCTGGGCCAATCCAGTGCTGAGATGCAGCCTTCCCAGCCCGAGCTCAGCCATCTGCTCAAGCCTCTGCGCTTATTTTTCAGTCAACAAGTGTTTCTCTATATTTGCTAGACAGAGTTCTGGATGTTGGGCATATAGATAACTAAAACCTGACTAACCCCGCAAAGTATTTCTTTAGGTTTTTTTTTCTAGAAAGGTCTTCCATTTAAATTTTCATTCCAAATGAGATCTCTTTAGAGAGGCCCTCCACATCAAAGAGCACTTAGCTGTCCACTCCCAAGCATTTTCCCTCAGTACTTATCTCTACAAATAATGCTGTATGTATTTATGAGGTTTTTCTTCCTATTTGGGGTATTTACTACTATGTCTAGATTATTAAACATGCCTATCTGGAAACTAGAAGGACTCAGTTAAGTTGAAGGGACACTAGTCCACTTGAGCATGGCTCTGGCAATCCTTGTTCGGCTCCTCCATTTCCTCTGCTTTACTAAGAACTGTTAGATTGTGTTCCTAAAGCTAGCCACCGAGGTTTGTTCACTTATTTGGCCACTTCCTGAGGCTGACTACCAAGGTGAAGATATCATCGTATTGAAGTCCAGCAATGAAAAGTCCCCGTTGGCTCACCTAATTAACTTGTCCAACTAAAATTGAACACATCATTCTAACACAGGGGTTCCCTTTATACCATTATAAATGTCCATTTTACTATGTGCCGCATCTGTCTCCTCTCTATCTAGAGGCAGTCTTTTATCCTCCAGTGACAAATACCACTCCCCATCCTTCTCTTCTCCTTCATCCTGTCTCCTGTCACTTATTCCCTACCCTCTGTCTAGGGCAAGGAAATCTTTCGGCGAAAACTTGGTCAGCTGATAATTTTTCTTTTTTTTTTAAGTGTTGTAAAATTAAACAACAACGACGACAACAAGGCTATTTGGCTTCTGAATTAGTGAACAGGCAAACATTAAAGCCGTTATGAAAACAGATGCAGTCACTTTCCCTCCGGTGTTATCATATACGATTAGAAAAGTGCCAGGAACACTGGTATCCTTCAGGATGTCACCTCACGCCAGAATTTAGAGGGAACTTGTGTTGTTCCAGCCAGAACAAGTGACTAGATTGGCATTTGGTACATCTCAAGCCCTTAATCACCCTAGAATGAACTGATGACTCATTTTTCTAAAGGAGCGCAGAAAAGACTCGGCTAAGGTCTTTAGGGACAGCCCAAGGGCTTGGCTGGAGGCAGGGAGGCCAGCGCCCTTGTTCGGTCTCTGCAAGTGACTGGTTTAAACCAGTCCCAGCATTTAGTATTTAGGTCAAAAAAGAGTAAACCCAGGTCGGCTATAAATTGGGCAGACCGCACAGAAACAAGGATGATGGTAAATCCTTTCTCCGGGCGAATAGGCGAACTGCCCGTCATGTGACCAGGCCTGCCACGTGATCAGGCTGCCCGCGCCTGCGCACACAGGCCCGGTGTCGTTTCCGCCCGCCGTTGCAGACATGGCGGCGTCCCTGGGAGGGATGTTCACTGGGCAGCCTCCAGGTCCCCCGCCGCCGCCGCCCGGGCTCCCAGGCCAGGCGTCGCTTCTGCAAGCAGCCCCTGGGGCCCCGAGACCATCTAACAGCACTTTGGTGGACGAGTTGGAGTCATCCTTCGAGGTAAGCCGAGATGTGGGCGTCTCTGTGCAGCCCTCACAGGCGTGCGGAAGGCGCGCAGGTTAACTCCTTTCTCGGTCCCGGCGTTTAGTAGAGGCGGGGCACCGGAGAATGGAAGTCGCCTGCCGTAGATTGGGTACTACCTGTGGCCGGTCGTCTCAGGTCTGCCCCCGCAACCGCGACATTTCTGGAGACCGTGGCCTTGAAGTTCGCCCAACTCCCATCCACCTCGGGGCTCGTTGGATCCCCTGCGGGTCTAGTAGGATCTGGTCTTCCCTGGAGCGGGCCCACTCGGCTGAGGTCCTCTGAGTTTCCAGGTCACATACTGGACGCTTTTCCTGTTTTTCTCTAGTGTTCTGTGTAGACCTTCCAATGGCCCCTGGCACCTGCCTACCTGTTAGCTTGTTTGGGTGCCATCCCTTGACTTCTCTGGCTTTCGCTTTCTATTCATTTGGTAAATGCTCTTTGTTGGCATAAGTTGAGTTCTCACTGTGGGAGGAAACCTTAGTAGAACGCTTGGGTCCATCCACTCTTGGATGCAGGGATGGAACTCAGGTGTGGTGGCAAACATCTTTACCGGATTAGCCATCGCACCAGTCCTAAAATACTGGGCTTTTAATAGAAGGGCACGCGTTGTTTTTAACCTCCGTAAGACTGACTGTCCATAAAGGTCCATGCTTTAAATGTTTTTCAAAGGATGGGGGGGGGGGGTGGGCTGGGAGGTGCAGCAGGAACTAAAGTTTCTGAAGTTAGTTTTTGTCTTTTTGTTTTGTTTTGTTTTGTTTTGAGACAAGTTCTCAGCGTAGCCCTGGCTGTTTTGGAACAAGCGCTGTAGACCAGGCTGACTTTGGACACACAACTGTCTCTGCCTCCCTAGTGCTGGGATTGAACAAGTGCAGCACCACTGCCTGGCTTGCAGTTAGGTTTGGTTTTTTTTTTTTTTTTAAGTCTGCATGGCCTACTGCCGTTGGTGAAGCCCCCCCCCCCCCCGCCCCCAAGCTTTGTGGGCCATAGGTTTTCTGAAATCTGCACATCATGCTCACGCCCCAAAAGTCCAACAAGACTTAACTTTTACCGTACACAGAATAGGCAGTCTGGTTGGTCGAGCTGTTACAGGAGTGGGAAATCCTTTGACTGTTTCCATCCATCAGATCTGGAGCTAGCCAGGAGGATTCATTGCTTCTGAGAGGAACTTTGGGTGTAGTTTTGACTTGTGTTCGGAACCTAAATTTGGTTCTGTGTCTTTGTGGTTTTTTTTTCGGTGCTTGCTCAAGGCTGTCGGGGTCTGTTCTCAGACTGTGTTCCTCTGTCAGCTGCTGTCATGCTTGTCTGTCTGAGGGCTGCTTGTGCCCCTGTGGCGCACTCACATGTACAGCTCGGTTGGCACCCTTTCAAAACTCCCTCTTTGGGATTTGGTTATCCGCATGACACCACTTATTATACAGACACCTGTTACTTATGAAATGCCAAATGGTATCCCAAGTACTTAGACTATAGTGCTGAATCACACAGGCAGAGCTGTTGGTAGAAATAACAGTGGCTGAAGAGTGGATAGTAACATCAGTTACTTTTCTGAAAAGCTTGCCAAGCTCCACTGTAGAGCATGAAAGAAAGAGTAGACAGATGACATCTTGACATAGTAATATATACAGTTCATGTAAGGGTCAGCCAGAGTGGCGTGGCCGTGGTGGGGTTGAAAGGTATTCCAGGTGTGGAATAAGACAGTGAGGAAGAGGCAGGTGGCAGGAATAAGACCGTGTGATGAGGCCAGCAGATACCAGTGTCTCAGGTGCCAGACCAGCTGGGATTGGCTTTACCTGGTGTCTACATTGGCCTGATATCTTCTCAAGTACAGGTGCAAAGTGTCCACTTATTATTGAGTGGCCTCAGGAGAAGCCCTTTCTTTTCCTAATAGCTGCTGTGTATATAACATTTTTATGTTCCCTTCACTCAGGCTTGCTTTGCTTCCCTTGTGAGTCAGGATTATGTCAATGGGACTGATCAGGAAGAAATTCGAACTGGTAAGAGTTCCAACTTCTTTGCACACTGTGTTCTTGTCAGCAAGGTGTCTATTGTTGACTTTATATCTGTGTGTTTAGCCCTGCATATATCTTGGAACATTTCCCGGGAATAAGATGTGTGCAGAGTCCCCATAAATTGCTGGCTCTCTGTTTGGTTCACTAGCTGACATGTTTTCTGAGTCCTTATAAATTGCTTAAAATGAGCTTTTCATATGAGTATAATGATGTAAAACTAATGAATGCTGTTTATTTAAAAACCCACAAATTTTGTTGATTTTCTTTTTCATTAGGTCTGACAGAAATATAAGTCTTTTATGCATATTTTTTTCCTTTGATTTTTCAAGACAGCATTTCTGTGTGTAGACTTCGCTGTCCTGGAACTCACACTGTAAACTAGGCTGGCCTCAAACTCACAGAGATTTGCCGCCTGTGTCTGCCTCTAGAGTGCTGGGATTAAAGGAGTGTACCACAATTCTCCCTGTTATGCATATTGTTATCTCCAGTGTCTCCTAACTTTTTTTGTAGTGGAAATTGTCCTCATCTGCTGAGAGTCTGGATTGTGTTTCTTTGGAAGACTTAACAACTTCTATGTTGTGTAAAGTCTCTGACCTGAGAAGAAAATGAATTACCTATTTCATGCTAGTTTTACATGGGAACTTGAAGATGGTTATTATTCACTGTCATCCAGATTAAAATCCCAAATTATGTCTATGAGAAAGTGCTGTTTTAATATTTTAACTATTCATTTAGGTGGGATATCTCCCACCTAAATGAATAGTTAAAATATTACACATATATTAAATATATATATATACATATATATATATATATATACACACATACATACATACATATATATACACACACACACATCTTGTGTATATATAAACTTTTTCGGGTCTCTCTTTTTTTTCTTAAGGTGTTGATCAGTGTATCCAGAAGTTTTTGGACATTGCAAGACAGACAGAATGTTTTTTCCTACAAAAAAGGTTGCAGTTATCTGTCCAGAAACCAGATCAAGTTATCAAAGAGGTACGAATTTGACTTTCCCTCAACTTTTAAGGAGAGCAAGTGTCGTTTGGATTCCACTGTCTCTAAGCAAGATGAACCCTCACCCTGTGAGTTGAAGGTCTTTATGGGTCTGATGAGGGTGCCAGCATTTAGGACAGCCTGGACACAGGGCGGTCATTGGAGAGGGAGCAGAGCTGCAGACAGCCTGCCTACTCATTTCACACACTGGCTTTCCTGGAAAAGTTTTCTTAATGAGCACGCTTTGCCTCCTGAGAAAAGTTAGGAAACCATCAGTATAGAGTAAAAGTTAATTTGAACAGGAATTGTAACTGTGTTCCCAAATCACTTTACATGGTACCTTGCTCATAGCAAATGATCTATTTTCTTTACAGTATAGAAAATATTGTAGCCAGACATGGTGGCACATGTCTTTAATCCCAGTTCTCAGGAGACACAGGCAGGCAGACCTCTTTTAAGTTCAAAACCAGTCTTGGTCTGCACAGCAAGTTCCAGGCAAGGGCTATTTTTTTTTTTTTTTTTTTTTTTTTTTTAGCAGAAGGAGAAAGAAAGGAACTTGCTGGAGTTCAGTTCCAGCAGGATTCTGGTCTGAATGGTGGATGTGTGGAGTCAGCAAAAATGAGTCTGACCACCATGTTTTTCAAACAGATGGCTCTGAATAGCTTGTGCCCTCTTTATTTATACAAGTTCCAGAGCATTCAAGCATGAGCAGTTTCAGATCACTTCTCTTTAATCATTTCCAAGCATCATTGACATTTACCCATTTTGGTTCCTTTTCCTCCTCCACATTGTCATTGACCTTTAACTCATATCTAAGCATTCATTAACTTTTTACTTCGTATCTGTGCGTACATTCTATATTGCAAGCCAAATGATTGTATTTATCTAGCCAGGCATCTCCTATTAGTACTGTACCTAGACTAGTAGGAGACATGCAGTTACAAAAATGGTTTTTCTTAAAGATTTACTTATTTATTTTATGTATGTGAGTACACTGTTGCTGTACAGATGGTTGTGAGCCTTCATGTGGTTGTTGGGAATTGAATTTTTAGGACCTCTGCTCGCTCCTGTCGACCCTGCTCTCTTAGTCCCTGCTTGATCCCGCCCAAAGATTTATTATTATACATAAGTACACTGTAGCTGACTTCAGATGCACCAGAAGAGGGTGTCAGATCTCATTACGGTAGGTTGTGAGCCACCATGTGGTTGCTGGAATTTGAACTCAGGATCTTCGGAAGAGCAGTCAGCATTCTTACCTGCTGAGCCATCTTGCCAGCCCTACAAAAATGATGAATCTTTAACAGTATGTTTCTTTCTATTTTTTTATTTTAGTTTAACTATATCTCCTCCCCTTTTTCTTCTTCTTCCTCCTCCTTCTCCTCTTCCTCTTCTTGTTTGATTTTTGAGACAAGGTCTCCCTGCATTACCCAAGCTGTTATTGAACTCACTCTGGCCTTAAAATTCACGATTCTGCCCCCACCTCTGGAGTAGCTGGGCTTACAGGCGTGCGCCCCCAGGGTCCTCCTTAGTGCTCCTGTCTAAGGGGGGCCTTTCCTCATTTGCTCGTGTTGGGGATGGCTGACCTCACTTTCTCTCTCCCCGTTACCACTTTCGTCTGTAGGATGTCTCGGAACTAAGGAGTGAACTGCAGCGGAAGGATGCGCTGGTCCAGAAGCACTTGACAAAGCTGAGGCATTGGCAGCAGGTGCTGGAGGACATCAATGTGCAGCACAAGAAGCCGGCTGACATGCCTCAGGGATCCTTGGCCTTCCTCGAGCAGGCGTCTGCCAACATTCCTGCACCTCTGAAGCAGACCTAAGCACTCCTGCCTGTCTTGCAGCCTTGCAGTCTTGCCAGACACGTTTCCTTACAGACCTGGTGTGTTGGAAGGACTCTGTTGGATAATGAGTTTGTATCAGTTTCTGTCCCTATTTATAAGGTAGGGTTTCATTATGAAGCCGGGAAGGGCCTTGAATCTATGATCCCCTGCCTCAGCTCCTCTAGTACTCTAAACTCCTGAATACTTTATAAAAAACCTCTGTCTTTGATAAAGTAAAGTTTGGCTTTGTTTGTTGTTGTTGTTTGTATTCATCTTTAGCACTGTTTACTCCTTAGACTGTTAGAGTACTCACACACATTCTTATTTGGCCTTTGCCATTTGTTTTGACAACATTCTGTGTCTTCATCTCCCTTTTTTTCTTAAGCTATGAATTTGGTGAAAAACCTGAAGGAAACAATGTTTAGTAGTTTGAGAAGCCACGGGATGTACAGTTTGGTTATCAGCCTTAATAGGCTACACTAGTGGTAGGTAGTGTAGACAGAGATGTAAATGTGCTGTTCCAAAACTGTGAGCTGCCTCGTGAGGAATCTGGCACGGCAGTGTGATGCTTCTAGGGCGGCACAGGGCGAGTGTATTTCACAGGTAGCTCAGAAGAGGTTAGAATATGCTGCTAATGGAAGATACTTACCTTCATGCTGGGTGGGTTTTTGTCTGGGCTACGTTCCATTCTCTGAGTCCTTATTCACTCTGCCTTGAGGGCACACACATGAGGACTATGGCATGCTGAGTGCTCTTGGGCTGTGCTGTGCTGGTCAGGGTAAGGAATGGAGTCCCAGGGAAGGCTCGGGTGAGGTATGAGGTCACAAGCCTGCTTGGATTGTCTATTTGTCTCTGAGTTTTATTTGCTTGTTTTTTGTTTGTTTGTCGTCCCCCCCCCCCCCCCTTCAAGGCCAAGCACCTCTCTTTACCCAAAACAAATACTCCATACCTCTTGAATAGTCAGTGCATCTCCAGCTTGGCTTTGTCCATTTTGGTTTCTGGAGCCTTAGCCCAGGTCATAAGCATCACCATCCACTCACTGCCGGCCTAGTCTGAGCACTGCCATCTGGTCTGTGGAGCTTCAGCATGCCCCGTTGCTGCGCCTCATCTCAGGGCACAGGGTTTTGTTTGTAATTTTGTCAACTTCCTTAAATTCTACATATGCTTTATGAGTAGCGACTATGTTAGTTGCTCTATTGTATGCCTGTTAGAGTTAGGGACTTCCTTGATTATGCAAGGTCTTACTAGTTTCATGTGTATGCTTGACTGTATGATATCTAGTTCCTGGAACAATTTAAGCCAGTCTAAGGCCATCAGGTTCCCTTAATTAGAATATATAAATGAAACAGAGTGTTGAAAAATTTAGGCTGGCATGGTAGCATTTGGGAGGTAGAGGAAGGAAGCTCAAAGTGTAATCTCGTCTTCAGCTACATAGCAAGTTTGAAGCTGTTGTAGATTACATGAGAGAGATCTGCCCCCGTCCCCTCTACTTCTGTCAAAAAAAACCCCAAAACAAAACAACCAACCAAACAAAACACTTAATTAAAACCCATGCATTTTCTGAAGTACTGATTGACAGCTTGGCTGTTTCTGGATTTCTTGGCTAAAAACTAAATAAACTGGTTACATTTTGGCTGGTTTGTCAATAATGAGGAGGATGGTGGAAATACTGAAATCATTCTTGGTGCTTAGTGAAAATATTTTTAAGTTGGTCTACATACAAGTTACTGTTTATTTTAAATTGAATTCAACGGTTAGGTTAAAATAATTTTCCCATTTTGTCAGTTTGTGTGTGTATAGTATTATCTGTGAACATGTTTGGGGAGGGGTATGTGTGTGTTTTTGTGAAGGTCAAAGATCCATGTGTGTTAGACATTAGAGATCCAGGTGGTAGCTATTTCCAGATTACCTTTCGAGACTCAGTTTCTCACTGAGTTTGGCCTTGTTTACTGGACAAGACTAGCTGGCAAACCACAGTGATCTTCCTGCCTCTCTCCTCCTTCCAAGCTCTAGGATTAAGCTACTCTGCTCGGCTTTTTATCCTGGTACAACCACATGAACTCAGGGCTTCAGTTACACACACGAGCTTTACTTACAGAACCATCCCCCAGCTCCATCTCTCTCCTCCTAAGTGGCACTTTGCTGGCTGTTGAACACAGACATTCCAAGCTGCATGTCTTTCAGGGGTTTCCGTTGGTTTGCTGCTCCTATGTGTAACCTAATGGATTCAAGGAAGTTTCCTGCTTGTTTCAGTTGCCTACCTGAGTAAGACCAGCCTTTCCATATGCATGGATCCCAGACCGGTCGCCTTCTCTAGGATGAAGCACTGTGGTGATTTCTGCCACTTGCAACTGTCTGTCCTTGGCTCCTTCCCTGTACCTCACCCAAATTCTGTCTTAAACATTTCCCTTGATCTTTTCCAGCTCCTTATTCCGTCTCCACTCTGCTCCTTCCTCCACAGCTGTATTTGTCTGTCCTGCAATTGTGCTTGTGATCATCTTTGGCAACAGACCAGATGGTACGTTCACTTCCTTAGTTTCTATACATGAACTTAGCTTCTTGACTATCCAGTTCCAGTACCATTGGTTGTGCCAGTCCTGGGTATTAGTTTGCGTAGCATGGGTGCTACAGTCAGGTCTGTTTCTGGAATCCTCTAGTGGACAGTGGTCAGGAGCAGTCAGTCACCCTAGTCTACACTGCAGAACTATCCTTGCACAGAGAGCACACACCTGCCAGTGTCCAGAAGCTGACCCAGCAGTGCTCCAGTTACTCTGCTGAGGTAAACAGGCTCAGAACACCAAACCTCATCGTCACCTGAAACGATGATCAGGTGAGACAAATCACTTATAATTCTCATTGGGGCACATATACGCCCAAAACCAAGTCACCAGGTCATTCAACCACCAGACATCCTGCTGGATGAAATGAGTGACTGTGACCTTGGCCCCCTTTGGTTAATATCAACTTGACAGGATCTAGTCCCACCTAGGAGACAGACCTCTTAGCATGTCTTCGAAGAAGTTTATGTTGGTTGAGGTATGTGGGCAGCAGCATCCCAAGGGCTGGGGTCCAATACTGAATAAAACATGAGCTAGGCGTCATTATTCTTTGCTCTCTGCCTCCCATCTGGACACTGTGACCAACTACTTCAGCTCTGTCCTTCCCAGCCATGGTGGACTGAACCACCAAAATCTTGAACCATAGTAAACTTCTCTGAGTTCTTTTTTGTCAGCAGCAAGGAAATGCAGAAGGCTGCAGAAAAGCAGTCTTGTGCCTTACCAAGAATTACAATGCTGAGAAATGCCCAGATCAGAAAAGGCACAACCACCTGTATCGCCCAGTGCTCACTGCTTATTGACAAACATTGGAACTTATGGCAAACGAGAGTGGGCATTTCCTATCCAAAACTCCAAATGCTCCCAGATCTAAACTTTTCCAACAATGACCTGACACTGAAAGGGGAAACTTGCATACTTGATGCATTGAGTAAAAATGGAGGTGTACCAAGAAAAGAATAAGGTGGATATAGAAATGTCAGGGAATATGTTTAGTTTTTGGTCCCATGTTTAAGATAACTTGTGTAGATTCATGAATCTGAAAATATGCAAACATTTATTTTAAGTCTTACTGGTGATTGAATTCAGGACCTTGCACATGCTAACCATGTGCTATATACCACTGCTATGCACTTTTAAGCACTTGTGGACCCAATTGTTAGGTAGGAGGTGATAAAGCAATAAAGGCTGCTTGCTCATGAGTGGCATTAGTACCCTTGTAAAGAGGCAGCTCTGTTGCACACGAGGCCCCATAGTGGAGACTTACGAAGAATGCTTCCCCACTTTCATCTTGGTCTCTTACCTGCAGTAATGCATTTCTTTTGTCTGTATACTCTCTCCATCATTAAAGTTTTAGTGTAACAGCCTCAACACTCCAGTGTCTTCAGCTTATGCAGGAAGGACAAAAAGTTGGCACTGAAAAGTCATGTGCCATTCATTCCAAATACGGTGACAAATGGTTGCATTCAAAATGGAGAAAGACCCATGAGCTCCAATCTTTTAGGACACATGGCTAGCATGTGGGTTCTAGCTGGGTATGGTCGTGCACTCGGGTCAGTGGGAAAATCTTTGAGTTTGAGGCCGTCATGGTCTTATTATATAGTGAGTTCTAGACATAGTGAGATTCTGTTTCCAAACAAACACCAACAAAAAAGTGTATTCTTATGAGCAAGGTAGTTCAGTAGTAGAGCACTGGCCTAGCATGCTCCAGGTCCTGGGTTCTATATGTAGAACTACCAACAACAACAACAAAAAAAGAGACTTTAAAATTTGAAAATGATTAATAAGACAGGTGGTGGTAGTGTGGAGGCAAAGACATTTTTATTGTCCAGTTCAGAGTTTTATTATTCAAAGAGCAAAAATTTGACAATGCATAGAATTGACATCTGTTGATAGGCCACTTGCTGGGCCAGCACCAGAGAGAAGAAAAGTCTACCCACTAAAAGTTGTGTCAAAGGGTAAGACAGAGTGCAGCTTCAGCACCATGGGCAGTTCCCTGCTCTCCTGGGAGTCCATGCAGTAAGAAAGCCTTACTTACATCTGAGGCTGATAACACAGATGCAAAGAACAGGTCCAACAACGGTTGGCATCAGAGAACAGACAGTCTAGAAACCTTTGCAAAGACTTAGCATAATGCATCGAAGCTGAGATGTGTAACAGGAGGCACAGTTGTTCACCGAGCATTCCAAGTCAGACTTGATAGTATGCTGCTTAATCTTGTGAAGTGCTGTTTGAGGTAGGTGGTGTCCCTCTGCAGTCTGTGGCCTGTGCCAGACCTTGGAAGTCAAAACATGCAATCCAAGCGTGCTGCAGTCCATTCCTGGTAGGTTTGGTGTTTTGTTCTCATTGGCTTTCCTTTTATATTGAACTTTTATTTTATTCCTCTTCATTTTGAGGTTAGATGTGCATTTGGAATTATATATACATATGCATATGTACATATGCATATATATATAATCATAGCTTTGAGTGGAGATGACCAAGGAAAAAATATTTTTAAAGCAGACCATGGCAGTCACAAGTCTGATATCTCACAAGTGAAGTATGACATTACAGGCACTAGGAATACAATGGGTAATTTGGTCATCAGAGGTTAATATTTTCCTATGGGTGCTTCCTAATAACTGGCTTGTTTCATCTTTAACTATAGGCATTCTTACATAAGCAGGTGTCACAATGAAGCTGAAATGTTCGTGCCACACTTCATTTTAGCTATCCATCGCATGTAAGTCACTCCCAGCTAGTTACCTGGTTGGGTGGTTTTAATTTATTCCTTCAGATGGTTGAAATGATTTTCTAATGTCCTCCTTCAAACAGACCCCCAGGTCAGTTTAGAATGAAAAGTACTTGGTAAACCATTCCTGATGCGGGGAGCCTTGCTTCTGTGGGGCTTCTTTGGGTTGGGCTGGTTCGCCATCTTGGGTCCTTTGAAAAAAAGACAATTTTTACATGAAACTATGAAACTTATTCAGTAAAAACCAATACTGTACCATCTTTCCCGGGGAAGCTCTTAACTGCTTCAATAATGCCAAGTCACACTGACAAGTAGCCCTAGCTATGACACACACTTCTGTGTCAGGTCTGAAGGTAGGGATATCTTAAAGGTTAGTTCCTTTAGTCACACCATTCTGATCAGGTAGCTACTGTATGCATTTTTAAGATAGTAATTGTACTGGCGAGTTTTGTGTCAACTTGACACAGCTGGAGTTATCACAGAGAAAGGAGCTTCAGTTGAGGAAATGCCTCCACGAGATGCAACTGTAAGGCATTTTCTCAATTAGTGATCAAGGGGGGGAGGTCCCCTTGTGGGTGGTGCCATCTCTCGGAAGGTAATCTTGGTTCTATAAGAGAGAAAGCTGAGCAAGCCAGGGGAAGCAAGTCAGTAAGAAACATCCCTCCATGGTCTCTGCATCAGCTCCTGCTTCCTGACCTGCTTGAATTCCAGTCCTGACTTCCTTGGTGATGAACAGCAACATGGAAGTGTAAGCCGAATAAACCCTTTCCTCCCCAACTTGCTTCTTGGTCATGATGTTTGTGCAGGAATAGAAACCCTGACTAAGACAGGAATACAGGGAACTTTAGAGGTCACCTGCCCAAGGCCACACAGCCAAGAAAAGTGGATTTTTAGATACAGATCTTAAGTGATGCCATAACAATTAGTAATTTTAAAGTCTAGCACCAAAATTCTCAAGAACACACTTTCTATTATCAGTGGTCCCTTCTGGCTAGGCTGTTTCCAAGGCTGGGCTCCTACTTTAGATCAGATGTCAGATGCCTTAGTAGGTGCCTAAGGAGCCCCCAGTTTCTTTCCTATCTTTGGAGAGACACCTTCACCTGCCGACACACACACACCTTGAGGCAGTTTTCCCATCTAGTAACTGGGTGGGCTTGTAAGGCTGGCTACAGCTGGGACTCGGGTCCAGGCTGGGTGACTTAGTTATGGGAGGGGCATTGATCCTGGAGCTCAGGTCTCCGCTCAGAAAGTTCTTCGCATAGGAGGCAAGGTTTGGCACGCTGACCACTCGGCTGGGCACTTCCTCCATCTTCTTTTTCTGTTTGTGTTAGAGGAAAGGTGTTAGCGCTTACCCCAGAATAAATGCAAATAGGTCGATGCCAATAGGCTCATCCAACCCAAATAACAAGGGAAAGAAGTAACAATCCTACTTGTATACTAAAATATTGTGTTAATGTTGGGGGAGGCAGGGACAGGTATATTATCACACACCTTTCATAGCAACACTCAGGAAGCAGAGGCAGGCAGATCTCTGAGTGCAAGCCTCGCCTGATTTACACAGTAAGTTCTAGACCAGCCAGGGCTACAGAGTGAAACCATGTCTCAATTGCTGTCATTTTTTTAATTGATAATTTTATTGCAGTCCTGGGAATGGAATCCAGGTCTTCAAGCTTGCAGACAATTGTTCTTGCACTGAGCTATGGTCCCTGCCCTTCAAACCATTTTTTTTTCTCCCATCTTTATTATCGGGTTCATTCAGTCTAGGTTTGTTACTTTGTGAGCTATGAAATACCGGTTCTTTTCAACTTTAGGGATCTGGTGATAGGAGATGAGAGAGTCACTATGAAGACCACAAGTATTATGGAGAGATAAAGGGGAGTGGGATATTCTCTCCCATCATCTAGATGGAGGGAATACTAATAGTCATAAAGGTCAAGTCAGAACGCACCCTCTCAGTACTGTTCGCTAGCGCTGTAGACTACTTCTGGGTTTTCCCAGCGACTGTCCCACCAGCCCATCAATGCGCTGCTGCTGCTGCTGCTTTCAGAAGGACAGATGTGCAGACTGTATGATGTGCTAAAATTAATTTACCTTCATGGAAGGGGTCAAGTATCCTGGGTGGGGATTGAAAGAGAAGGACCGATTCCGATGGGACACTGCACTGGGGAAGGCTGCGTAATGAAATCTTCTCTCTTCCTGGAAAACCAAAGCAACCAGGTTTTAAAGAGCTTAGGCATGGACCACTGGCTTTGTCTAGATGGTGGCAGGACAGAAGACAGAAGAAGAGAAAGCCCTGGAGGAGGGTAGGTGAGTGGCATCCGAGCAGGGCGTCACTGGAGCACGTAGGAAGTACCTTCCCCTCTGGCACCTCATATAACCAGCAAAGGGAAGGGCACAGTGCCTTAGCAAGTGAAAACATCTAACTACACTGAGCACCTAAAAGGAAAAGCTAGTACAAAAGTTAAAATAATGAATAAAAAAAAAAACCCAAAAAACAAAACAAAACACAAAAAACCTCTTCCCATATTCAAACATTTCAACCTTTCTCTCCCTTGCTGTTGTTTGAAACAGGGTCTCAGGTATTCCAAGCTGGCCTCAAACACACTATTTAGCCAAGGATGAGCGAGCATAGCCTTGAACGTCTGATCTGATTCTGACGTCCTAAGTGCCGGGATTTCAAGCATGTGCTACCACGTTTGATTTGGTGCTAAGGACTGAACCACCATGTGGGGGCCAGGAACTGAACCTGGACCCTCTGCAAGAGCAGCAGGTGCTCTTAACCCGAGCAGTTATTTGTTTAAAGATAATCATAACTGGGGCTGGAGCTAGCACGGCTGTTAATAGCGCTTACTGCTCTCCAGAAGACCCAGGTTGAATTCCTAGTGCAGTTCATAACTGCTTGTAACTCTCCAGCTCAAGGGGATCGGACAACATATTTGGGCCTCCAAAGGCACCTGCATACATGTGGTACACACACACACCCTTAAATACAAATATATTTTAAAAAAGACAATAATAATATCTTCCAGTACTTACCAAAGGAGCAGTTATTCCTTATTAATATAATTCTGTGAGTCAAAGACAGACCAAGGGGAGAGAGATCCCTAAGGAAGAGCATCAAGTCTTGACGGTTTTGAGGTACAGAACTAAAGGTGTTGGAAATAATTCTTCAAGGGGTCTAGGGAATGGCTTTGCTAACTAGAAAATGAATGGTTGAACTTACAAAAGGATGATCAACAATGGTAAAGTTGAATAATTCTATTAAAATTCCAAGGTAAGTAAACAGATTTTTATCAGATTTTGTAGGATGAAAAATGGAATCAACATCAAACAAGTGCTGTTAAACTTGGGAATAGGATGGCTTTTTTTTTTTTTTTTTTCTTTGCCAGTGTCTTTGGTATGAGTACTTCTTAGTAATAGGAGGAAATAATGAAAGATCGACAGACAATGTTTAGGTAGCTATAGAAATGTCAGGTTCAAAGCCAACACCCTGACTGTGAGCCAAGGCCTCACCGTTAGCTGCCGGATGATGTCTTCTCTCTCCTTCAGCCGTGTCTGCAGGCGGCCTATGAGCTGCAGATCCTCAGGCCGCGAAGTTCCTTTCCCTGCCTTCTCTCCAGACTCTTTTAGCCTGTTTAAAGAATGCAGTCAGTCCTACAGAGGTTTCTCAATAGGCAGGTGGGAGACTGTGTGTTTAGGATGGCCACCCAAGCCCCTACTCCTGGTCTGGCTCCCATCAGTTCTCTCAGGAGTGTGCACATAGATTCTGCATGCAGCCTAGCTTCCGGGACAAGGCATGGCTCTGTAACAAGAGCCCTACCCGACCCTGGACCCTCAGGATCCCCTGATGCCCATGCGGTTCTTGCCCCATCTGGCGGGGGCATAGAGTACAGCATGAGTTTGTCTTTCAGGAGCCGCTGTGAAAGACAGGGTGGCGATTGTGGGAGGGGCTATGGCTATTGATTGATGGCAAGTGAGGACTTTGAGATGAGAAAACTCTACCTCCACTTCTCTTCTAATCCTGGCTCTGCTGCGCTTTAGTTATTTGCCTTATTGATCACACCACGTCTCCTGGAGCCAAAGTTTGTTATTGGGGGGGGGGGGGGGGCGGGGAAGGGCGGGGGAGGAGAGTGGTGGTGCAGGTGAGACAGAGCCTCACTATGTAGCTCAGGCTGGCCTTATCGTATAGACCAGCCTAACCTAGAACTCACAGAAATCCACCTGCTTCTGCCGCCATGTGCCACGACGTGCCACCACTCCCAGCAGTTCCTTTCTTTGTAAAGTGAGCACTTTATAAAGTGGTTGGTTGTGGAATCAAGGAGGTAAGGGTTGACTGGCACAAGACTGAGAGGCGCGTGGCAAGTGCCCACTGGGTGGCGCTTGCCTGACACATTTCTCTGCAGTCTTTCTGTCAGTGCTAGGGAATAAACTCTACCATACCACTGAGCTAATATCCATAGGGTTTTGTTTTGTTGTTTTTTAAAACTTTTTATCCTGAGATAGAATTTCACTGCTCTGCCCATGAACTCATCTGACAGCCCTTTCTGGCTTGTGATCCTCATGTCTCATCTCCTTCTTATGAACTATATGCCTGTGGTTCTGGGCACAACACATTACAACTGTTTGAGGTCAAGACTGGTTTTTAAGAGCATTTCTCTTAAATTCACTTTCTACTATATAACCACGGGGAAGAGGTTTTACCTTTCGGCATGGATCTCGATGTCATCTCCTAACTGGTCTCCCTGTCAATCATCCCTTTTCTTAGTTTCACTATTACCCAGCAACCACAAGAAAGCTGCTTCTGGCCCTTTACCAACATACACATAAATGAAAATAAATCGTTATAGATCAATGCATCTCTCAATTCACACTAGAGAAGATTCTACTTGCAGTAAATAGCAACTAACACAGAGACCCACAACCAGTTGAAGTGCAGAGAATATGAGACAGCTATAGATGCTCTCTACAAACGGATAGCAAAGCCCCGCTGCTGAAGACAACATCGACACAACTCACTGAACACGGAGATGTTGAGCTGGTGCCTACATGCAGCCTTCACCCTACATGCTAGTGTCTCTGGTATTCTGCATGCTACCAAAAGAGAAACAAGCACCACACCCAGTCATAAACTCTCTGATCTACAGTGGTGCCCTGACCATAAGACACAAGAGCTCAGTGGTGGTATGAAGCTTGTGGGAGTAACCAACTAATACATGATTTGGCTTACGGCTCACTCCCACGCCATGAGATGGAACCCATAACCTATACTGCTTGGATGGCCAAAACTAAGACTAGATAGCCCCAGAGCACAAGGTATCAGTAAAATGACTCCATATGACATTTTTACTATACTCATAAATCAGTGCCTTGTTCAACCATCATCAGCGAAGCTTCCTATTTCCTATAGCATATAGAAATAAGTACAGATATTCTGCAGAGAGTGACAGACCTTTGAACACTCAGCCCTAAATGGAACATCTCCATCAAGTCCCCTGTAGACTCAGGGAAACCTGCAGAAGAGAAGGCTGGAAGATTATATAAGAGCTAGAGTGGATAGAGGACACCAGGGAAACAAGGTCCTCTCTATCTACAGGATCGATGCATACTTGATCACACAGAGACAGAGGCAGACAGGGCCTGCCCGACTCACAGTACCAGACTGTGTCCTAAAGCTGAAAGGAGGCCACAGTTTCTGACCCAGAAGATATCTCCAACTGATAACCACTTGCAAATGAAAATTTAGTTATCTCCAAGGGAGTCTCACTGGGAAATAAACTACTCTTAAGGGTAGGCTGCCTGCCCAGCAGGAGATGCCAACAGATCATGCACTCAGTGGCATCTTTGGAAGTTCCTCATCTCATAATGTTGTGTTAAAACTTTTCCTTTCCATATATATATTTTTCCATCTCTTTCTCTCTATCCCCTACAGGTCCTTTGCATGTATATTCTGGCTTCCATTTTAGTGTTTTTAAGGCTTTCCTGAGTGCAAACAAGCGGGCCTCTGTGTCGACCTGTTCCTTGTGCCTCTCCTTGGTTTCTTTTTCTTCTGTTTGTTTTGTGCAAACCTGTAGTGTTAGCTTTTGTTTCTTCTTACTATACTATATTATAACTTACTATTACTCCTTAGAAGCCGATTTGTTTTCCAATGAGGCAGAAAAGATACAGATCTGGATGGGAGAGGATGTGGGGAGAAACTGAGAGGATCCATGGGAGGGGAAGCTGTAACCATGCATATTATGCAAGAAAAATATTTTTAATTAAAGGGAAGAAAAAAGAAAGACTGCTATACTCCCTCCTCGGAAATCATTGCAGAAGGAGTGGAGGGTGGGGGCAGAACGACTGTAAGTTCCTGAAGCAGTGGATGACTGCAAGGAAAACTGTTTCTCACACAGCAGGACAGTTGCACATATAAGCTCACAGTGGTGGTGACACAACTCATGAGACCTGTACAAGCTCAAGGTGCGCAAAATCCCAGCATGGAGAAGGAAGTGGACACCAAGTCCCACCCCTAGCTGAGGGGCTATTGGCTGGGGATAATTGCTGGGATGGGAGGTCAGTTTTCTTAAGAGTGTAGCTCCTGTCCTTAAGAGTATAGTCACCCACACTCCTCCCATGGATGGCCACATATTCAAGGATATGTGGGCAGTACACCTTATACTCACTGTGTTTAAAAAAACAAAACCTCAAGGACACAAAGTTGGGTGGGTAGGGAAGGGGGTTGATATGGGAGGAGATGAACAAGGGGCAATCATATGATCAACACATTTATAAAATTTTCAAGTAATGAGAAGGGGGAATTAAAAATGAGAGATCATTTGTCTAGAAATAAAGAACTTCTAAACTCAGAGGACTTTAAGTTTTAAAACCATTGAAGTCTAAGGATACCAGGTCACTTTCCCAAAAGATACAATGCTAGCCCCCCTGAACCAGGGCCCAAGGCCTTGCTCACTCAGTTTCCAGAGCAGCCAGCCGGGCCTGGAGTCGGGCCTGGGCACCACTGAAATCTGCCACCATGGCCTGCATCTCCTTCCGATGCTCCTGGCGGAGTGCCTCCACCTCCATGGCTCTTTGGGCTTTCTGGTCCTCCTCCAGCAGCCTGTGATGGATGGAAACACATTCAGGGTCACCCAGGCTCTGAGCCTGAGCCTTAGGACTTTGGGGCTTATGTCTTTATTTGGTGGCCCTGTACTAAATGATACCAATATCTTATGAGAAGGACATCTGAGTCTCCAGATGTGAAATTTTGGCTAAGCCTCACCATGGGGACTTCTCCAGGGTTTCCAGAAAGGTGGGTGACATAGCCAGAAGAGGAGTAGTTAGAGCCATACTGCTCAAGTCCTTGGCTTTCGCCATTATTTTTAATGGTGCTACCTTTGGCTCAGTATCCTCTTCTGTTGGATGGAAGTGTTGGGGTATTTCCCTTACAAGGTCATTGCAAAGAGAAACTGAACTAATTTGTATCTCGGATAGCCCAAGGCACAAATGCCATTCTTTCAACCAATAGCTGTCATTGTTTTTAACCTAGAGGAGGATCCTAATAGATCCACAGCAGAGACCTATGGGAGCCATTTTCAAGAAGTGCATGGACACTTTTATGTGATTGCTTACCCGCCTCCCCAGGTGAGGGATCACTGCTTTCCTCACTCGAAGGGGGACTTGCCTAGGACCACATGCTACATCTTTTGATCTGTGGTGCTGCACCTTAGCCAGATAGACTCCTGGCTGCCCTTAGATGAACTCAAGTCTCAAGTTCACCTGGGAGGGAGGTCCCATGACCTCAGTTAATTGGAGGTAAAGTTATTTCACAACAATTTGAGTACACAGGGTGGGGAGGGTGCTATGAATATCCCCTCTTGCTGTAGTCAGCTCTCCTTACCACCAGGGTTATTATGACTACCTCAGAGATTTGTTAAACATGGCTCCCTCTTGTGTAGGAATCTCTGCCTGGGAAATCAGTACCCAGGGCTATTCCCACTAAAGGACATCATCTTTTGGTTGTTTTGTATTGTTTGAGGCAATTATCTGTCGCTCATGCTGCCTGGAGCTCACTCTGTTGCCCAGGCTGGCTCCGGACTCTTGGCAGTTCTGCATCAGTCTCCCAGGTGCTGAGATTAGAGGCAGGTGCCACTATGTGCTTCTTCTTTTGGCTGATCTTACTTAGATGCTCTGCCTGGAGGAGGCCAGTACCTTTATGCTCTTTGAGCATTCTCTCACCTTGACTGTTGCAAGGGTAAGGCAGAGTCTTAGAGTGGAAGCCACAGTTTCCCCTGCTAACTCCAGCATCTGCTCCTGGGAAATTTTCAGAAAGGCAGAATCTAACTATTTCTAATTCTGAGGCTAATTCTCAGGCTCCTCCATCTCAGCTCCATCAAATCTGACGTGCTGGGGATGAAATTAGTAAAGTGTTAAGTGAGACTTGTGGGGGAGTGTGTGTGTGTGTGTGTGTGTGTGTGTGGTGTCAAGTGCAGGTTTTTTCCATAGTAGGAAAGTGCTCTAATATTCACACACACACACACACACACACACACACACACACACACACAAAGTGAAACAATCAAAAACAGTTAAAGCATACAAATTCCTTGACAGAAACAACTGGTAAATCTTATTCCAGAAAAAAAAGCAGATACCCTAAGAAATCCTATTGAAGACACTGACTTTGTATTAAAAATATTTCATCAAAGGAGGAAACTCACACTGAGCCTGGTGCTTCCTCCAATGCTTGCGGGGGGGGGGGGGGGGTGTGCCTCTGGCATGCATATTACATTATCCTATAACTGCCCTGAGTCCTGAAGCCATGGTGGCATTGTTCCTTTGTCAGGATGCAGCCATCGCTAGTTACAATGCACAGCACTGCCTGAACTAGTCCATCTCATCGTCTCTTCTGAGGGTCTGGTTCTAGGTCTTAGGAGGCTTGTGGGGAGAGAAGAGTCCCGCTGTAGATCTCAGAGGCTCCAACCAATGATGGAGGAAAGGGAAGAGGCAGGAATCAATGGAAGCTGGGCTGCAGACTCACCGGTGCTGCTCGCGCAGCTGCAGCGCCTCCTGCAGGTGCTGGTCCACCTCAGCACGCAGGCGCAGTACAGTGTCTTGGAGCTGAGCATTCTCCTCCAGGAGACCTTTCTCTGCTGCACAAGGCAGGGAACCAGGAGGGCCTGTAACACCCATATCCTGAGGGGACAGCAGCAGGTAGAGACTTTTACATTTTATTTAGTTAATTAGTTTGTTTATTTATTTCCGTAGGCGTCAAGGCCAACTCAACATCCGGGACTTGGAGGTGCTGCTGACAAAGCTTTGGACGAAGGAGGGCTACCATGCAGTCTCTTCCTGACCTTTCTAGAGGCGTTCCAATGAGGGTAATGACCCTCAGAGTTTAATAAGAGATCAGATAATCCGAACACTCCACCTGCTTAAGCGGCCACGTCTTTAACCTTGCCACTCTTTGCCACACTCACTGTGGCCACTAACAGTGTCACTGGTGCCCCAGGAGATCTGAGGGTAGAAGGGCTGGAAGAACAGAGGCCCCAGTGTGGAGCTGTGCAGGACACCAAACAGGGAGAATAGAGTATCAAGAAAATAGAGCAGGATATAGGTGCGAGGAGGAGACTAAGAGAGAACAGGGCTGTCGACGCAGTTGGAAGCCAGCGTTCAAGGAGGTTTTTCCATGATAAACTGCGGGCATCTAGAGCTTATTCCAGTGAGGACACAGTTATGCTGTGTGTTACCCTAATACCTGAAGCATGAGACCCAGTGATGCCAACTAGAGTAGGAATTGGGGATGCACAGGAAAGGGATTGACGGGCAAAGCCTGAGCAGCAGGAAAATGAAGGAGAGGTTCCTGGAGTACTGAGACTAAGATCAGTTTAGACTGAGGGCTAAACAGGGAGTTTGTCTGGAGAGTGTTCGGAGATATTTCCCCCACAGACTGGAAGAGTGACCCAGACTAGCTACCTGGAGGCTGAGAGGTGCAAACATGTGTCTGAACTACAGGTAACTTACAACACTTCAGATTTGTTTTCTGCTTTTCAAAGCTGGGAGCCTGCAGATCACCAAGTGCCTCTAGGGTGAGGAATGGGAGCAGGGTCTTGCTCTTTCCAGCTAGGGAGGGATCTATCTCCCAGATCCATCCATACGGGCCTGTTCTCTATGGGCCTAGTGTTATCTTAGAAAGAGTATTGTGTGGACACAGGCAAGGTACTGACCTCTGTAATAAAGGTGTGGTCTCTTCTGTCCCCTGGACACTGATTGGTGGCCTGCCACTTCCCTAAGGGCCCCACCGCCCTGAACTCATTCTGTAGCATCTCCAGGGCCTTCTGATGCTCACAGCAGGCAACTCGCTGCTCTGTCAGCTCCTGCCTCAGGGACTCTGGAAGGAAGAAGTGAGAGATCATTCCTAAACTTATTCCAGGATCACCGAAGCAACGGGAGGATGTAAGGGGCATTCAGTAAATCCTGAAACCAGATGTTTGTATGCTCCCCCCCCACCTTGCTGTCCCCATGACCCTACCATCCCAGTTCCATTTCATTACAAGCAACAGAAGATGTGAGCAACCAAGAACTACACAGCTATTAAATGGTGGAATGGGAGTCAACGTTTTGAGTGTTTCCTCTTTGATTTTAACCATCTGTGGTGGCTTCTGCTTGCTAGTTAGGAGGAATAGCAGGTTATGGCCTGCTGGCGTCAGGCTAGTCTAGATCTGAAGGCAACACAGGGCCTGGGGACCAAGTCAGAAAAACCAAGGAAACACAAGGAACTGTCCAGTGGGCGGAGGACCTCTTCTGAAGTCTTGGTCTCAAGGCAGGAATCTTGAAGCTTATGTCAGTTTTTAAGGAGACAAAACATTCAGAAGTTCTCCTAGCCTTGGGTATAGGATCTTGGCTGGGCCACGGTGGCAAGGGAGAGCAGTAGATTGTAATCCAGCAGGATTCAGCCTAAAACCAGAATCAGTCAGGAGTTTACTCACTAAAGTCATTATAGCCCTATGAGGTGAGCACTATCATTGCCTACATTGGACAAATGGTAGGTTGCTCAAGGCACACAGCTAGTGAGTGCTGGAGTTAAGTTTGAAACCTAGTTTAGTTTCAGAGATCTTAACTGCCACTGATAACTTCTGGAACACCAAGAGAGTAGGTTTGATGTTAAAATGGAACCAGAGATGTATTTCATGCTAGGGACAGTAGGCAGAAGAAAGTCAGGTGATGCCTGAGTCCCCTAATTTGCAGATATCACTGGAATGGAAAGCCCACAAAATTGAGGCTATTCAATGAAACCCTAGCCAAGGCTTGTATCTGTGTTCTATTGAGTGCTAACCACAGAATCCACGTTCACTGGACTCATGTTTGCAACACATGGTATAGTTCACATCCTATTTAATCTACATAATGACCCTATGAGGTAGAGATCATTAGAGATTCATTTGGATAGCAAAGGGAAATGCAGCCCAGATGCCCCCTCCCCCAGCTCTCACAGAGAGTGGGAAACGGAGCTGGGATTGTTGCTGTGGTCCATGGGCCCCCACTTGCCACTACTTTCCATGTGTAGAGCACACAGTGGCTGGACTCCCCCAGGTGGACAGTGGGTATTTACCAAGAAGCCCAGACTGCTGGACTTGCATCTGCTCACAGTCCTCCTGCAGCTCTTGTCTGGCATTGTCCTCTAGGGCTTGGAGCTCCAGCAGGTGCGCCTGGAGGCTGTCGGTGGAGTCCTTGTTCAAGCACTCTGCAGCCTGGGGGGCAGAAGCAGAAGGCACTGAGGCATGAAACTGCAGGACTCTTGTGTGGTGGGCTTGTCGGATTATGGTGTACTAATAGCCTGACTACAGTACACACTTTGTAATTTTTGTAAAAGTTATGCCTTTCATCATGGTCCCTCTCTCTTCAGGATTCTAGGTAGCACAGGCTAGCCTAGAATTCACTTTGTAGCTGAGGATGACCCTGAATCATTTATCTTCCTGTCTCCATCTTCTAAATGGATCCTAGGTACCCACCATCAAACATCCTGATTATGTAGTGCTGGCGACGGAACCCAGGGCTTTGAACATGTAAGATGAATACTCTACCAACTGGGCTACATCTCCAGCCCCATGTATTTTATTCTGTTTTCTCCTCTCCACTGCTCTACTTATCCCTACCCCTGCCCCTCCATACCCCACCCCCTCTTGCTGGTCCCTTTTCCCCACTTCCCTTTTCTGATCTCACGTCACCTGTACTTCATTTCTCTGCCTCATTTCCATTTGCTCCTCCTTAGTCGGCTTCTTTCCTTCTTCCTGCATTCATGCCCTGTCTTTTATATCTGTCAGGGAGCAGAGAGGATGGATGGGGCACTTTTATGCTCTGTGTTATAAAGACATTTATATTTCATTTTATGGTATCTACATAGACATGTTATTAACTACTTAGCACACACACACACGTTCGTTCAGACATGTGGCTCATCATCTGAGCAAACGGGCAAGGCTGAGTTCTGGAATGATTATTTCCTGCCTCTTCTCCTATGTGATCTGCTGACTGGAGAGGAGACATAAGATAGTTAGCCTGCGACCTTCCTGGATTACTGGCTTTCTGAATACAGTGAGAATTAAAGATTGAAATTCAGTTCTATCTGTGGTTACTGGCATCAACGTCTGGGCTCTCTGACCTGTCACTGAGATAACAAGGACTCGCACTTGTTGGCATTTGGTTCTAGGATGAGAAACTCTAGGATGGCAAGTATTTTCACTTGGGGGTTTCCCCCTCCTTGGCTCCTGGCACTCTCTGCAGATTTTGTCTAACAGATTGAATTGCTATACTTTTTGGTTTGGGTTCCTTGTTTTGGCCTCGGTTGTAGCCCATTCTGTTTTTATTCCTGATTTCCTGCCTCTGATTTCAAAGCATCTTTCTGTCCTGTTCCATCTGGTTTACTTCAGAGCGTTGACTGAGAATCAGTAGCGATGCCTCTATTTCTGGCAACGGTCCCTGGGGGCATGTTCTGGCAACACGCTCTGCCTGTGCTCATCCATCTGTGGTCAAGAGGTTGCTATTTTTCCCCAAGTTTGGAAGGGAGTAAATGGATTTTGCAGCCCAAGTTGCAATTGTGGGGTTAAACTGTGTAATTTATCTTCTGCCTTTGTCTTTCTCATTCAAGATAATTCACTGTCCAAGGCCACCAGAAGTTGTTACCTTGGACAGCTCTTGATGGAGTGTAACATTCTGGGACTGACCAAAATAAATAAATAAATAAAAATACTTAAAGGAAACCTTCTTACAAATCCATGTAGCAAGGATGTCCAGTTTAGGACTTAACACAAAAAGAACTTTACAATTTAACAATATGTGGACAGGTGATGTTAATTTGTTACATTATGTCCAAAATGTAATTAGAATTAAACTTTCTTTTAGTCATTGGTAAATAAAAGCCTGGTTTGGTGCCAGGCCTCTAATTTCAGAGCACCAGAAACAGAGGCAAGAAGATCTGAGTTCCAGGTCAGCCCGTTTTACAAATGAATTCCAGGGCATTCAGGGCTACACAAAGAAATCCTGTCTCAAAAAACAAAATTAAACAAATAAAATAATAATGATGAAATAAATTAACTTGATTAATAGGTTTGTTATTTTGTGTCCTAATTTTAAGAAAGGAAATTAAAAAGAAATCATTAGGAATGAGAGAAAGAAATTTAAGAGAAAATGTAGATATCTAGCTATATTTTTGATAAGAAAAGCTATAAAGATAATGTTCTTGAAAAAAGCCTTTTGGATGGGAAAATAAGGGTTTGTCCTAAGATAAAAGCTGAGCTTTTCCAAAATGGAAGAAGAAAGATGAACACAAAACAAGAATATTTAAGTACATCCTACAAGGTTCCGGTAAATCATATAAGGTTTGATTTATGTATGATGCTTGCAGGTTATTAAAATTCCTAAGGTCACCATTCAGTACATGGATATAAAACTAAAATCCAGTCCTCTGCTTTAAACAATGAGTGTTTGTTAAGACACAGGTCTGTTTTTGATGCATTTATAAAACCCAGCTTAAAAAACAAAGATATAAGGTTGCAGAGATGGCTCTGTGGTTAAGAATACCGGCTTCTCTGTCAGAGGACTCAGATTCAGGTCCCAGGTCTCATCTCATAACTGCTTGTAATCGCAGTTCCAGGGTTCCCCATGCCTGCTCCATGGCACAGGCACACACATATGCCATTCATACAGGCCTGTGTGGTTATTGTCATCTCTGGACACAGTGGATAAGAGGCATTGTGCAAGACCTGGCTTTTGCGGCTCCTAGAATCTTAGGTGATTTTAGTGCATCTAATAACGTAGGTAATTATTACATATAAATGAGTGTCTGAACTGTGCATCATGCAAAAGTTTATAATTAAAGGCATGCAAAGTAAACAATAAGGGCTCTTCTTATACAAAACATTATGGCCAATGCAATCCTTTTGATATTTCTACCTTTTTAAAGTCAATACCACTCAAACAAAACCAAACAAAATCCCAAGCCACCCAAACCTACAATTTGGGTGGTCCTGTTATTTTAAAGTCTGCTCTTCCTCTATGGCCCTGAAAAAAGTAAGTATTTTGTTATTACATATATGTTACACTTAATTTTTTAAAAATTGAGTTTATTTCAGAGACTAAGTCTTCTAATACCATTCCCTTAATTTGAAAGAAGTCTAAAGTTTTTATTTTTTTCAATGCTATAGACCTATTATTGTATTGAGCCAAACATTCTGAGTTTTGCTTCAAAAACAGGAGCTAAATTACTTTATTATTATTATTTATTTATTTATTTATTTTGGTTTTTTGAGACAGGGTTTCTCTGTGTAGCCCTGGCTGTCCTGGAACTCACTTTGTAGACCAGGCTGGCCTTGAACTCAGAAATCTACTTGCCTCTGCCTCTGCCTCTGCCTCCCAAGTGCTGGGATTAAAGGCGTGCACCACCGCCACCCGGCCCTAAATTACTGTTTACCTAATTGATTATTTAGGACTTTGGTGGTGTCCTTCTGTGCCATAATGCTCATTGCCACATGTTCCTTTCTATGTTAAGTGCCTTCTAAAACAGAAAGTGTAGGAGAGCACTCTACTGTGCCAGTGTTCACCGATGTAGAATTGATACTGAGATTAAACTTTTTATGGGTTGCCCTAATATTGCACACTCTGACCAATGTCTCCTATAATTTAATAGTATTATAAATTTGCCACATATAGATTACAACACTGTGGGGCAAGTGGAACCGTGTCACTAGGCATAAGAACTGATAAGGTCAGGCAAATTCAGGAACCTTGGCAATTCTCATAGTTGCAAAAGGGAGGCATTTAAATCTACTCCCAACCAGGTTCCTGTCCTGGAACATGTGACCATGACACCCCACTAAAGGACCATGACACCTGGTCAAGTAGCATAGAAACCCAGAGTTCTACATTCTAATGAGGTTTCTAGATGTACCCCAAGGTTTTGTCACTAAGCTTCCCTTCCTGGGCATCCCGTTCTACAAAAGGTGTTTAATCTCTGGCTCACCCTGAGTAAGTCCTATGCATCTTCATCCACTATGAATACACAGTTTGGACAAGCAAGCATTGTCTCCTTCATGAAGGACCACGGGGGAGGGGGGGCGCGGGCGGGCACCTAAGTCTCCCACAGAAGGCCCCTCGTCACTCCTGGCACTCACACAGAGCTACCCCACCCCAGGCTCATCTCAGTGCCTTTCCCAATTCCTTGCAGTGCGGAGTCTAGGTGCACAGAAGTTTGAGAACTCTGCCTCCATCCCAGCCCCCACCATTTCCCAGCCAGGGAAACACGGGCTGGAACCCCTATGTTAGGCTGTGTTTTTCTTCCCCTGAGCGGCATGTTGGCCTCCCATGAGTGTGGCACTCCAGCAACAAAAAAGGAAAGTAGCTTAGCACCTCTGTGTTTCACCTCACTGAGTAGTGATCAGACACCCCAGCAATGAGGCAGAAACACACAACCATACAGCACCGATCAATATGTCAAAATGTACCTAAAAGTGCATTACTAGCACTTAGATCTTGATGGTAACCAGGGCCTTGGACTTAAGACCCAGTCAACAGGAGAAAAATCATGACTGATACCATACCTGGGGCCAGTGAAGCCATGGATCTTGGAAGAGAACCTACTACTGCAACTTTATTGAACCAGCATAATTCCTATCTGCATTCTAAAACAAATCCTTAAACCCACAAGTTAAGGTAGCTCTCACCCCTCAACAAAGAAGCCTTTCTTGATAGCAGATGGACACTATTACAGAGAAACACAACCGATACAACTCACAGAAAATGGATGGTGGGGAGGCCACACCAATGCCTATATCTCTAACACAACTCCTATACCTAAGGTTCAGGAAATATCACAGAAGAGGAAGCAGGAAGATTCTAAGAGCCAGAGGACCAGGAAGTCTGCCATGAGACTATGTCTTCTAGAAATAGCTGCCCAAACAAGGTCTGAAAAATGACAATGTCAATAGACATGCTATTGCTAATCTCACAGGACCTTACCCCTAGACAAATAACTACAGGCAACTAATGACTGCTGAGAGAGGAAAATTAGCCTTTCTCAGAGACGAGCCTCTTAGATGGTTATCCAATACAAATAGTGCCCTGAAACCATATATGCACAAATAAAAATGGACACACACATACCAAAAAAGTAACAATAATAAAGAAAAAAAGAGCATCTATTTGAGAGATGGGTAGGGGGAGGGGTGGTGGTGGAAGGAATTGAAGCAGGACATGGGAGGGATTGGAGGGAGGAAAGGATAGAGAAAGTGATATAATTATATTTTATTTAAAATGTATTTTTAAAAATTCATAAGCAAGGATCTAATTTTAACATGGTTCCCCTTAGTTACTTGCTCTTGTTGCTGGCACAGCAGTGCCCTGCCATGAGAATCACATGGGTACTACACTGAGTGCTTACCTGCCTGAGGATTTCCCAACCCTGCGTTCTTTTGTGGTGTAGCATCCACCACAAAATGGGATGTAGTCCATCCCACCCCATTTCTCCATGCTGTACATTACATATAGGGTCTCTTGTCCCTATGCACCTAGGTAATGCTCTCTTGGCTGCTGCCCAAAGAATTACAGGAGCCCGTTCCAGTAGGAGCTCATTCTTTTAGAACTGATCTCCATGAGCATAAACTACGTGGATGAAATGTTGTCCTCTACACTCAGTGCCACGAGGCCCTCTACAGCTGTAGCTGTGTATCTCCAGACCAGGTGCTTCAGTGGCAAGACAAGAACCTTTAGGAACTGAGCTCTTAGCTCTTTCCTAGTCTAAGTTCTTCACATGGATTATCTTTGACCTATACCAGCTAGCTCATAACTTCCTATTACATTTCATACATTAAGGAACTGAGGAACATAGGAGCTAGGTTACCTTTCTGAGCTCCCACCATCTTGGAAGTGCCAAGTTTGCTTTTAGTCATGATTTGATCCCCATATCTTACAGCTTTTGTCCATGTTGGGGTTGAATCTTGGTCCTACCAGATGCAAGGCCCTTATGCTACCATTGAGCTATACTCCCAATCTGACTTCTCTGGTCTCATTTTGGAACCACTCCCATGCCAACTGGAGTCAGAAATGAAGACACCCTTATCTATTCCAGGGTCTCCAAAATCTTTCTCTCTTTTCACGGGGCCTCAAACCCTCCTTTTCTAATTCCCACTCACTGAAGCTTTTCATATTGCTGGCTATAGCCTGGGTTGGGAATTTCTTCTGTTTTCCTCTAAAAGACTAAGGTCTATAGCCCTGAGGGGAAAAAGTCCAGGTAAACACACAGGCTAGAGTTGGAGTAACTGACAGACTTAGGATCCCATGAGCTGGGTTGTTCTTATAGAATGGAGGCGGAGCTGGAAGAAGATATAGAAGAAAAACAGAAAGGAATTAAATCTGGTTGTTATTGCTGGTTTGTCCCTCCCTCCCTCCCTCCCTCCCTCCCTCCCTCCCTCCCTCCCTCCCTCCCTCCCTCCCTCCCCCTCTCTTTCTTTCTTTCTTTCTTTCTTTCTTTCTTTCTTTCTTTCTTCCCTTCTTTCTCTCTTTTCTTTCTTTCTTTTTTGGAGTGCCTAGCTGCCACGTACTCCGGTCAAGTCAGCTTGACAGGCTGTGAAGCCTAAAAGCCACTCACGAGGCAAAGAGTTTCAAGGAAGCTCTCCTCCTGGAGTCTTGGCGTTCTCATTCTCATACTCTATTCCCGAGTTAGTCTGGTGTATGGATCTACGAGCTCTCTTTTAATATTTTATTATAAATGCCTCTTAAGATTAATTCTGTTATAGTTAGTTTCCCCAGTGTTCCAAGATCCCAGAAGCTGCCGAGCTTAGAATCCTGTGAGAAGGCAGCAAGGAAGTTAACCTATTCAGTAACTAATTAAGCATTACAATAGACGGAGCCAGTGGCTCAACTGGTCTGCAGAAAGAGCCAGGGAATCTCACTGAGATAGAAATCTTTAGTACAGGCTACATTGCATAGCAAAAGCAAGTTGGTATACTCCTCCTGACAAATGGAGACTCTCCAGATAAGATAAGAATTTAACAAGGCCTAGGAAATTAGGGGTTTGTGATATTGCATTATTCTTGAGGCCTGCCAAGAGCAGAACCCCCTGGTGCTAGCCTTCACAAGGTTCAAAGGTATAGCACTAGAGTGTGAAATCCTTACCTGCCATTAAGCTGATCCTAGGCAGGACTGCTTTATCTTTATTGTAAACATTTACCTGGTTCCTGCAATTCCTTTTGAAGTCATTCCTTTGTTTTGTACCTGGTGACTTCAATGTACCTTGTCTGATGTGACTTCCAACCCCTTGTATTCTCTGTACTATAAAAAGTTTGATGCTCGACCTGACAAATACATTCAGATTCTACACAACCTCTCCTGTGTGCATCTGTCTGTCATCTCATCCACGGTTTGCCCACCTGTGACTAGAGACCCGTTCCACACAGACACAGGGACCCAGAGGGTCTGCGGCACCTAGCATCGTCTGTTGCACAATCCCATTGTCTTTTTAAATCTTATTTTGTATTTTTATCAAGGCAATCCACTTTGCTATAAAGAGCCACATGACACTAAGCAAAAGGAAAGTGAGCAGGCTTCTCTCTCTCTCTCTCTCTCTCTCTCTCTCTCTCTCTCTCTCCACACACACATGTTCTTGCACTGCCCACTGTTGCTGGTTTCTTCTGGCACTTACTGTTATATAAAAGAGTGCCTCCATCCTGCTCTGTCTTGGTTATTTTGGGGTTAGGGTGTATATTCTCTTCAAGTAGTCTCAGGCACTGAACTTACAGCTACACCCTTTCTGTCCTCATAGTCATCTTATTTTGAAAATAGATGTGTACTCTAACAGCCTTCTGTGCTGAAAGTAAACAGGCTGTTGTGGCCAAAGCACTCCCTTGAACAACTTCCTGGCTTTCATTTGAATAAGTAAATGCTCTGTTGAAAGCAGATTTGCTTAGCTCTCTTTAACTAACCCTTGTCACAAGTTCTAAAACTGAGAAGTAAAAAAAGTTCTAACACAATGTCCATATCTCTGTCCTTCTGTTTATCCTTGGATCCACATCTCTGCTGCCTTGTATTCTTCTAGGCTGAATGACTGTCCAGAGGCACAGTGGTTCCTAAAGCCTTCCCATCTGTAATCTCATGAGCCTTTGATCCCTTTCACTCTGGTCTGCTTCCTTTCTCTGAAACATCTTTCTTTCTCCTTCTCTCTTTCTAATATTTATTCTATGTATATGTTGTGTTCAGACATACCAGAAGAGGGCACCATATCTAATTGCAAATGGTTGTGAGCTACCATGTGGTTGCTGGGAATTGAACTCAGGACCTCTAGTAGAGCAGTCAGTGCTCTTAATCACTGAGCCATCTCTCCAGTCCCATCTGAAACATCTTTTTACAAGGCTTCCTAACAGGAAGGATGTAATGCTTGAGACTGGCCAGAAGGTAACAGGTACAAGGGAATGTAGTTTCTTGAACTGCATGTTGGATTAAATGTCATGACTTGGCCACCACACTGCAGCTTCCCCTACCCTCTGGAAGGATTTTTCAGCTGAGTAGTCCTTCTCAGCTTGTTCTCCTTTCTCTTAAGGCTGCCATGCTGAGCCTGAGTCTCTGGCACGCCTCACATACACCACCACCCAAGATATGAAAACAAGATGTTTGTTTTCTTTGAGACAGGTGCCCTTAGTTTCATAGTGATCCCCTCCTTCATCCTTTGGAGGAGTACTAGGTTATAAGCATGTGCCACCATGATGCCTGATATAAGTTGTTTTTATATTGTTAAGAGTACATAAGGTACCCAAATGGACTGGTCTGTGGCTGGCAAGCTACCGAACCTCTCTGAGCCTTTCTTCATGTGGAAAAGGGTACTAGAACATCCCTGTGGTTACTGTAATCCTTGGGAACGGTGGATGGAAGGTGTTGTGCAGGTGCCCAGCAAACTGTCCACCTCACAAAGTCACCATACCTTGAGCTTTTGGGCCTCGGTTTCCTTGAGCATGCACAAGGCTCAATGGTGGACAACCTCAAGTTGGACCTTGCTGCTCTAGTGTAGGTTTTCCTGGAGCCCCTGTTGCAGCTTCTCCCATCACTGTTTGACACCTGCTTGTGTGCCTGCAGGTCCTGCCTGTAGCCACTGGCACATTGCCACAGTGCCTGCTGTGGCTGGAAGACATGCCGAGACAGACATTCAGTCTTAAGCCAGGACCCTGCCTTCCCTAGGACTACTGTACTTAAAGGCAACATTTCTAGGGCTACCTCATCCTCGCTGAACCTCCTTCATCTTTGTAAGTGTTGAAGAGTTAGGGAGGGTGTAAGCCTTCAGATGTTCTGGCAGCACATGCTCCAGAGGACTCCTCAGGAAGAGCCCGAGTGCTGGGAAAGAGGGGATTGTGGGCTGAGACCTAGCAGGGGTTCCCAGGCCAGTCGCCCACACCTTAGATCTCACTCTTTTGTGAGACTTTCCTTCCTGAAGCTCTCCTAATGTGCTGTGTTTACTGTTCCTGTCTCTTCTGAAAGATAGAAGCACAGCTGTGTCTCTGTAGCTGCAGAGGACCAGTTCCAGGACCACTAACAACAGGACAGTGTCTGTATATCATGTACACACGCAGTCCTATATCTATGAAAGCCTTCCTAGATTGAGGATTGGGGGACCTTCCAGGTAATCAGGTGTCTCTACAATTGTTCAAATTTGAGAAGCTGTGTTTGGTGCTTCCTATATTCCCAGGTGATATTTAATTTGTTCTCAGATTTCTGATGGGGTTGAAGACTAATTATAGTCCCATAAGCAAACTTAAGTTGTTTAACATTAAATATATGATGTAGAATTAAAAACATAGTTTTCAGATATGTTACAGGCTAAAATCAAAACATAATTCAGTATAGAATTGTAAACTTATTAAGTCAGGAATGATTTTTTTGAGTACTTTCTCTAATTGACAAATATGATGGACTGGATGTCAATTGTATATCATACTCTATGATTTACATAATTGTTGTGGTTGTACTCAATTTATGTCTGAGAGAAGACTGGTTTTTGTTTTTGTTTTTGTTTTGTTTTATTAGAAAGGGTGAGATGTTGGAGATTGGCACTAATGCTTTGAATCTGTGTGTCCAGATGCTGAAGGTTCTTGTCCCCAATTGGTTTTTGATCTATCAATAAAGATACCAGTAGCCAATGGCTGAGCATGGGGCAGGACACTGAGTGTTGCACCATAGGACACAAGGAGGACTTGGGAACAAGAAGCAGAAGCAGTAGCAGCAGGAGATAAAGTCAGCCAGTCATGTGAGTTTTCAGGGAAGTGGCCAGTGGCCACTTACCCAATTGGATCTGGGGTAGCAGGGAAAGGTTTAGGAGTGTCAAGACATTTTAAGATTAACTGGTGTGTGTGTGTGTGAGTGTGTGTGTGTGTGTGTGTGTGTGTGTGTGTGTGTGTGTGTGTGTTTTCCATTCACAGATCTGAGATAGCTCCTGGGCGGGGAGCTCAAAGTGGTGTAGCCCAAACTACACATTACACCTTATAATATCAAATGCTATATAAATCGTTATTAAGCTTTTTTATTTAGGAAATTAGGGGAAAAGGGTATGTACACATTCAGTACAGATGCACTTTCCACTAATTATATTCAACCTGAAGGTGGCTGAATCTACAGATATGGAAACCAAGGACAGACTGCTTATTGTTTGTTCCACCCTTGCTACACGCATAAATATCCCCTATATATAAAACACAAGGACTTTTATCTGATTTGTTTATTGATGGATCCTCATGGTTCAGAGAAGGTACTCAGGAGTATGGGAAGTATTTAATGAATAAGCAAAATCAAGGAGTCTACTCAGCCCTGGACCTACAACACCCTCCCCAGGAGATGGAAACCAGTCCTTCATGTTTTCCGTGGGTATCTGTAGGAGGCACAGTTGCATTTTGTGAAGGGTGAGATATATTCTATCCAGAGTTGTCCATCTACCTGTGTTTGTAGTTTGGTCCTTTGGCTTTGCCAGTCCTCTGGTCGGTGTCCAATCTCCACTGCCTTCTCCTTCATCACAGACTCAAATGGAGGTTGTAGGTCACTTTTTCCCTTGACTGATTCTCCAGTCCTTCAAAGATATGAACAACATAGTGATTAAAGGCTGTAGATCTTTCAACTGCTCCTCCTTGCATGTAGGGAGCTCCTGGAGGAGATACTGGGGTAAGAGACGTTTTTCTCTATCAAAAAGCAACCTGCCTTAAGTTGTAAGTTTTACTGTACAAGGTTCTACTGATCTTAGTCAGTGCTTAAAAAATAAGAGGCTGTGAGCTTAGAGTTGTTCTGAAGGTCATAGGAAGCTCCAAAACCTAGCTCTATATAACTAAGTTTCATAAGTTTCTCTATATATAGAAAAAAAAGAAAGAAAAGACAACATTTTGCACAGCTCTCCACACTTATTAAACCATGCTCATAATTTTTACTGGTTAATCTAGGTGTAAACTGGGAGATTATACATAGGCTTTTCCCTATTGAAAAGATGGTCAAAAGCTTAAACAGTTTCTCATCTTAGATAAAATGCTGACAAATGTCTTTTCAGGACATCCTTCCTCACTCCGACTTTGGAACTTGCTGAGAAATTAAAATGCTTAGATTGGGATGCTATGTGTTTGCTTTAACAATGTGCAGTGATGTCACATAAAGGCCTTAAATTTCTCATGATAGGAACATTGGGCCAGGGGACCAGGGAGGGCTCTGCTTTAGAGAGAAAAGGTCCCAACACACAGGTATAAGATATGTATATACAGAAATGGAGAGGTTTCTCAGTGGTTAGGGGGATGTGCTCTTCTTACAGAGGACCTGGGTTCAGTTTCCAACACCCACATGGTAGCTTACAACCATCTGTAATGCCAGATGCAGGAGATCTGACATTCTATGCTGGCCTCTTCAGGTGCACATACATGCATGCAGGCAAATATTCATACATATAAAATAAAAACTTTAAATCTTTAGAAAATATACCTGTATGAAAATTAAAATAATTAAATACATCATAATGTCATGTTACCATGACAACAACATACCCTAGTTAGGGACTACTTCTTCAGCCTGGGTCTCAGCATGGAAAAGTATGAAGAAGAAACTCTAGCATGGCAGAGGAGTAACATCTCACCCTCAGCTAGGAGCCAACCATATGTACACCCAAAAAAGCATGGGTGAGCCAAGCTCAAAGGTAGCTCCCCATGAGGTAAACATCTCATATTTTGAGAAACAGCAGCTAATACAGACAGAATAGATGAGGACTTCTTCTGGTAAGAGTACACTTCTCTTCTTAATAACAAGAAAAGGTGGTAACTGCTTGTGATGGCTATTCCTGGTTGTCAACCTGACTACATCTGGAATGAACTACAATCCAGAAATGGAGGGCACACCTGTGATCCAGATCTTGAGGCTGGAAGACAGGTTTCTGACCTGGATCTTAACATGGAGATCTTGGTGGGATTGAGCAACTACCAGATTCTTCAACTTCCCATCCACAGCCTGCCCATTGTTGGGTTAGTTGGATTACCGACTGTAAATCATCACAATAAGTTCCCTTAATATGTAGAGACATTCCATAAGTTCTGTGACTCTAGAGAACCCTGACTAATACACCCCTCTAGGTTTGAATCTTGGGCAGAATTATTAATCTCTTTGAGCTTCAAGTTCTTTATAAAATGTTGTTTATGCTATTGTAAAAGTTAAATAAGGTAGTTTATGTAAAGTCATAGTTGTGCAGAAGACCATGCAAGAGAAGAGAAGAGAAGAGAAGAGAAGAGAAGAGAAGAGAAGAGAAGAGAAGAGAAGACAAGACAAGACAAGACAAGACAAGACAAGACAAGACAAGACAAGACAAGACTGTTCTCTCTCTGAGCATCAAGACCAGACATAAGCACTTGAGGACACAGTGAATGAACAGACATATCCTTCCCATCTGAATGTCCACTCAGAGAATGTTCATGCTGCCAACCTGCCTGTACCTTTCTTCTTCATCGCTGCTGCTTTCTTCTTCATCTGTCAGCTTCTCTAGGCCCTCATCTCGGGCAGGTTTCTTTGGCCTTGAGCATGGGTCCTAGAGCAAAAACAATGATAAGATGAGACTACCTGAAGTTCCCAGAACACAGAGGTGAAAGAGCCTACAGAGATCAACTGGGCTCCCCGCTGACAGGTGCAGGAGGGTAAGGCTTGGAATGGTGAAGTGCCTAGAACACAGCCAGTTATGTGACTTGAGTGGGCTCTGACCCTTGTCAGATTCGCAGTCTGCAAGATAATTCGCATGGCTATAAAACAAACCCAAGAAAGAGAAGGTGCCTTGCCTAGTCCTCACCTCAGTGAGTCGTGTTATGAGACATGCAATGGAGCCTTCCCACATCAGGTCTGAACTTTTCACCACATTACAAGATAGACCTGAGTGTGTCGCATAGATAGTCTTTATTGGGCCTGACCCAGGGAGTCATGAGGAAATTCAAAGGGCAGTCCTGGAACTCAGTCAGCGGTCAGTGAAGTTAACTGTAGTCATCATATTTGCTATACGCATGCCCTGGGCTGTAGCATGCTCCCTTCTCATTTTGCAGGATTAGAAAACATGGAACTCTGCAAATGATTGGAAGTCCTGACAGATGGGGAATGGGAAGACTGGAAACTATTCCTCACAGTGAGGCCACAGAGTGTTTAACCAATTGAATTTGTTTGTGTTATCTTTCTCTCCTTTCCACAGAAACATAAGAGGGCAAAACCTTTTTTCACTTCTCTGTTGATTATGAAAGTCATTGTCCTTGAAGAACATAAGAGGCAGGACAGATTTATTCTCAAGTTTCATCAACTGGTGGGAAATTGCAACCTGATTATTTTTCCCCAAAAGATAGTTGCATGGCCTTGAGTCGAGGCATGCTTTTTTGAACCTATTTGTTGTTGTTGTTGTTGTTAGTATGTAGACAAGTATGTTGGCTTGCACCTGTGATTTTCCAACTGTTATTGGAATCCTCAGAGGTATAAAGTGCCTAGGATAGGAAGAGATAGAGTGAGCTAAGGTGCGATCCTTGGGCTCCCATGCCCAGCTTGATCTGGAACAAAACAGTCTTCTGCATTTTCATGTACCGTAATGTCTATTAAAGTCCACCATGTAAGTGTGGATCACTTGCACATGGAAAACACACTATCAGTTCTCCGGGCTAAGCTAACAGGATTTCAGTAGAATGTGAGCTATCCAACCCCTCTTTCTTTCATGCAAGACTCTGCATTTGCCCAGCCACTCAAAACACGTATGCCCCACTAGTTAGTGCAGGCCAGCAAACTGTAATCCTTCCTGGATTTTCTCTGTTCCACCTTGCACCAGCAGCCCTGGCCCAATCTCCTCTGTTAAAACCCCCTTTCTGCCCCAGACCTTAGTCTTTGGGCTTCCCTACTTTCCTAAACTAGTCTCGTCTAGTCTCATTGCATTAACCCTCATATGGATCTTGATGCCATGGAAAGACAAACAGTATGTCAGTCCACTTATTTGGGAAACAAAAGGTGGTCAAGTCAATCAAGTTAGACAGTGGAATAATGATTCCCAGGGGCCGTGGTGCTGAGATGGAAGTAGAGAGTTTCATTCAGGTAAGATGGCCGTCACCTAGAGATCTGCTGTACAAGACAGTGCCTTTACTCAACAATGATGCACAGTACATGACAAGTGTTCTTCCTACAATACCAGAAAGATCAACCTGAGAGATAAATGGCACTTAATTTCTTCATTGAACATGGAAATAAACTCAGAAGTTCTTTTTGCTTATACTCATTGATGTGTGATGTTCAGCTTTGTGACACAGGAGACAGATTTCTATTGATATTTGGGTGTGGTTTGCCCCTGAGGGTTCCTATAAGCATCCCTATAATACTGGAGGCTGTCCACGGTTAGAGGTCATAGGAACTCATGGGTATGGCCTAGCAAACAGTTCTAGGTCACTGAGATACAAGACTACTCTAAGAAGGGAATACTGGTTCATTGAGTGAGTTTTGGAAAGGGCAAGTAGTAACAAGGGCCTCAAACTGATTCTCTCTGGATTCCTGTTTTGTAGGTGAGTTCTTATATTTGCACATGCCTGGGCCCTCTTTCATAGACGTTCACTGCAGCTGAGCCACACTCCAAAAGGGGTTAAATAAAACTCTTTACAAAGCCATAAAGATGCCTAAGGTATTTCATACGACACAAAACAGACTAACACAGCATCTTCTTCAAAGGAAGAAAAGACCATTCCTTCAACACCAGTGATTTAAAAAAAAAAGACCCATGGGTTCCTCTAAAACAAATGTGTGTTTTAGGAATTTCCTAACCTTTTACTTATTGGGACTAAATAATGACCTTGTCTGTTCCCATCATTCAGCTATCATGTCAGGTCCAAGTTTATTTAAAGGTGCTGACCATTAGCACCTTTTTGTAGGTGCTGAAAGAATAACCAGCATTTTCATTCCCACAAGCATGGGGAAGAGACACATAGCTTGACAATCTTAAGAGACCTTAAAAAATCCCCCCCCCCCCCCGTGATGGTTCATATATTTTTGGACCAGGGAGTGGCACCATTTGGAGGTATGGCCTTGTTGGAATACTGCCTGGATACTGCCATGCTCCCACCTTGATGATAATGGACTGAACCTCTGGACTTGTAAGCCAGCCCCAATTAAATGTTGTTTTTTATAAGACTTGCCTTGGTCATGGTGTCTGTTCACAGCAGTAAAACCCAAACTAAGACAGAAGTTGGTACCAGGGACTGGGGTATTGCTGTGATAGGCCTGACCATGCTATTTGAAAGAATGTGGGTTTTGGGACTTTGGATCTGGAACACAGTGGAATGCTTTAAATGGGGCTTAATGGGTCATCCTAGTAGGAATATGGAAGATTTTGTTGCTGGGAGTAATTTGAACTGTGTTGACCTGGCCCAAGAGATTTCAAAGGAGAAGAATTTCAGAAAGTGGCATAAAGTGGTATTTTGGTGAAAAAATGTGGCTACTTTTTGCCCTTGTCTGAAAAGTCTGCCTGAGGCTAAGGTGAAGAGACACAGATTAATTGCATTGACAAAGGGAGTTTCAAAAAAAAAAAAAAAAAACCAGCAGAGACTTTGTTCTCTGGTTTAGTCTTATGAAGAGAAGTTTGAACAAGCATAGCAAGCTTAGAAAGGAAAAATATAAAATATATGGTTCGAGTATTAAAGGAGAACCAGGAAGTGAAATGGAGCAAAATCTTGTGTTCTAGGAGATAACAGATTAGGGAGTGGGACCTTGGGGCAAGATCCTACCCAGCTTAATTAGATCCAGGCATGGTGGTACACACCTTTAATCCCATGAGACAAGCATGCTGATCTCTGTGTTCAAGGTCAACCTACAAGATCCAGAACAGCCAATCTTAGGTAGTGAAGGAGTTGAGTTTGGAATTTGCCCAGCTGGTTTCCTGACTCTATAGGTACCAGGCACACATGTTGTACACACACATGCATGAAGATAAAATAATTTTTACTTAAAAAGGTGCCAGGCTAACACCTGACTGTTACACAAATGGACTTGACTGTGGGGAACAATAAGGGATGGCTGAATGAGCCCTTTAAGCCTAGTGACAGTGTTAGAACAGTGCAGGTCTCTGAACTCCAGGCGAGAACGGCTGTTTCCGCTGTCCACTTTTCTGAACTCCAACTGGAATAGACTCTCACTATTCTGTAGTAGTTACTGACCTCGCATTCTAGCAAGCCCCCAGCAGGAACGGTACTCCTGGCTTATGGGCCTGAGGCTATCACATGCTACTTGCCCCTGGACCACTTTCTCCTGCTCTCCATTGAGTTCTTAGGTTCAGCTCAGTGCTCTCTCCACTGCAACAAGGGCCTGAGTACAATCAGTGCACACAGAAAAATAAACAACTCCAACTCTGCTTCTCCTCCAAAATGTCCACCAGAGAGCTACTTCCCAAGCAATGGTGGCTATTTTAAAACCTTCCCGTTATTTAACCTCATCTAGCTTTTTTTTTTTTTTTCCTGTTTTAAAGAAAAACTCACCACCAGGAAATCTCCTGGACAGAAACATTCAAAGTCATTTTAAAGTTCAGCTGACAATCTTCCAAAGGTACCATTTTATTCATCTTAAAATAGAACACCTAATGTAATTGTGTTTGCTGAAATGATTGCTGGGGATTGTAATAGATACTATAAAGTCACCTTACATTTATTGAATGCCTAATGGTTTCAAGAAATGCTGTCATATGGTTTCTGCTGTCTATTACCACAAGTCCCTGGGGTATGGTAGATAGGGGTTATTGCTGCCATTTCACTATAAGAAGTAGCACAAGGCCTCATTTTTTTTTATGCATAAAATGAAGAGAGTACTTGCATGTGCCTGGAGGTTGTTGTAGGCCTGTAGACACCAAGTCAAGTCTTTGTCTATGTTTACCACCATGATATATGTTGGAACTGATCTTGAGGAAGTATTCAGATTTGCCTGTGCTCCTGAGCAGGCCAGGGGTATAGCTGGCAGAACTGTTATCTCAGTCCCAGATGGGATTTACCGCCCTTCCCCATGCTGTCTTCTGAGGTTCCAGAGCATCTCCACTGATGCCAGGACTCTCTCCAACAGATGAAATCAGCGTGCCTTGCTCCCCGTGTGATGGGACTGGACCCCTGGAGTAACACCAGATGGACAGTGCTGGCCCCTCACAGCCTGAGGATACTTGAGACATTGCAGTTGTCTTCCTCTTGGATAGCTTATGGCTTGGACTCATGTAATCCTTCAGGTATGGGTCCAGCAAGGCATATAGGGCTTCCAGTGAGCAAAGGATGCTCCTTAGGCCTATGTTACCCCCCCTTTACCCATTTCCCCAGCCCTTGGGGATCTCATCTTGTGCTTTTTCCTAGGATAATTCTTTCTGGTGACGTCATGCCCAAACCCCAGTGCCAGCTCATGTCAGCACATGTTACTTTTCTGAATACCTTCCTAAATCCTCCCAGAGAGCGTGTGCTTTCTTGCTCTCTCCTCCCTCTCTCTTCTCCCCTCTCTTTACTCACATAAGGGCTATGCAGGAACCTTTCTGCCACTGTTATAGGGCTAATAACACTATGCTATTCCTTAAATAAAGATCTATTTTTACCCCCTTTGAATTTGAGCCTTCCCAGGAGAAACCTGGGCCTTATTCAGCTAGGCAGCCAGTGTATCGTGAAAATACCCACACACTCTTGGGAATGGAATGACTTCAGGAACAGTGACCACAGCATTTCTCTTTTCTTTCTGCTGAGAACAAAGGCATGGGCTGCTATAACAGTCTCTTCCCTTCTTTGTCCCTAGTTTAATATCCATGTACCAAGAGGCTTCCAAAAATTACAAAAATTACAAAAAACTAGACTGGTTTTGTGGAAATCAATGAACAACGCCATGGACCCAAAAGAACTACAATATTGGACATAAGAAACAAGGAAAAAGGTTTATCTGGACATTTACTAACCTTGGTGGGGACACGCCCCAGAGCCACACCCAGGTCTGGCAATCATCTGCATGCTTGGGGGGTGAAAATTCTTCTCTCAATTAACATTGTTATTTTTATCACTCTTGACTCACAAAGATGCTTTGGCCAGACAACCAACAGCCTAAATTTAAACCCCTCACTCTTAAATGTTATAGATCTCAATCTAGCTAGAATATTACTGGGGAGGCTGGCATTTAACACCGTGCTTTGATGTCCTTGTGTCACCAGCAGAACAGCCCCTCTAAGGCTCTTTAGTAAGACTCATTCCCTGTATCATTCATGTTGCTATAGGTTTGGCTGTAATACAGCATGCTGATGAAATCTAGACCTTGGCAAAGATTCTCGTTGGGCTCTCATGAAAGTATATGAACTAAATTCTAAAACTCTGATTGGCAATGTTCAGAAAGTTTTGGAAATTGTCATATTGACATAATGTGTTAAAATAGCCACTTGCACATGCTGCTGATGGTAGTATACACTGGACTAATATCCGTGGGAAAATGCATGGTGATATCTACCAAAGTTAAATAGCCATACACCACAGGAGTGAGCAAATCCTACTGCATGAAGAGTTATTACACATGCTCAGTGCTGTTTCCAATACTGGACGCATACTACTTCATTTGGCTTTCACAAACCCCTCTGAGGTAGATGGTAGCATCAACTTTATTTTATACATGAAAAAAATAAAGCAAACATATGCTAAATATCTGCCCAAGATTATCCAGCCAGTAAGAACTCAGGCGGCTGTTATGTCAGTGAGCTTGTCTACGCACTGCATATACTATATGCCTTTACAGTGCTAGTCGCTGAAGAGTTTTTTTTTTAATAATATAGGTCCATCATAAGAAAAAGAATAAATATATTGTGGTTTCTTTTATAAAGGAAAACTAAATAAGTTGCTTTTAAAAAATGAATCTGTAACATGTCATATATTGACGTGCTATAAACTCCAGGTATATAAAGTAAAAAACAAATAAACAAAACAACAACAAAACAGCAGACCAACAAAAATATGCTATGGTTGGTGAAAAATATATTCACAATTAAGTGTGCACACACACTTTACATCTCTAGAAAGATATACAAAGAGAGATAAAACAAGTATTTATTCTGGGCTAAGAACATGGGTTCAAGGAAAATTTTCAATCATATAAAGAATTCTATACCATACTCACAGATTGCATTTTGAAAAAAAAGAAGACATTATTTGAAAGAAAATATAATACCTTCAAGGTGCAAAATATTTGCCTAATAGGAACCATAATGATGAGATGCTTAATTCTATTACCAGGGTCTATATCACTTTAAAGGTATTTGTTTTGCACACTTCTCTGCTAGACCCTCCGGTTCAGAAGCCAGCACTTCCTAGATATTTCATGGTGAATAAATGAATGACATACATAATGAACTAAATCAAATAAAACTGACAATTGTGGAGGTCTGTCCTGCAACTCCTTGTCAAGAGAGGACTACACCTCCACATAGAAGCTGAGCTTGGTCCTGGACAATGTTCTAGATGAATGAGGTCAGATGGGAGCTGGGTTTTATGGTGAGCTAACTCAATCTCTTTCCACGTACTTGTATTTTTAACTTCTCTAGGATTGTCTATAGAATGTGTAGCAGTAGTTCTCACCTGGGGCGAATGTGTTCCTAGGAGACACTGGTGGTGTCTGGAGAGTTTGTTTAGGAGGTTGTACTACTCCTACTTAGTGTGGAGAACTAGAACCATCTGACAGTACATAGTCCATTCCCACATCAAAATATTCTCTACCACAAAAAAGCCAATTAGTGAAGTAGAGGCATCTTGAACTACAATGATAGTACTGGGTTATGTACAGGTGACTGAGACAGTTAGATTCATGTTCCTCATCCTGGTTATAGGCTGACACTCCTGTGTGTGCATTTTTTTCTCAGAAATACAGCCTGCTATACTGTCTTCCTAAAGTGTATTGGTGTTTCATCTTTAGATTATCTGCCTTATTTAATCTTATCAATGAAGAACTCAGACAATTCTGTTCTACCTTCCTGCAGTAATAACCCAGAGGAACTGAGAAATACTGGAACATTCTAGAGGCAACTTTTCTTAGCAACTCTGGATAGAACCTGTGAAAAGATCAGCTATCTGGGGATTTTTCTTTTTCTCTCTTGAATGCAGGGTAATAAGGCTAGTTGCTAAGGAACTATGGAAGAATAAGAACATCTCCAGGTTTCTCAGGCAGAGTGGATGAGAATAGCCTGAGAGCAGGAAGTACCCATCTGGGGGAAGATGTAGTCTCTGGTCCTTTAGGCTTCTTTTCTAGCATGACGTGAGGACAAAAGGGCTTCTGACAGGTTCTCTGCCAGTCCAGTACCTGAGGCAACAGAAGATGTCCTGCTCACTTAAATCCCAAGAGAGTCTCCGCAAGGTTTGAGGGTCTGTTATACACTAAGAACATGACAGGGTCAACTCCAGTGGTTGCATCCTGGCTCTGCTGCTAGGGATACGGGAATCACTTAGCTACTCTCGCCTCTGTTTTCCTCCTCTATAAAATGGATTGATTAATACTCCAATGAAGTCAAAGATGGAAACAGGGATTTATGATTGACCAGTTCCAGTCCAAGTGTTATTCAACCCCTGTTTGCTAAATTCTTGGCTTATGTTTTCCCTGGTAAATATATGTTTAACTAAGGCTCACTCTGTTACAGTAGCACTGGAGAGCCATTAGGGGGAAAGCTGTTACCTACTTGCTAACAGAATGAAAGCTGTCTCTGGGTAGATTAACTTCTTTAAGAATTAGTCCAGTTGGATAGGCCAATCACCTGGCCAAGGAAAGTCACTCTGCTGATCTAGTATAGAGAGATCTATTTAGATAAGTTGAGAAGAAAATGCAGAATACTGTCTAATGGCTCATCTTTTTCTAGAACCAAGAGAGCTGCTAATTGGTAAAGGCTTTTGAAGCATCCTGCTCAGAATGTGTCTAGCTGACCCAGGGGAACTGAGTCCCAGATTAATGACCACATCCACAAAGCTGTGTTTTATCACTTGGGTTCTCTTCTCTTCAGGTTCTCTGTTTCAGGTTTTAAAGCTGGAAGAATTTATTCAACAACATAAGGTACCTCAACGAGAAATTGAGGCTCGGCCCCAGAATTTAAGTTGCCAGCTCTGTGGTACGGTAGAGAACCAGATAACTTTTACATTTTTGTGCATTAATTAGGGATATTTCTCTTTTCCTTCCCAGCCCTTCTACACCCCCAGTGACATGTGCTGACGTTAACAGTCTTTTTTTATGTGCCCCTCAGCAGTGCCAAATGCTTAGGGAGAAGAAAATCAGCACAAAATCCATTTGCAAAAACCATGAAGGAAATGGAGTTCGGAGGAATTATCCTTGTGGCTTCAAAAAGAAAAAAAGCTTGTCAGATTAATCTCCTTCTGAGTAGGCTGCCTAGCAGAGGGAATAAATGTGGGGGAGGGAGCCTCGAATCTGTCCAGCACCAACCACAACAATAACAGCCCCCAGCCCTTCCTGCACACCCCTGCTCCTACTTCCTGTCACAGCGGTCTTGCTTATGTCCCTGGCAGGTACACCTAAGGGTAGAGACTGGGCCCCGTGTGTTACATTTGCAGGAAGCTGTATCATCTGCCTAGGACAGCAGTGATGAGTTTCCACTGGTTCTTGGCTTAAACAATAGAAATGTATTCTCTTCTAGCTCTGCAGACCAGACGTCTGAAGGGAAAGTGCTGGCTGGACTGGTTCCCTTCCCAAGCTCTAAGGGCGAACCTGCCCCCAGCCTATCCATCATTCAGGCTGCTGGCAATCCTAGCTTTTCTATGGTTTACCAGACACATTATTCTACGATCTGCCGGTGGCCAGCTGGCTTCCTTCCCAAAGAATTTGTCTTCACATAGCCTTCTTCTAAGGCAGTGGTCCTCAACCTTCCTAAGGCTGAGACCCATCATACAGTTATTTTCATTGCTATTTCATAAATTCAAAAGTTCTGCTACAGCCAGGCAGTGGTGGTGCACGCCTTTAATCCCAGCACTTGGGAGGCAGAGGCAGGCAGATTTCTGAGTTTGAGGCCAGCCTGGTCTACAAAGTGAGTTCCAGGACAGCCAGGACTATACAGAGAAACCCTGTCTTGAAAAAAAAAAGTTCTGCTACTTTTATGAATCACAATGTAAATATTTTGGGAGACAGAGGTTTGACAAAGAGGTGGCAACTTCAGGTTGAGAACTGTTGCTCTAAGGACAATAGTCATTGAACCTAGGACTCATTCTAATCCAATGCGACCTCAATGGATTGCTTCTATCCAGTCTATATTCCCAAATAAGGCCACTTTCTCAGGGATTGGGATTTAAGATTACAACATGCCTTCCCCAGACACAATGTTAACCCACAGAACGGGCACAACGTGGCACTCTGTTAACATCTGCATGTAATTCACAGGTAGAAATAAGTCAGTAAGTTACACTTAGTTGGCTACTGATTGCTACCACAATTAAAGCTTTATAATTTGATAGTGTCTTCTGAAAACTCTTCTCTCAGTTCACCTGTCAGTTCTCCTATACTGTCGTTTTACCCGATACGTTTTTCTGACAGGCAAATGAAGGGACCTGATACTTATGTGCCTCAGGCCTGTGATAACTTTTGTCTCTTCTGCCTTCTGTGACTCTCCCAGGCACGCTGGGCTTTCCCTTGGAGTTGGTGAATGAGGTCCTGACTAGAGTAGCTCTTGATCCCTATTTTGGCAGTAGGAATCATAGAAAGGCAAACCTTTAGTGTTACATGTTTAATTGCTGCTCGGGTTTTTAGCACACTTGAGACTCCAGGTGGGAGAATACCATACAATAGAACCTGAGTCCTAAGCACTGCGATCCCCAGTCTCCCTTTATTCATTTCTGTAGACTTTGGTGTCCAGCACGTTATCACCCAGTCCTCTAGGCACCAGTCCTGTCACCAATTCTCAGGGGGAGGCCTTGCTAAGATGGTGACTGGAATATTTTGGGAGCCCTACCTAGGGTACCACATGTTAACTGGAAGATTGGGGGCCCTTCTAGGGATTCTTAATCTCATTAATGAAAGAGTTTAAGAGCAGGCAGAGGAAAGCTCGAGGACACTTTCATTAGAGTTTAAAAGAGGAAATCCAGGGCAGCCAACCTAAATCTAAGCAGCTACCCATAAGCAGGAGGTGGAAAGGGGAAAGAATCAAAGCCACACCATTCACAAGCAGTCACATAACAGAAAGAGGACACAATAAGAAAAATAATGAGAAAACCCCACATGTCTGGGAACATCTTGGAAGGCCTGTTTCATTTTGTTCTCTTTTTCTAATAAAGAAAGAAAAGAAGAGACAAAAGTTATCAACCGCCTAAGGCACATAAGTATTAGATTCCTTAATTTCTTTTCAAAAAAAATTAGTGGGTAAAATAAGAACATTAAAGAAGTGCAGAGCTGTCTAGAAGGCTCAATTAAATTATAAAGCTTCAATTGTGGTGGTAATCACCAGCCAACTAATTGTCACTTGTCAATTAAGCAGATTGTTTTTCCCTGCAGACTCTCAGGAAAAGGAGGCCAGTACACATAAGGGAAGCTCAGACACTGCCAGCAAACCTGCATAGCTCTCATATTTGTCATACACCACAGTGGACACAAGAAGGGAAGGGACAGAGTAAGGGACAGACTATGTGATAATGAAAATGGTTGCTGTCTATAAGCCTCTTATTTTGAGGAAGATACAGGTTTATAACCATAGCAATACTCAGTGGAGACATGGAAACAACAATATGCCACTGTTAATAGTGTATTTATGCCAGTAACATATGAAAGCATTTATGGGTGACTTAAATGAGAATGGTCACTATAGGCTCATGTATTTGAATACTTGGTCCCAAGTTGGTAGAACTGTTTGGGAAGGATTAGGAGGTGTGGCCTCGTTGGAGGAGATGTGCCATTAGGGTGGGCTTTGAGATCTTATTTTTATTTTTTTATAGATTTACTTATTTTATGCATATAATTATATACATATGTAGCTGTCATCAGACACATCAGAAGAGGGCATTAGATCCCATTTCAGATGGTTGTGAGCCACCATGTGGTTGCTGGGAATTAAACTCGGGATCTCTGGAAGAACAGACAGTGCTCTTAACTGTTGAGCCGTCTCTCCAGCCCCAAGGGCTTTGAGGCTTTAAAAGCCCACACCTTTCCTAATTAGTTCTCTGTGTCTTGTGCTTGTGGATCAACATGTAAGGTCTCAGTTCCTTCTCTTGCCATTCTTGCCTGTCTCGTGCCATGATCCCCAGAATGTCCATCACTAATTCTAACCCTCCATAACTGTAAGCCCTAGATAATCACTTTCTTTTATATGTTGCATTAGTCGTGTTGTCTTATTACAGCAAGATAAAAGTAACTAAAACAGTATTTTTGTTATATTAAATCTTTTCCTCCTCATGACACCCACAGTGATGCAGGTATTACTTTACAGAATTTGAGGCAATAAGTTCTGGTCTGGGGAGCTTGGCAAATTTAAAGCTATGAAAGGTTGGGTAGGAGTCTGCTAGGAGCAAGGATAGGAAAGGGAATTCTAAGAAACAGTATTAGAAAGTACAACAGGAGAAGGTTAGGTAGGGCTAGAGTAACAATAAGAACCCAGTAAGGACTCTCTGGCCCAGGTAAAGGCCTAGCATTCCAGTTGTGTTGGGTCAATTGCCTGGCCAAGGGGCCACCTCTAGGAAGGCAGACTTACATTAAGCCATACTAAAGAGATAAGTAGAATAATTTTTCCTTTAATGAAACATTCTTCTTTTCTTTCCCAGAATTCCTGCTCAGCCTCTCCCATGACACAGTCTTTACAAGAAGCCACAGTCTTTGGCTAGGTCACTCCACCCATCTGAGGCCCGAATCCAAAAGGCACAACTGTTCTCCTTTTCTGTCTTTCTTTCAGATGCAGGTCGGAATGGTGTGCTTGTTCTGATACTTTGAGCTTCTTTACTCTTTCTTTAAAGCAACGCTCCCTGCTGTGTGGCTGCTTACCTGCCATGTGTCCACCAGCTTCATTAGCCTGGCTGTTTTCTTTCTCTCTTCCGTTCTTCTCCTGGCAGCTTCTGCGGTTTGCAGCTTGCCTGTCCTGGGGCTTTTCTCTTTTAAACTTTAATAAAGTCATTCTTGGGCTTCCATTTGAGTTTATGTTAAATTTATTAATGAGACTAAGAACCCAAATAGCAGACCCCAATCCTCCTTGTATAATTTGTCAACCATGAAGAAACACCAAGTTTATAGGTCTGATGTGAGACATAAGGCTCCATCTGATGGATGATACATGACAGTAGTCAGGGCAGGGAGATTCTGGGGAGCAGTGGTTGGTGGTGAGTTAGGTTGAGCCAAGATTGGAAAAAATAGGGATTGAAGACTTTTGGGAAGGAGGAATGGGCCGTCTTATTGCAGAAATGCTTCAGAGGGTATCTAAGTTTATGAAATATAAAATAGCTCTGTTTTTCTTATTGTTGTTGTTTTGTCTTGTCATGTTTTATTTTAAGTGCTAGGACGTTAACTATATTGCCCAGGTTATTCTTAAACTCCAGGGCTTAAGCAATCACCACACTTTAGCCTTCAAGTAGCTGGCACCCTATACATGGGCCACAATGCTTACATAGCCTGTAACGATTTATGTAACACCTCTAAGTAATCTACTGGTGTGAGCGGATCTGAGAGTCTTGCCCAAGACGTTGTGTAGGAAGCAGGGAGGAGACAGGCAGGCTTGAGCCATAGGACCCAAGTGACTTTACATGAGTGTCTGTGAGAATGGGGTTAGGAAGGGACTGGGGTTGAGAATGGGAGATCTGAGAGATGTTAAACCGGCCCAAGATGGAGTCACCTAAGATACCAAGATGGACAACCTGTGTGGGAATGGGTCCCTTGGGGAAAATGGAAACTGCATGCTCTGTACTTCTCAGAAATCATATGACCCTTATCTCAGCAGAGCAGCTTGATCACAGCATCCTGATACCCTAATGACCAAAAGTTTCCTCAAAAAGATTTTGCTCACAATAGTAAAACAATAGATTTATTATTATCATCATCATTATGAATATCGTCATCATCGCCGTATTGTTTACAGTAGTTCCTTTTGCCTTAATGCTCTCCTGCCGTTCTTCCATCTAACTAAAGCCACCTGATAAAATCCCAAACTCCCCTTTTGGTTGGACTGCTCTCCCTTTTCTTGGGGACAGCTTGGGAGGTGGCATGTGTGTGAAGTTCACCTCCCAGAAGAACTGGGTGTGCTGCAAGGGATGTTTCCGTTTCCAGTTCTAAGGAGTACTTAGTTAGGAGTACCATTAGTGGGGCAGAATGCTAACAGAAATCTGCTCTATCCATGGTCATGACTTATGACTGGTAGTCATTCAGGTCCTGAATGATCCTCAGTCATTAGAGGTGACACAGAGCTGTAGCACTGACCTACAGACGAAGAGTAGAGGGCAACATGGCCAGAGTGTGAATCTCAGGTTTGCTACTTATTAATTATGCACTTTGGGGGAAGTAGATTTACCTTCTCTCTGTGTCTCTGTTTTCTCAATTTCAAATTAGAGATAATAACAGCATCTATGATATGAGATGGTTGGAGGCAGAAAGAGTTAATACATGCAAAACCACTCAGTCTCTTGGCTAAGGAAACAGTTTCATTAAGTAAGCCATTTTTTATGGTGCCTGCTGGTGTCACACACATAAATAAAGCCACTTTAGGCTCTGCAGCGCACAGTAGTCACAGGAGCACTAAGAAGATGGGGAACCTCACTCAGGATGATGCCCTCCAGGTCCATCCATTTGGCTAGGAATTTCATAAATTCATTCTTTTTAATAGCTGAGTAGTACTCCATTGTGTAGATGTACCACATTTTCTGTATCCATTCCTCTGTTGAGGGGCATCTAGGTTCTTTCCAGCTTCTGGCTATTATAAATAAGGCTGCTATGAACATAGTGGAGCATGTGTCCTTCTTACCTGTTGGGGCATCTTCTGGATATATGCCCAGGAGAGGTATTGCTGGATCCTCCGGTAGTACTATGTCCAGTTTTCTGAGGAACCGCCAGACTGATTTCCAGAGTGGTTGTACAAGCCTGCACTCCCACCAACAATGGAGGAGTGTTCCTCTTTCTCCACATCCTCGCCAGCATCTGCTGTCACCTGAATTTTTGATCTTAGCCATTCTGACTGGTGTGAGGTGGAATCTCAGGGTTGTTTTGATTTGCATTTCCCTGATGATTAAGGATGTTGAACATTTTTTCAAGTGCTTCTCTGCCATTCGGTATTCCTCAGGTGAGAATTCTTTGTTCAGTTCTGAGCCCCATTTTTTAATGGGGTTATTTGATTTTCTGAAGTCCACCTTCTTGAGTTCTTTATATATGTTGGATATTAGTCCCCTATCTGATTTAGGATAGGTAAAGATCCTTTCCCAATCTGTTGGTGGTCTTTTTGTCTTATTGACGGTGTCTTTTGCCTTGCAGAAACTTTGGAGTTTCATTAGGTCCCATTTGTCGATTCTCGATCTTACAGCACAAGCCATTGCTGTTCTGTTCAGGAATTTTTCCCCTGTGCCCATATCTTCAAGGCTTTTCCCCACTTTCTCCTCTATAAGTTTCAGTGTCTCTGGTTTTATGTGAAGTTCCTTGATCCACTTAGATTTGACCTTAGTACAAGGAGATAAGTATGGATCGATTCGCATTCTTCTACACGATAACAACCAGTTGTGCCAGCACCAATTGTTGAAAATGCTGTCTTTCTTCCACTGGATGGTTTTAGCTCCCTTGTCGAAGATCAAGTGACCATAGGTGTGTGGGTTCATTTCTGGATCTTCAATTCTATTCCATTGGTCTACTTGTCTGTCTCTATACCAGTACCATGCAGTTTTTATCACAATTGCTCTGTAGTAAAGCTTTAGGTCTGGCATGGTGATTCCGCCAGAAGTTCTTTTATCCTTGAGAAGACTTTTTGCTATCCTAGGTTTTTTGTTATTCCAGACAAATTTGCAAATTGCTCCTTCCAATTCGTTGAAGAATTGAGTTGGAATTTTGATGGGGATTGCATTGAATCTGTAGATTGCTTTTGGCAAGATAGCCATTTTTACAATGTTGATCCTGCCAATCCATGAGCATGGGAGATCTTTCCATCTTCTGAGATCTTCTTTAATTTCTTTCTTCAGAGATTTGAAGTTTTTATCATACAGATCTTTCACCTCCTTAGTTAGAGTCACGCCAAGATATTTTATATTATTTGTGACTATTGAGAAGGGTGTTGTTTCCCTAATTTCTTTCTCAGCCTGTTTATTCTTTGTATAGAGAAAGGCCATTGACTTGTTTGAGTTTATTTTATATCCAGCTACTTCACCGAAGCTGTTTATCAGGTGTAGGAGTTCTCTGGTAGAATTTTTAGGGTCACTTATATATACTATCATATCATCTGCAAAAAGTGATATTTTGACTTCCTCTTTTCCAATTTGTATCCCCTTGATCTCCTTTTGTTGTCGAATTGCTCTGGCTAATACTTCAAGTACTATGTTGAAACGGTAGGGAGAAAGTGGGCAGCCTTGTCTAGTCCCTGATTTTAGTGGGATTGCTTCCAGCTTCTCTCCATTTACTTTGATGTTGGCTCCTGGTTTGCTGTAGATTGCTTTTATCATGTTTAGGTATGGGCCTTGAATTCCTGATCTTTCCAAAACTTTTATCATGAATGGGTGTTGGATCTTGTCAAATGCTTTTTCTGCATCTAACGAGATGATCATGTGGTTTTTGTCTTTGAGTTTGTTTATATAATGGATTACATTGATGGATTTTCGTATATTAAACCATCCCTGCATCCCTGGAATAAAACCTACTTGGTCAGGATGGATGATTGCTTTAATGTGTTCTTGGATTCGGTTAGCGAGAATTTTATTGAGGATTTTTGCATCGATATTCATAAGAGAAATTGGTCTGAAGTTCTCTATCTTTCATCATCCTGAGTGAGGTAACACATTCACAAAGAAACTCACACAATATGTATTCACTGATAAGTGGATATTAGCCCCAAACCTAGGATACCCAAGATATAAGATATAATTTGCTAAACACATGAAACTCAAGGAGAATGAAGACTGAAGTGTGGACACTATGCCCCTCCTTAGATTTGGGAACAAAACACCCATGGAAGGAGTTACAGAGACGGAGTTTGGAGCTGAGATGAAAGGATGGACCATGTAGAGACTGCCATAGCCAGGGATCCACCCCATAATCAGCATCCAAACGCTGACACCATTGCATACACTAGCAAGATTTTATTGAAAGGACGCAGATGTAGCTGTCTCTTGTGAGACTATGCCGGGGCCCAGCAAACACAGAAGTGGATGCTCACAGTCAGCTAATGGATGGATCATAGGGCTCCCAATGGAGGAGCTAGAGAAAGTAGCCAAGGAGCTAAAGGGATCTGCAACCCTATAGGTGGAACAACATTATGAGCTAACCAGTACCCCGGAGCTCTTGACTCTAGCTGCATATATATCAAAAGATGGCCTAGTCGGCCATCACTGGAAAGAGAGGCCCATTGGACTTGCAAACTTTATATGCCCCAGTACAGGGGAATACCAGGGCCAAAAAGGGGGAGTGGGTGGGCAGGGGAGTGGGGGTGGGTGGATATGGGGGACTTTTGGTATAGCATTGGAAATGTAAATGAGTTAAATACCTAATAAAAAATGGAAAGAAAAAAAAAAGAAGATGGGGAACACTGAGGGAGGGAGAAACAGAGGAACAGGGTGGAGAGCAGGGAGAAAGGGGGACAGAGAGGCCTTACAACGCATTTCTGCAGAGATCCTTTCAAAGGCAACTGGAGATCCTGAAATGATGGGGCTTAGGCAGGGCACATAGTCTCTGAATTCTTGAAAGTACTTCAGGGTTATTAGGTGTGTAGTTCAGTAATTTGGCTCTTGCCTTGCCCCTCACGCCAAAGCCATAGGTTTGCTCCCTAGAGGTTGTGGCGCATGGGCAGGGCTGAGGAGCAGCTTCAAGGCTCCCTGAAGGCATAACATAGGTCCCTTTAAGGTTTAATGGACAGCAAGGAAAGAGACCTCTATATAATGTTGGTCTAACCAGGTCTCTTCAATCTTGTCGTTAGCCCCTTCCATTAGTACCATTAAGAACCTGTGATTTAAGTTCATTTAAAAATCAAAAGAAAAATCTTTAGCTTGGGTTACATTGATCTATCAATGCAGTCATACAATTTGAATATACTTGTTATAAGAGAAGGGGCCTGGGAAGGCAAGGGTGCCTCGGACCCACAAAGGTGACGATGCATCTTAGAGTAAAAGGACAGGAAGAGTCACCAACCTGGCAGTCACTTAGCTCCAGAGTCAGCAGTGGCCTCCTGCTTCCTGCCTTTATGCAAGATCCTAAAGGCCTCTTTGTCTAAGACCCCATAAATCAGACTCTCTGTTCCTTGCAGCTAAATTTATGCGCCATCTCCCCTCCCCGCAGACAGCCTTCCTGCCTGGTTGCATGCCCTTTACTTTGTGCAGAGGACACAGGGAGGTGGTGAACCTCCGGATCCCATTTAGCCAGAAACTCCCAGAGGTCACAACCTCCATTCCCAAGCAATGAGTTTTAAAGATTTACCTCAAGTAGAGAATTCTGGAGCTTCGTACTGAGGGCAGCTTTCTCCTCTTGCAGCTGCTGTATTTCTCTTTCTGATTTTGTCTTCACCTCTTCCAATTGAGCTTCCACTTCCTAAGTGAGGAGTAGAAGTATTAGCCGCACTAGGTAGGAAAACAGGCCACCTATGCATTCACACCTTGCCTTATTCCTGAAGGGGGTCAAAGAAACTAATAGAATAAACTACTGTAAGAACACATGAATTCAAAGTACATAGCCAGTCAAGAGAAAACAAGTGTTAAATCCATGTTATATAGCCTGGAGCACATACAGATGGGGTAGGATGTGGCAGGTAGAGACTTTACTCGAGTAAAAACCAAGACAAACCAACAAAAACCACCCAACTACATTTTCATGGCATCTCCCTATCTCAGCAGGACCTGTACTGTAGCCAGAATGTTGTCTTCTTCACAGTGCCTCCCACAGCCTTCCAGTATCAGTGTGAAGCAGTTATCATACATCTGTGGGGACCACATGAGAAACAGCGCAGCATCTTAGCTGTGTCATATTGAGTACATTTCCTCCTATGTGTGCTGTGTTACATGCTTAGCACAGCAAGAGTTCAATAAACAATAAGGGTGTAATCATTTCTAGGGATGCCTAGATTTTCCAATATGGCTTAGTTTATAGAGAAAGTGTCTAAGTATTAAGAGGAGAAGAAAAGGTAGTCTAAGCAGGCTCTTAGCTGGCCTTTAGATAGACAGTGTCATTTGTTCATCCAATAAATCTTTACTGAGCTGTACCACATGCTGGGCATGATGCTCAGAGCTAGAGTATAAAAAGAAAAAACCCTTACATGCTTAAATTGAAGTGGAAAAGACCAACCAAACAAAAAAGTCAATCAGTACAGGGTGATAAATACTATGTGAGACAGAGAAATGATAAAGAAAAAAGAAGCTGAACATGGTTAGAGGGAGGATAGAATGTTGGGTACTTTGGCCAAAGAAATGTGATGAGAAAAGGTGGCTTTTGAGTGAGATTGGGAGGCAGGTGGGCCCATGGTGACAATGTGACTGGATGGGAGGGTAGCTGTGTGGACTTGTTTGGAATGTAGGCTGATAGGACTTACTGAAAGGAGATGGCTCAGTGGTTAAGAACAATGGATGTTCTTGAAGAGGATCATGGTTTGATTTCCAGTACCCACATGGTGGCTCACAACTGTCTGTAACTTCAGTCCCAGAGGATCTAACATTCTCTTCTGGCCTCTGCACTCACTCACACACACACACACACACACACACACACACACACACACACACACAGACTCATACTTAAAACTGAATGAAGTTAGAACAAGTTTAAGAGGTCCAACCCAAGCCCTGAGTCCCTCCAGCCTTTCCTGTAAATATGAGGCTATAGTATCTGAAAGGAATGAGGGGAGCAGAAATTTTATGCTGGTTATGGGCCTTTCTGGTCTAACAGAGAGTGGATGATATAATAAATATAGCTGATGTTTACCAAGTAATTAGCATTCATGCCCACCCTTCCCAGATGAGTTCTTCAATTTTTATGAAAGCCTTCTTCTGGGTTAGGTTCTACTACTAAAGTTTATTATATAAAAAGAGGAAATAAGGCTTAGAAATGTGCAAAGACTTGCATGAGGTCATTCCTACAGTAAGTGGACATGACGAGGTTGGAACCAGGAAAACATGGATTGGTTGGTGCATTTCTGATGACTTCTCATGGGGAATAGTTCAGATACCTGCTTGTCTGGAGACTTTCTCACTTCTGCTGCAGAGAAGCTGAAATAATACCTGGGCCTACCCAAAGCAGGCTAGAGAAGCTGCACCAACTAGAACTGCCATTTTACATGGGAGACAAAGAACCCTGGAACCTGTTGACAGAGGTTTGTCCTGGGGCAACTCTGGGTGTCAGACAAAACACTGTTATCTATCCATTTACCCAAACAGAGCAAGAGTAACTGAACAGCTACAATGTGTTAATTCCTAGGATAAGGAATTACAGATTCAGTCAGTACATGTTGGTAAATGTCTACCAGTTGACTTTTCAAATATATAAACGAACAGATAATAATATATTCATGGTGGTATTTCTTGGTTTCCATGATAAAATTACTTTTTTTTTCAAGGCAGGATTTCTCTGTATAGCATTGTCTGTCCTGTAACTCAGTCTGTAGACCAAGGCTAGCCTTAAACTCAGAGATCCACCTGCCTCTGCCTCTCCAAGTGCTAGGACTAAAGACATGTGCCACCACCACCTAGCGGTATAACTACTTTTACTGTGGCCAATGTCTATTACAGTGATGTATGAAACTGGAAAGAGGTGTGACAACTGCCTTCTGAGCCAGTCAGAATTGGCTGCAACATGTCCAGGTATTAGAGAACCAGGCAATGCAGTAGGGGAACACAGTGAAAAGCAATTACAAGTGTTATCTTCTAGTAAACAGTAATATAGGGATATGGGGGCTATATATATGTCCCCAGCATCACAGAGCTAGAGATGTAAGAGACTTCAGGGAAGATAGACATTCAAGCCAGGATGGCTGAGATCAGTAAAGACTAGGAGAGTAGATTCAAGAATGAGGAAGGAAATGGAATCACAAAGGCCCAAAGAGAAGGAACACAGAGACCATGAGAGATAAAACGTCTAGAAGGCAGAGTGGACAGAGGCAGGAGAAGCAAACAGAAGTGTGTCTCTGTAGGACTTGAAGAACAATGGGAGGGAAGCCAAAGCTCACCGCTATGACGGCAGGGAGCTGTGAACAGCTGGCAGCCAAGGCTGAACAGGCACAAGATCCCTGGACTGGATGAGATGAGGCGAGGCAGATGGAAGCAGGCAGTCTATGACATGGTCCATCAAATCACAGAGGTTGGCTAGGTCCACCTGGAACTATTGAGGACGCAGAGGATATGCAGGTATTCTGGGGTCATCAGAACAGAGCAGATGTCACATACTTATGTGCTGAGGATGAGGGGCAGAGAGAAGTCCCCCCTGATCCCCAGGTTTCTGATTTGAACCCCTGAAAGCATGTGCATGATCACCTGCATGGCATCTCTGCGTTCTCTGTAGGATCAAGCCTAGACTAGACCAGCCAGTGGCCCTGGGCGAGCCCTTAGCACTGTCTGTCCCTTGGGGATCAATCATTTTTAAAAAGTCTAAAAGAGCCAGGCGTGGTGGTACACGCCTTTAATCCCAGCACTCGGGAGGCAGAGGCAGGCAGATTTCTGAGTTCGAGGCCAGCCTGGTCTACAGAGTGAGTTCCAGGACAGCCAGGGTTGCACAGAGAAACCCTGTCTCGAAAAACCAAAAAAAAAAAAAAAAAAAAAAAAAAGTCTAAAAGAACTTATAATTAGATTATTAGAGCTGAATGATATGGCAACTTGTTATATGGTCTCACTTCAGTCAACCCATGCTATCTTCTTTGGGATTTCCTGTTTGAGAGCGCTTGCTTCTTAAAGACAATATATAAGTTACCCTTTGCTACCAAAGAAGTTGAAATAAATTAAGGTGCCACCTAAATCCCTTAGCAAAACATTGCCCTCTCTCTCATAATAATTTCACTTATTAGTTTCTCATTCACAGAAATTTTGAACAAATTCTAGTTTATTATGCTCACTGGTCTGGAAACTAAATCTGCCAAGACACTAGTCACACTGTACCAGCCAGTGAAAACATGACTTTTGGCATAAAGGAAAGGCACTTGTTAATGTTATGCAACACACCTTTCTGGTAAATACAATCAATCACAGTTTCCACGGTGCCTTGACAAATGGCCCTAGAGTGAAAAATAAAACCCCGGCAGGTGGAGATGTCAACTGATGTCAGCAGTAACTTTTAGCATTAATAAATTTCCTCATGGATTCAGGGTCACGTGGGCTACTGGGAGAAAATAGCTAAGTCACCAAAGTGCAGAGGACAGGAGGGCACAAAGCAATATGGGATTTCAATAGAAGCATGCATGTTCTCTCTCCTCAGGGAGAGGGGAAAAGCAACCACAAGATCAAGGATACAAGTAAAGAGACCAATGCTTTCACATACATGAGTCACATCACCCCTGGGAAGGGGATTCATGCACTGAGGATTTGTCAACTTCAGAGTGCTTTCCTGAATTCAGTTTCCACAGAACTCTTATATACCCAGCCGTAGGTTTTACAGGGAGCAAATCCCACAGCTAATAGGACACAAGCAGGACTGAGTCTTTTTTCCTGGCTTTTTGCCTACAATGTCCACAGTTATTGGCAATGTAAGGAAAGAAACAGCTGGGAGTGAGTTGTGGTGCACAACTGAAATCATAGGAAGCTAAGGCCAGAGTTGGAGGGCAGCCTGGGCTACTTGGCCAAACCTCCTCCACTTCAAATGAACAAAGGTGGGAAAGGCAGGCATGAAGGAAGGGGAAGAAAGGTGAAGGAGCCACTCTATCCTAAGTCTGTTTATTGTTGCTAATAACACAGTGCCGATGACTAAGTTATAAAGAAAAGAGGTTTATTTTGATCCAAAGTCAAGGGGTCAAGTCTCTTGAGCACAAATTTGGCTACAGAGTGAATTCAAAACCAGCCTGGCAACAAAATGAAATGCTATTTCTAAATACAGAGTAAAATTAAAACTAGGAATTCAACTCAGTGGTAGAGTGAGCGTGTGCCGGGCCATCGGCTTCATTCCTGGGATAGCATCCAAGTGTACACAGGCAAACACAAGCATGAAATGCCAAAAACACATTTATAAGTGGGCTGGAGAGACACATCACAAATTTTAGGGCAGCCAAGATGACATAGTGAGACCCTGTCACAAAAACTTATTTTAATATAAAAGTAATGTTCCATAGGATTTATAGTGTAAAGTAAAATGTACGAAAACAAATATCCAGAGGGCAGGGAAGAAGAGATGGAAAATAATTGCTATAACCCTTTTATATGTTAAGAAATATATTATTTGAAAGAGGCTGTGATCAATTTAAAGAGGCATATTATTATTTGTAGTGCAAACACGAGATCTCCACCAGAAAAAAAAAAAAAGCATAAGAAATCAAAAGTGGAGATAAAATGAAATACCAAAAGTACTTAATGTGTCAAAAATAAACAGTTAAAGTCGGGACAGTCAATAAATGATAGGAAGGTAAAAATGTGAAGTTAGTAGACTTAATCATTAAATAAAATATAAATGCTATGTATTATAGACATTCAAATTGAACACACAAGTAGAACACAGCTAAATCACTTATGTTATTCAGTGGATTTGGGACATTAGCACTTGTTTGGTAGCTGCCAAGTGTATTCCTCTGAACTTACAGAAAAGTACCTATTATCCTATATTAAATTCCTGCTAAACTGTCCAGAGGACCTATGAGCCCCAGGAGGAATCGTAACTGGTACAAATGAGATGGGAAATGCAGACAGGTTAAGCAGACCTCGGGAGAGCTCCATAAATCTGTTTCCATTCCTTCCCAAACAAGCACTGTGTGCAAATGTTAATTACAGGACATGCACTAAGTTCCATCTGCCAAGATAGCATGAGAATGTCCTCTACTCTTGTGACAGGACAGATATTCAGTCTTCCAGGCCAATCTAGTCCACATCCTGCCATTTGCTCCTTTAGCTCCTTTAGGTAAGGGTAGTATTTAGGATGTGCCAAAGGCTCAAAGAACTAAAGCAATTTGAACGCTACCGGGACAACTGTGTATTTTTAGCTCATAAACCCTGGATGCCTCTTCAAAGCTTTGCCTTGTTTATAGTATCTATATTCCCCAATTCACATATGAACAAGAAGTAAAACAATGCCAGGAACTAAACATGGTTTATTTCTGTGTGACTTATTTCCCAGATGGACTTGTGACCTGATTAAGGTTGAAGCAAGATGTGCACACTGAGAGTCAGATTTTCCCATCAGGTTACCAGGGCAACTTGCAACTTGAAAAACTGACTGTGCCTCCTGATGATGCAGGCCCAGTATGGAGTGTTAGTCTGCTTGTCTGAAGATTGGATATGTACAACCCACAGAAGCTCAGATGAAAAATCCTTTCAGAAGGTGGGGAGCACAGGTTTTGGTAACAGGCTGTTGCGTTTGAGTCGAAGCTCTTGTACCCACTGTCTGACTGAAAGATACACCGTTATCTCTAGATTCAGTTTCTTACCATCTAACATTGGAAAGATTCAATGTGTTTTTGAGCACTCAATATAAAATATAATAGGTACTCTATAATATTTTTATTTCACATGCTGTCCAAACCTCATGGTAATTAGCACTAGCTGCTATCTGTTGAACTGTGTCTGCACACTATACACCCAGCAAAAGGTTCACAAGTAACACCATATTTAAATGTGTGCAACAAACACTGTTTTAGAATTCAGCCTTCAGAGAAGTTAAGGCTCATAGTCACGGAGCTTGTGGAAGAGCCAAAACCTAGGCCCAGAGATAGCAGGGGTGTTTCACATGGCCATATTTATTTATTTAATACATACTTATTGAATACTTAACTGTTTCTAACTAATGCATAGCACTGACCCACAGTGATATCTGATTATCTTTCAGTGAACACTCAACACAGGTACTTCTCGAATCACAAAGATAGTATTTATCTTATAATCAAATGACATCTTTACCCATGTTCATAATAATATTGATTTATACTGTATCCCTTTTTTAATGCAGGGTCTCCATGTGTAGCCTTGAACTCTTGATTCTCCTGCTTCAGCTTTCTGAGTTCTGAATACTCTCGCCTACAGTCCTCATGCATGGGACATGCTCTTTCCAGCTAAGAGGAGAGAGGAGGCCCCCTCCCACGAATTCTCCATGGAAAGGTGAGATCAGCACACAGACACTAAGGCAGAGTGCTAGCAGATGCTTTGCTTCTTCATAGGATTCCCTTCTGTAATCCTCAGAAGAGATTCTGTTATTACTATCCATTTTATGGATAATTCTGATATACAGAATTTCTGAGAATAGGTGGGAGGGGGCAGATAAATAACTTGTGGTGGGCAGCAGAGTCAGAATTAGGGTCTAGCCCTGAGTTTTCAGTTAGTGGAGTTTCTCTGGTTTTGTCCTGTAAGCTGAGCTGAATTTCCTGAAGTAAAATGTCATATGATAAAATCCTGCTCCCCAGAAGCTAGCGTGCTCCTCTGTCCGGTGTTTCCTATTATCGCCCCCAAGAGACCCATGCTCCCTATAAGCAGCAACTGTTTTCTTTACCTGTCTGTCCTAAGAGAACCAGCCTAGATATGCACAGAGTAGGAGCACAGTAAATATTTGGGTCACAAAAGAGGAAATGGGAAAGGGAAGGAGGCGGGAGAAGGTGAAACCCCAGACCCGGTTTCTGCAAACACGGCTCACTTTCAGCTTCTTTCTCTCCACCTCCACTGTGGAGCACACCGACTTCATTTCCATGGTGTGCTTCTTCACCAAGTCTTCCAGCCGCTTCCCCAGCTGCTCTCGGAGCTGCTGCTTCTCCTCTTCAGTCTGATGTCTGACTTTACGAAGGTCTTCCTCGTATTGCTGCTTCATGTTTTCCATTTCACCACTTGCCTCTTTCTTGGTCTGTTAAGGGAAATAAAACTTGGTAAGCCTACTGCTGGGGAGAACCGCGGTCCACTTCTCTTTTACACATTTACACTCTGATTTCATAGCAAGTATTGGGAGGTGTGAATCATTTTACAAGACTATATACATATACGATATTTATGAGAGATCTCACTGTGTATAGCACTGGAAAAGAGATCTGTACAATGCTGTAGCTGTCACAGGATCAGTTGTTCTAGCACACACTGTAGCTTCTAAGGAACACATTGCTTGTTTTGAGTGAGCTAAGCAATGCCTATATCCTTTGGTAAATACAAACTCGGGAATATTCTGCTGCATTCTTGTTCTCCTAAATTTGAATGACCTGGAAAGAAACCAGTGGCAGTGGTGGTGGGAGCTGGAGAGATGGCTCAGTGGTTAAGAGCAGTAGTTGCTTTTTCCAGAGGACCCAGGTTTGATTCCCAGTATCCACATGATGTCTCACAACCATCTGTAACTCTAGTTTTAGGAGATCCAATACCCTTTTCTGGACTCTGCAGGAATTTGGCATGCAAGTGGTATATAGACATAAACATAAACACAGGCAAAGCATCCTTACATATAAAAGGAAAGAGAGAGAGAGAGAGAGAGAGAGAGAGAGAGAGAGAGAGAGAGAGAAAGAGAGAGAGAATATGACTGTTGAGATCTTTGATCTTGCTTTGTTTATCCCTGAATAGTGCGGTTTCAGGTTCCAAGTGACTCTACTGTGGATAAGGGGAGGACCTCTACCAGAAGCTCATGTCAACCTCCAGTGACTTCACTACCTGTGTTTCTGAGCCTCCATTCCTGCAGTGACACAACTTGGGAAAGCCTTGTTCCTGCTGAGGATGGAGACTGCAGGCTTCCAGGTCATCTCTTTTCCCCAGGACTCCATCCTCAGTCTTCATGTCATCTGCAAGGGTAAATTTCAAGATCAACTGAGATGTTCATGTCAAAGCCCTTCTGAAGTCAGGTCTGCTAAATGACTGTCTTGCTTACCTACATTTTACTTTACTATATAAAGGAACCTTTATGTAGTGCCTGCTAGAAGGTCTATAGCCCTTAAGTGTACTCAGTGTTGTCTTGTGTGCTCAACTGAACTCAATTCTTGTCTTTATTCAAAACAGTATCCTGAGCTTAAATAATATCCATATTCACCTTTTCCTGAATAAAAAAATGTTATTTCAGTTTTATGAGTTAAAAAAGTTGAGCCTGCTCTACCATATATGTATATTTATGACATATTTTTGACAATTATTTATGGAAATTTTAAGAGAGAGAAATAATAGATAAACTATAACTGCTATTTTTTCTTCCTCTGTTCCCTGTGCCCTATTTCCAAAGATCAGTCTTTTAAACCCTCACTACTCCTCTGTTCCCAATATAAACCTCTCTTCTTCACCCTTCCAACCTAGAGATTTTTTTTCTCTTTTTCCCAGACATCTTGGTCCTCTGCTTCCTAGGTCACACCCCTATCCCAAAGCATACATGGGTTACACTGGAACAATCTCTCAAGCTTCCCAAAGGCAGAGCCCATGTTTCCTGTCTTTCCCACAATGCCTCTCATAGCTCAAACACTCCAGAACTTTTTGTTTTCAACACTTACAGTCAGAGATCTTTACATCTAAACACTAGCTTTTATCACCAGACACTTAGCTGACCTTCAGTCGGTCTCTCTCTGCTTGACTTCATCATCTATAATATGGGAGAATGACAACACCTGTTTCACAAAATTATTGGGGAAACCCCATGATGGAACAGTGAGAGATGCTGTTAAAAATACAAAATCCCGATCAGTCATGAAGATGAAAAAGTGGAATTCCAGTCACTGTGGAGAGCATTAAGAGGGTAAGGAACCCCTTTGCACCAAAACTTTAGATATCTGGCCTGTGCAGCTGCAGGTGAGGAGCCAGGTTGGTTCATCATCGTCTAGGACACCTTTGTTTTACTTCCTAGCCAATCAGATGCAATGGTCCCGTTTCTGATCCCCTGGTCTTCAGAGTATCCCTGGGAGCCAGACTAAACCTGGCCACGAATCCTGCATGTTTAATGAAAGAATCTGGGGCGTCTCACCAGTTTTCTGTGTCACGTGACACTCCTGCAGCATCAGCCTGTCTTTGGCAATAGCCAACTTCTCGCCAAGTTTTCTTGCTGTGCTCTTCAACTCCGAGTTCTCCTGCCGAGCCTCCCTTAGCTGCACATCGAGATCCTGAACAGAGGGAAGATCTTACTTTTCTGCATGGATATGCTGAGTGCACAGACAGCTGTTAGATTAGAAGGGTGGCTGAGGGGGCATAGCAGGGGTCATGAGGCTCTAGAATTATAGCAGCTGGGAGGGGAGGATCAGCAGTCACCTTCTTTTTTTTTTCTTTTCTTTTTTTTTTCCATTTTTTATTAGGTATTTAGCTCATTTACATTTCCAATGCTATACCAAAGTCCCCCATACCCACCCACCCCCACTCCCCTGCCCACCCACTCCCCCTTTTTGGCCCTGGTGTTCCCCTGTACTGGGGCATATAAAGTTTGCAAGTTCAATGGGCCTCTCTTTCCAGTGATGGCCGACTAGGCCATCTTTTGATATATATGCAGCTAGAGTCAAGAGCTCCGGGGTACTGGTTAGTTCATAATGTTGTTCCACCTATAGGGTTGCAGATCCCAGCAGTCACCTTCTAATGGCAGTCTGGCCCTGGGAAAGTTATTTAACCCTTCTGCAGCTGGGACAGGCTAATATAAAGTATTTAATACTTTTAGAGTATTACAAATGCTAACTGTAGCTTTGAGAGACAGGGCTTTGTACTTCTGTGGGGCTCACAAAAGCTGGCTCATCGATGGGTCTGCTCTCTCTAAACTCAAATATCCTAAGAGTTTTAGGAGAGTCAAGTTCTTGTAGAATGAGCACAGAAAATTAAAATAATTTAGAATTAGACGAGCCAGAGTTGAAAATTTTACTATTTACCACCTAGGCCAGGCATTAAGTCCCTCAGGGTTATCTTCTCATCTGTAACCTGTAGGGCTTTGCATTCTCTGAGGCTAGGGACAGTCTAGCTCACCATGAAGCCCCGAACCATAAACCTAACCCTAGCCGCAAATAAGTATCCAATAAATACTTGTTGAATGAGTGTGGGAGAACCAGTGCCAGAAATAATACCGACCTTGGTGGAAGTGGAGTGCTTAGCACAGTACCTGGCTAGTGGTGGGTGTTAGAAGCAGCAACTTTGCCTATTATCCCCTTGGGGAGGAAGAAGAGGCTTTACCTGGATCCGTTCTTTCAACTTCTGGGCATACTTCTTCAGGTCACTTATCTTGCGCCCCCTATGCTCCAGGTCCCCTTCCAGCTTCCTGACCTGAGCTTGCAGGGCCGACTCCTGGACCTGGAAGTTTTTTCGAAGCCCCGACTCTTTCTCCTGCCACTGCCATAAGGCCTCGCTGACTGACTGCTGCATGGCCTGACGGATGGCCTCATTTTCCCTCTCATAGGTGGCCTGTAGCTCCTCCGCCTTGCGGGCATAGTCCTGGCTCAGCTGCTTATTCTCAGCTCTCAATCGCTCCACCTCCAGCAGGACCTGGTGCATTTCCGGTCTCTGGCTAGACTCGGCTGTGGCATCCGGGCTCTCCTGGGAGAGCTGGCCCCACTGGGGACCCTCGTGGCTAGTCAGCAGCTGGAGCCTCTTCTCATAATCAGCTTTGAGCTCCAGCATCTCCTTGGAAAGTATCAGGACTCGTTCAGCATGCTCAGCCTCGACCCGCAGCTCTCGCTCTTTGGTCTCTAATTTACAGGAGGCTGACTCAGCCAGGGCCTCCTGTGTCAGCCTCTTCTGCAGCTCCAGGGCATTTTCCAGGGTCTGAATGCGCTTCAGAAGGGTCTCTGCGTCTTCACTGGTGCGGCTCTGTTCCTGCGGGAGCCTGGTCCTGGTTTCAGCCCCTGTGTCCTGGAGGTCCTCCTGGTGGGCTTCCCGTATTGACTCCACGCTGACCTCTACCTCATCCTGGCGGGTATTGAGGGCATAAATAACCTGCAGGACAGCAGATGGAGCACAGTTAAGGCAAGGAGTTGGTGCCAGGGACCTAGTGCTGACTGTGACCAGAGATGCTTCACTTCGACACCCAGGTCCTTTGCCATGTGCTGTGCCTGAGAAAAGGATTTTCAAGGTGGCGATGATGACATATTGGGAGTGGTTCCCAGGAGAAGCCCGTAAGAAGGCAGGGAAGTGAAACAGGCAGGGAGTGGAATCAATGTAAAGGACTAACAATGTACAAAGATTTGGGAAGGACTCTTTGGTGGAACTCTGTAAAGGATCTCCTGAATACAGTAGGAATCTAGGGGAGGGTTTGAAAAGAAAGAAGTGATGTGAGCTCTTTGTTAAAAACCAATGATCTGGGATGCAGGGATCCAGTAAAATCTTAGAGGATTGAATCCAGCAATATATACTTAACAGGTATAGGAAAAACATTTGAGAAAACCCAGCATTGCCCTTCTCATACCTAATACCCATTATCCCCACCCCTGCCTAGCAGAATTTCTCTGTGTAGACCTGGCTGTCCTGGAACTCACTCTGTAGACCAGGGTGGCCTTGAACTCAGAGAGCAGCCGGTCTCTGCCTCCTGAGTGCTGGGGTTAAAGGCACATGCCACCACACCCTACATGGAAAATCCAGCATCTTTCTATTATTAAAAAAGAAAATACTCAGCAAACTATAGATTCAAGGGAAACTCCCCAACTTGACAGAGCACATAAAAATTCTTAGTTAATAATCATACTGTATCAATGATAAAGACTGAACACTTTCCTCAGAAGGTCAGGAACAAGGCAAGGATATCTGTCCACTCTATTTCTAAACAAAAGAAAGGCAGAGGATGCTTGGACATGCAGATTATAGAATGGGGCTTAGAACCCGTACAAAGCCCACAAATTGAGAATGATGCCCACGAGGCTGGCTGATCTTGGAAACAAGCAGCTGTTTACTGAAATTTTAAGAAACCTGTAAGAAGGAAGATCTCTGTCTATCTGAGGCCAGCTTGGTTTACATAATGAGTGCCAGACTATCCAGGGCTATATAGTGAGATTCTGCCTCAAAATGATGATGAAATAATAATAACTGAAGATAGTGTGGGCATGGTGAAGAAAATTAGAAATTATATTCAGTAGTATTTGACTCGCCTCTAGACATACTGAAGAAGAAGGCACCAAGGTAAGAGCTCAGAGGAGGAAGTCTGAGCTACAGATGAAGGGCCAAAGAATCCCTGCAGTTGCTGCTGTTTGCTTTAGGAGAGTCTAGAATATATCTCTGTGTAAGGTGAGATTGACTAACAGAGAACCCCAAAGCAAAGCTCCAGGAATAATGGCAATATATGATCAAATTCCCTGAAGAGGGTGTCTCACAGAGACGAGTGGTCCACCTCTGTGGAAAGGGAAGATGGAGGCTGTGGGAAAGAACACTGAAAACGTGAGTTCAAAAATATATAATTTCTCAACTATGCAAAATATAAGGATACAATATGAATTATTGCATCTCCAGGGGCTTCTCAGACCTAGAAAATAGAGGCACTATGAGCCAGCTTGTCAGAAAGATACTAAGCAAGGCGATAAAGAGATTTAGGAATTGTGATCATAGAGTAAGATTCTACCCAGCTAAGTGTTTTTTTTTTTTTAAATTTATTTATCTGAAAAAAAGGCAGGCATATTCCTGAGTTCAAGGTCCTGGGACAGAAGGAGTTTAGGTCCAGGCCCAGGCATGGTAGGAATGGTAATATTAGGATGGAGTCCCACCCAGCTATCTTATTGTCTGTGCTTGTGCTTGCTGTCTCTTTCTAAGAATCAAGGGACTGGGGTCATGGGGTAATCAAAAGGGAACCTGGAGTAATGACTGAATTGATATATCAATAAAAGACTGGGCTTTTGATCTGCAAGTGATGAGCTATCCAGAGTTTTTAGAATAGCAAGAAAAAGCTGTCTCTAGCAGATCATGCACACACACACACACACACACACACACACACACACACACACACACGGGAGGGGGGGTGCGGGGTCCTGGAAAGTCATCTTGAGCAGAACATAGGCCATCAGCTTGATTCTCAGTTTGACTTTGAGTCCTTTGTTTCACTGCTCCCAGACATCCCTTCCTCAGAATCCCTCTCCAAGCCAAGGCTTGCCCTTGGCACCTATGCCCTAACTCTTCCAGGAAGACTTCACAATAAAATGAAGTTACTGTCTCCCCAAGTCACCTCCCCCACACATACACAACATTGTACACCATGTACATTATTTAGCTATTTCTGGTACTTTCTGTGGTCTCCTAGTGACAGCATACATATCTTTAGTAAGTGAAGTTGAAATTGATATCCCGCTGGCTGTGATTTGTGTTCTTAGTAAAGATTATTTTGTGCCTTCCACATGATTAGGTACTGGATATAAATTCTCATTTCAGGAAATTTCACTGGCAACTCAACAAAGTTGGTATTTTTCTTCTTGTTCTAACCCTGAGAATTGAGTTATAGAGAAGCTCCACAACTTTTAGAAAGCCTAAAAAGGCATTGCTCAGGAATATAAGCTTACTGCCCAGGATTGCAATGTGTCTCACTTACTCTTTTAGTCATTTAATTATTTATGGATTTTTCCTGCACACGTGGGAAGAGCTAGGCAAGGCAGTAGGAATTATATATATATATGTACACACAATCTTAAAAAAACTTAGGGGAATTTGGAGATGATTTAGTTAATAAAGTGCTTGCCATGAGGGCTTAAATTGGCTCCCCATACCCAAATAATAGCTGGGCATGATGGAAGCCTGTAATCCCAGCACAGGAGACAAATAAACTGTAGGATTCCTGGGTCTTGATGGCTAGTCTAGCTTAATCAATGCTCTTCAGGTTCAATGACAGGTCCTATTTTAAAGAATACATAAACATCTAGCTGAGATTCCTACCAGCGGGGGATATGCAGCCCATAGCTAGGTGGGACTTCCAGTGGAGGAAGAGGGATCAACCCACCCACCTTCAACCCAAATTTGTCCTGTCTACAAGATATGCAGGAGTAAAGATGGAGCAGAGATTGAGGAAATGGCAACCAATGATTGTCCCAACTTGAGACCCATCCCATGGGAGCCAACCCCTGACACTATTAGTGATACTCAAGTATGCTTGCTGACAGTAACCTAGACTGTCTCCTGAGAGGTTTCATTCAACAGCCAATGGAAACAGATGTAGAGACCCACAGCCAAACATCAGGTGGAGCTTGAAGAGTCTTGCAGAAGAGTGGGGGATAGAAGTGAGCGAGAGGGAGGTGTCAGGGACATCGCAAGAATACCTACAGAATCATTTAATCGGGGCCCATGGGAGCTCTCAGAGACTGAACCACCAACCAAAGAGTATGTAGGGGCAGGATCTAGGCCCTCTACATGTTTGTAGAAGGTGTGCAGCTTGATCTTCATGTGGGTGTCCTAGAAATTGGAGCAAGGGCTGTGTTTGACTCTGTTCCTGCTATTAGACCCCCTTACCCCTACTTGGACTGCCTGGTTGGGCCTCAGTGGGAGAGAATGTGCTTAGTCCTGCTGGGACTAGATGTCCAGGGAGTGTAGGGAGTTACTATTGGGATGTAAAGGAATATTTAAAAAAATAAATTACTGAAATAAAAGAATAGATAGATAGATAGATAGATAGATAGATAGATGGATAGATGAGTCAGGCCAGCTTTCAGATCTCTTTGGATTCAAGACCATCCTGGTCTACATAGTAAGTTCCAGACCAGCCAAAGTTACATGGTGAGACAGACCCTGTATCAAAAACAAAACACTCAAAAAAGGTAGAGAGAGATTCAAGGAGAACCTGACATTCATTGATGTCTAATACACACACACACACACCACACACACACACACACACACATTGAAGTATATGTGTGTGCGCATTTTTTAAAAATACATACTACCAAGAGCTATGAGGACTACAAGTTACTATAGAAACAGAAGCAGGACTCTGATAGGAAAGACCATCCAGAAAAAAAGTGAGCCTTCTTGTCTCTTTAGTCTTGAAGATACCAAGTCCTCCTTTACTGTCAATTTTTGATTGCACAAGAACAACATCATTTTTATATGTTGAGCCACAGCACTGTATATTAAGAGGGGGGCACAGCAAGCTCATAACAAGTGTCTATTATAGAATTGTTACCTGTCATCAATAATGCATATACCTTCCTCCCACAAAGAGGAATTGCTGCTAGGAACAGCCATCAAAAGAGACATCATTTCCTAGTCACTTGCACTGAAATGAGGCCGTATTAATAGAATTTGGGTGGATGAGACAATCTGTTTCATCTTAGGGCCAAAATGGGGTTAAGATTAACCACAGGTGTATGCCCTTCCCTGTCCTCCTGTTACCATTCACAAACTCAAACTCAGAATTTAGAGGTTAAATTTAAAATGAAAAGTACCTGAGACCTAAATGATCAAGAAGGGTTTCCTACCCACTGGGACACTAGATATAATGCTAGAAATGAACTACTCTATTGAGCTTCTGACCTCCCGATCTTTGTCTCTTATGACATTTGATAGTTCCCCTGATGTGACAGATCTTGTAAAGACTACCCCAGGGGTGGTGATTCACCGGAGGACTCACAAGCTCAGCGCATAGTCACACTCATGGCTGTGATTTACTGCAGCAAAGTCAGCTAAGGGAACGGGCGCCTGAGTGTAAATTTGAAAGCTTTCTTGCCTCTGTCCCTGTCATCAAAGCTAAGCCACTTAGTGGGAAGTTGTGGCAGTATATGTGAAATAATCTGCCATGGATTTCTGAACAAGGCTAACAACAATAGATACACCAAAGTGCATAGGGAAAGACTATGAGGCATCCACCCTACACAAAGAACTATGAGCAACCAAGGAACACTGGAGAGTGGGGGAAGAAGTCTTTTCGGGGGGGGTGGGGGAGGGGGAGAGCACATCAATTCTTTTATCTCCTACCAAATGGTCAGCCCTGAAAACATACTTAAAAGTAACATTATACAGACTGAGCACATTGTGTTTAGGAATATATATATATATATAACAATGAATAAAAGAGGGCATGAATTTGAAAAAGAACAAGAATGGTATATGGGAGGGCTCAGAGGAAAGAAAAGAAAGGGGGAGTAATTATGATTACATAATTATCACCTCAAAAGTAATAAAAAATATTTAGCAACCAATATTTTTACTGCCCATGTAAACAACTTCTACTTCACACGCACCGAAGTTCTAAACTCAAAGACGGAAAGCAGGTATTCAGTAAAAATTTGACAAGACCCTTGGGACTAGTGAGAGCAGCTCTCACTGTTTTGAGCAGTAGGATCCCTTTGGAAACCGGTAATTTCTTAGATACCAACTGAAGATGAACCTTGAAAGCAACGTATTCTAAAAAAAAAATTAAGCCTCACACTGCAGCACTAACTCCTTTCTGTATTTTTAATACCCTCAAGTGATAGAGAAAGGCTTTCATTTCTTTTTAAATGACTCTCTTTAATAGAGGCAAATCTTGAGGTGAGTGGGTGGTTCTTGTGGAAAAGAACAAATACCCTTGAGAAGATTACTCCATGAAAATTAACTTTGTGGGGGCTGCAAAGATGACTCAGTGTGTAACGTGCTTGCTGTGTAAGCATGAGGGCCCATGTTCATACCTCTAGAACCCACATATATGCTAGTCAAGTGTCTGTAATCCCTGCATTGGGTGAGTGCAGACAGGAGGATTACAGGCGCTTTCTGGCCAGCCAGCCTAGCAGGAACGGTAAGCTCCAGGTTTAGTGAGAAACACAGCCTTAAAAAAATATAAGGTGGTGAACAATATAAGAAGACACCCAGTGTTGGCCTCTGGCCTTTCAATGCATGTGCATGGGCCAATGCAACTGCACACCTTATTATACACCATATACCCATATACAGTAGAAAGAAGATAGCTTTGTGACCTTATTCAGGATAAAGTAAATTATGTACTGATAGTAGTGATTTGGGGATACTGGATTCTTTAGATAGAATCAAAAGCAGTTGCAGATCTGATATATCCTGACATAGCCATGAAAACACTCAGTGAAAGAAAACATTCAATGTCACATCAATTTGAGAAAGAGCCAGGAAGGAGGGATGGACTGTATTTTCAAGGGAGGTCCTATGAACATTTGTCCTATGTACCCACACCTATATCAACATATAATCAAATTTCAGGCTAGAAGTAGCAGGAAGAGTCCCATATTGTATGCACAGATTGTCTCAGAGCAGTTTGATATAGATATATTATTCCTAGTATCTACCTGAAGACCCTAAACAGCCCTGGGTTTCTCCAAACTACTGTGTTGTGCCTATGTCTGTCTAGATAGCTACTGGCTTTTCAAGGATGCCAATATCCAATATTTCCTACACTCTCTTTTCCTCACCTCACCTATACGGTTACCCATGAACCCACCTATGGATAGGACTCAGAAACAAGAAAGTTAAAATGGATTTCAAAAATTCAAGTCTTTATAATCAGTATAATATCCTTAGGAAGAAGTGAAAAATGTATGTTCTTGTGGAAAGGGAGTGATGAGACATTTTGCACCATAGAATTAGTTTGAAGAGTCTGTAGTATATCTATAAGCATCAGTCTGATTTTGCTTTGCACCATGAAATATGGAGGCACATATAAATATTCATGAGTATAATCAGGACAAGGGGATTCCTTGGACTGCCACATTGGTCACTGGCCCATTTTCACACCCCCTTCTTTCTTCCACCCTTTCTTCTTCCTTCTTCTTGCCTTCTTGTCTTCTTGCTTTCTAAGATAAAAATCTTTATTCTACTAATCTGATCTTGACTTCTGTCCTTTCTTACCTTGGTCAATTGTTTCTGCCACCTTCCTATTAATTCCTTGAAATCCTCCTCCTCTTTCATCATCCACCTCATTTTCAATATCACATCCTTGACACCACCACCTTATCAAACCAACCACCTCAGTAACTATTTTTTTAATATTTTTTATTAGGTATTTTCGTCATTTACATTTCCAATGCTATCCCAAAAGTCCCCCATACCCTCCCCCCCCACTCCCCTACCCACCCACTCCCACTTTTTGGCCCTGGGGTTCCCCTGTACTGGGGCATATAAAGTTTGCAAGTCCAATGGGCCTCTCTTTCCAGTGATGGCCGACTAGGCCATCTTTTGATACATATGCAGCTAGAGTCAAGAGCTCCAGGGGACTGGTTAGTTCATAATGTTGTTCCACTTATAGGGTTGCAGATCCCTTTAGCTCCTTGGGTACTTTCTCTAGCTCCTCCATTGGGGGTCCTGTGACCCATCCAATAGCTGACTGTGAGCATCCACTTCTGTGTTTGCTAGGCCCTGGCATAGTCTCACAAGAGACAGCTATATCTGGGTCCTTTCAGCAAAATCTTGCTAGTGTATGCAATGGTGTCAGTGTTTGGAAGCTGATTATGGGATGGATCCCCGGATATGGCAGTCTCTAGATGGTCCATGCTTTCGTCACAGCTCCAAACTTTGTCTCTGTAACTCCTTCCATGGGTGTTTTGTTCCCAATTCTAAGAAGGGGCAAAGTGTCCACACTTTGGTCTTTGTTCTTGAGTTTCATGCGTTTAGCAAATTGTAACTTATATCTTGGGTATCCTAAGTTTCTGGGCTAATATCCACTTATCAGTGAGTACATATTGTGTGAGTTCCTTTGTGATTGGGTTACCTCACTCAGGATGATGCCCTCCAGGTCCATCCATTTGCCTAGGAATTTCATAAATTCATTCTTTTTAATAGCTGAGTAGTACTCCATTGTGTAAATGTACCACATTTTCTGTATCCATTCCTCTGTTGAGGGGCAACCTCAGTAACTATTACATAATAATTTCTCCTTAAGAGTTCTGACCTCATCTGTGCTCTGTGTATGATGCTATCCAACTCACAGTCCAACATCCCTTTTCTGGGGATCTGAAATCACAAGGATGATTTCAATTTTCTGCCATGTTTGTTATGACCCAAACCTAATTCCCAGCTTGATTATGCTTTCAGTATTGAGAGATGGGCTGATTAAGAGCTTGGACTTTATAGACAAGAGTCGCAGTTTCATGGAATTTTAGCAGGAGAGCTTGGGCTCATGATTTAACACTATCAGAGGTCAGTAGTTAAATTTGAAAAAGAATAATATCAGTATCTTAGGGTTGTGCTGAGAGCTAGTGGGATAATGTACAGGGACATAAATGCTATCACCAGTCTAGGAAGAAGTACTTGAACTTACACCGAGGAAAAGCCAGTGTTCAGTGCACTCAGTAGTATTTAGTCAGTGTAGGGACAATCATCAGCATGATTCCACATCCTGGAAATTACACCAAATCAGACCCTTCGGCTGAGAAGCTTGGAGGCTGGTAGAATGCTGGAGACCGTATTGTTCATCAACATTTTTTGTTTTATCCTCCTTACTTGCTTGCTGTGGTCCTTCCCAGAATGTAAGTGGAATTTATTTCTCTTCCATAATAAGGTTGAACTTGACTTTGTGACTTGTCCTGGGGGTTAGAATGTGGACTTGCTGCTAGCAGAGCCTTTAAATGTGTTAATGCATTTTAGCTTGCTTTCTTGCCCTTCGGCCATTTATCATAGGAAAAGTATGAACAGAATTGCCATTGGTTCCAGAATGAGAGACATGTGGAATATGCACAACCCCAATTAACAGCCTGGATTTAACAGCAGCTAACCTGAGCATGAGGCCAATCACTGTTGCAGCCATCGAGGTTTAGAATCTGTTGCTAAACAACAAGATCAGACGAAAATCTCACTGACATACAAGAGACTGAATGTAAGTCAATTAGTGTACACAGCGGGAAGCTGAAGTCTGTAGAGGCACAGAGAAAGGAAAGGGGGAATAAGTGCTCTCATCTCTCTGCTGCTTCTCCTTGTACCTCCCGCACCAACATATAAACTTGCCCGAAGTTTTGTTGTTATTGTTGGTGTTTCTGAGTCAAAGCCTACCTCTGTGACCTTGGCTGCATGGAACTCGCTCACAGCCTGGTGTGGCCCTGAAATTACAGGAATCTTACCTCAGTCTCCTTAGTGCTCAGGTTACACACCTGTGCCTCCATATCTGGCCCTACATATCTCATCATTAATAAACCTCATTCTTTTGGTCCTCCCATATGTTCCTCTATTGGCTTTAGCAAACTCCTCTAATATTTTGTCTATAGTCACTAATTTCTCACCTCCCCTTCCCTTGTGAGTCCTTTTCAATCCGTTCTTAGACCAACCAATCTACTCAGTTGCTTATCAAGGTCACAATGACCCCCTTGCTGTTAAATACCTAAGTCTAAGACTTCAACTTTTTGGCAACATTTGACTTAGCAAATTATTTCCTCCTCCTTGGAGTGTTGTCTTCCCTTGCAATATTTCCTACTGATCATCACCTGTCTCTATTTCCTTGGTTAGCAGTTCCCCCTCATTTCTCATCTTTCAAATGTGACAACCCTAGAGCCAGATGTCAAGCTGCAGGTGTTTCCTTTTTTTAGGCACCTTTCTTGGAGTCCCATCAAATCTCACGAGCTGTACATGTTCAGTTGGCTAGCACTTCCCCAGTTTATTTGTCTCTGCTGTTGTATTTGCCACCTAACTGGTACTCATGAATCCTGTTCCTTGCCAATATCTCAATGTAGAGATCCAGTATGCATCTCAATTTAATTGTGCACTTTGCACTCATAAACATCGCTTTCAGCAGCACTCCCCATCTCATTTCATGTCAATTACTTTCTTTCATCCTTTTAGGTAAAAAAAAAATGGGGTTGACTAATCAGCACATGAAACTTCACTTAGTGTCTATAATAACTAGGGAAATGTAAACCATAACTATAATTTTATGATATTGCATACTCATTAGAATAACTGTCATAAAAAAGGGGAAAATGATGGTGAGGATGTGGAGAAATGAAGCCTATATACATTGTTGGAAGGAGTGTGAAATGGTAAGACCCAGTGTGATGGGGACACTGGAGCCAGGAGTATAGTAAGATATAAAACATGGGCAGGTAGGCAAGGGTCAAATATTCAGGGTATGTGGTGGTTTGAATGAGAATGGCCCTCATAGGCTCATGTGTTTGATGCTTAGTCTCCAATGAGTGGAACTGTGTGGGAACAAGTAGAAGTGTGGAGGAGGTGTGTTACTAGTGGGTGGGCTTGGAGGTTTCACAAGCACAGGCCAAGTTCAGTCTCCCTCTTTCTCTTCCTGAAATTTGTGATTCAGATGTAAGCTCTCAGCTACTGCTCCAGTGTCATGGCTACCTCCCTGCCACCATGCTTCCTGCCTTGATGTTCATGGACTAACCAACCCTTCTTTTAGAAGTTGACTTGGTCATGGTGTCACCTCATAGCAATAAAACAATTATTAGTGGAGGGTCCAATCCCCACCTTAAAGAGCTTAATAGGCTTTATTCTTATGATGTAGCAAATAGCCTACATAAAGACTCTCAGGTCTTGACCTAGATATCTCTCTCTCTCTCTCTCTCTCTCTCTCTCTCTCTCTCTCTATGATACATGAGTGCATACTTTGATGGTCTGAACTGTGAATTTCATGCAGGAAGTTTTTCTCACAAGACTCAGTCTTTTGGGAGTTGTAAAGACACAAATAGGTCCTCTTCACAAGTTTAGCTATGTTCATTCTAGATGCTCTGGTGACAGAAGAGGTATTCCAGGATAGGAAAGCTAGATCAGTTTAGGGTTAAAGAATGGTATATGAGTTCAAAAGCTGCCAGCAAGGAAAACGGACAGGGCCAGTGACTCTCAGGCATGGTGTGGAGGAGAGAGAAGTGCTCTGAGCATTCTCTGTCCTGATGTCTGAGGAGATGACCATGCCACCCCAACTTGGAAGTACAGTACTATAAGACAAAGGGACACAGAAAAAGACAGCCTGTTTCTTGTCACCAAACTTTGAACTCATAACACTATACAAAGAGAGAAACCTGGCACCAAGTGAGGGAAGCAAATTAGCTGATTCTTTAGAAGGAACCCTGGATTTAGGCAATGAGCTGTTCAGAAAAGCAAAGGTCATGGATTTGCTGTCTCTTCTTTTGAGAAAACAGGTTGGAACAGGTCCCAGACAAGGCTGGGCTCCTTCAAGCAAATTAGCTTGGAATAAATTTCTAGATGGATCCAAGATGCTAATTAAAATCTCATTATTATCCATCAGAGAGCTGTTGCTAGGTGCCTGGTACATGGCATTGAACTGTGAGATATACGCTTCTCAGTAATTGAAACTCAACTGCTTCCCAAAGCAATTTAGAATGAGACTCTGTTGAAAGCTGCGGACAGCCTCTCAGCAAGGCTCTTAATTACAGCCACTGCAATACTCAGACTTGGAAATGGCCTTCCTTCATTTCACGGACTCTCACAGAGCCATGAAATGGCTGTAGGCTGTAAAATTTGTGAGACCTGGAAAGGAACCATGTCCTCCATCTTAAACCTCAAATGATGTGTTTAGGGCTTTCCCTTGGCTGTACAAACTGATCAACCAATATGCACATGTGTGAGTCATAATTTTATTATGACTAAATAGAAAGGCTAACACTTTTCCCATGAAGCAGTCCAAGCAGTGATATAAGAACCTGTAACTCTAAGCATAGAAACACAATTGTGTGGACCAGGGAGGTGGCTCAGTTGTTGAAGGCACTAGCTGTGCAAGCCTGCTAACTGAGCTTGAGCTCTGATATCCATGAAATGAACCTGATGTATGTGGTGGCATACATCTGTGATCCCAGCAATCCTAAAAGATGGGATGCAGAGAATTTCTTGAAAGCTCCAGAGCCAACTAGCTTAGAATACATAGGACAGCAGCAGAAACAAAAGAGATCTTGCCTCAGCAGCAGAAACAAAAGAGATCTTGCCTCAACAAGTTGGAAGGTGAGAACTGAGTCCTGAAAGTTGCCCAGTGAGCCTCCATGCGTGGCATGGCATGTATGTACTTGCATGTATGAACACATAGTCAACTAACTAACTAAATAAGCAAGTAAGTACAATTTATAAAAAATAATTTTGTGAACACAAAAGTAGACATAGTTGCTCTTCAAGTTCAATTAGCTACATTTCAATTTTATATATTTAAAATTTAAAAGTAGGCTGTGGTATTTTCAATGAGAATGGCTCTCATAGGTTAATGTTTGAATTCTCGGTCCCCAGTTGGTGGAACTGTTTGGGAAGGATTAAGATGTGTGGCTTTGTTGGAAGAGGTGTGCCATTCAGTGCAGGCTTCAAAAAGCTCTTGCCGTTCCCACTGTGCTCTCTGCCTCCTGTTGCCGATTGAGATGTGTGCCCTCAGCTTCTGTACCTACACTATGTCTGTCTCCTGCCATGATCCTACCATGATGATGATAGACTCCTATACCCTGTGGTCCATAAGCCCCAAACAACCTTTTATTCTATAAGTTGCCTAGGTCATGGTGCTTTATCACAATAGAAAAGTAACTAAGGCAGAGGCTTTGACTGCATACTTAAATAGGTATGAATATCCATTCTCCCAGTTATATTACCTAAACAACTAAGAGTGCTAACATTACTTTTACACAGCATTTTTTTTTCAGGCTACGTGTAACTTTAAGGAAAATGTCACAATGTGATAAATATAAATATTCTCAATGCTCATTCCAAATTGTTTTCTCTACCATTTTATGTGTTGGGGTCTGAGAATCACCACAAAAACCACTCAAACACCAATCTCAGTCAAATAGGGATGGTTTATTGACCACCACACCCCAAGACTGATTGATAAGGGCCATAGGTCAAACTCAGGAGCTGACTGTGACATTGAGTTAAGATCCTACAGTGTTTTTAAGCCTAAAATCCACACACATCCATGCCAAGTTATTCCACCAATCATGATTTAGGGCTAGGGGATTTCCTTAGGAACATGTCTTTGTTGTATACTTATCCTGCTCCCATTGGTTGGGGTATTCAGCTGTGGCAGGGGACACGCCTTGTCTAACATTCATGTCTCAACTTGCTAACCAAGATGTCAGTTACTCACATACATGTCTCTTTCTGCCAGGTAGAATGCCAGTTCCCAGGGAGGTCTTGGGAACTTAAACTTTACCCGACCCCGACTCAAAATGGGAGTCTTATTCTAAATAGATGCAGGTGTCTCTCTTTTGTTGGGATCCATCTCAGGGGCGGCTTATAAAAGCAAATACCATGCAGGATTATACACAGGTGAAGGAAGTGCTGCTGGGTTGTTGGTTCAGATCCAAACTTATTGTGGGTATCTATACAAAGCAGTTCTACTGACTTCTACCAGGATTGGTTTCCAATATAACAGAATGCATAATCAACTTGGGTGTGAGAAAGTTTCCTAGTAACAACAGAAAAAAAAATATGAGAAAATGTCCTTATAATAATATTAGTAACAACACAAATGGTGGGCTAGCCAGGTAATAGTCACCTAATCCTCAACATTCCATCTAGGCCTTAACACTTTACCTAGGTCTTAACACTATGGCACAACATTTTCCCTAAACAGTTTCCAACGTGTTTACTGTAGCTTTTGCAAAGCCATCAAAAAGACAGTGTTTCAGGCTACACATATCCTTGGTCACCTTTGCAAATTGTTCTTCCACTCAATGCTGGATTCTTCTGCTCTGGCTACACAGAGCCCCAAGAGCAACAGAGGAGAATTCTGCTAAATGCTCATTCATAACTTTAATGTGTGGGTAACAGAACAAATGCTGTGCATTTATCCTGTAGCCAAGAAACAGGGGCCTCTCCAGGTTGAGTTTATGGCCAGACTATCTTTTGACTGCCAGGAAGATCTGTAGGTATATAGTCTTTGCTCATCCACTATGACAAGGACTTAAAAACAAACAAACAAATGAAGGAACGAATAAACAAAACCAAACAACCAATTACAAGAATAGATTGAGTTAAAGATTTTTAAATGCACACAAAGCTGATGCTAATAATTTTAAAGTCTAATAATTAAAATAGTACAATTTAAGATTCTAAATACATGCTTCCAGTCATGTGAATGCATCTCAACAACAACAAGAGGGTTAAGTAGATAACAGAGCATGACTAGGCGTCTTTGGAGGCTACCGCTTAACCAGTCTTCTCCCATCTTGTTCTTGTGGGTTTTTCCATTTCTCTCTGATAGATATACTTCAAATACAACCCGGAAGCAAATGGTGTTTTTAAAAGGTGAGACAGTATGTTTTGTATCACTTAATCCTCAACTATATGCTCCTGAGTGACAAGTCCTGGAAGGAGGAATAAATCCAGGCAAGGAATGACCACGTTCTAAGGACGAGCCCTGCAAGATTTGGCTTCAGTGCCTGCCATCTGCCTGGCTGCTGAAAGCTGAAAATGGTCTGTTTTAGTTTGAGCAGTCTAATTACTTTCTTTAGCATTAAGGTCCTTGGTTCCACAAAGAAGGGATTGGGACGGTCTTGCTGTGACATAATGAGGCATGAAAGGTGTTCCTTAACCACAGGCCACAAATAAGGGAGTTCATGTTGACTATAGCTAACCTCATGCCTGCAGTTGCGCTCCTGAACTCACCCTAACACAGGCCTTTCCAGGAAAGGAATGCGGTAGCATTAATGAGGACATTTAGCTTTCACAATGTGAAGGGCAACCCTGCTCTCGACACTGCCTAGAAATGTCTACAATTATTTCCCTAAACAGCCCCACCTAGGACTGTTTCACTTTACCTTGCTTTCATTCCTTGCCTCTCTAGAGTGTTCTTTTATAAACCAATGGCTTACTACACTCTCATTTAGCAGTCCCTGAAGTCCTTTCACGAACCACACTTGAGTGCAAGACACAGTAGATGAAGGACCCATCAAATGCAGAGCCTGCTGGCCTTGATGTAGGGTCACAACTTAATCATCCCTATGCCCAGATGCCACACACAGGGCAGACAGCTAGCAGGCTATAGTAGGTCCTGTAGTAGGCCCTTAGTGGGAGGTACTAGTAAGGACTGTTTGCTATTAAACAGTGTAGCCTTGTCACCTAGAAGATCATGATTAGTCAACTGTGTTGTCCTGAAATCAACAGATGGTAGGTAAATCAACCAATGGGGTGTGAAAAATGAATTTTGAAGGATAGTTGAAGCAATTAACAGTGAAGAGATTTTTGTTTGCCAATGTCTAATGGATTTTATCAAAAAGGAACTTTGTGCTTTTAAGGCTTCTTCTTTACATTCGTACCACTGGCATTCTTTTCATAATCTAGAAGCAAATCTTTAAATGAGAATGGGGGTGGGATCCATTCTCATTTCAACAGTTTTGTTTTTCCTATTTCTTCTCTTTTTTTCAGGTATTCTGGCTCTTGAGAGAATGTCAGATGTACAATGTCATAGGCACAGGGAGCACCACGCTTAGTCATTCTGCCGGTGACATACCATGAGAATAAATGCAAAGGCAGCAGGTCACCTTAGAATACAGACCGTGCATGGCAGTAAACTCCTTCTGGGCTGCACAGATGCTCAGAGAGTCTCAGAGTATAAGGATGAGTGATTGTTTACAGTGAGCTTCCTAAGTGTGGGGTGCTCACCAAATGAGTTTTATAACGTCTGAAGAGACCATGGTGATGAGACAGTGAAAATGATCTGGGTAGCAGTGCTAATAATTATATTAGCAATGAACACTTCCTTAGGGTTTTCAAGACATCGCGGTAACATTTTCATCTATGTTCTTTCATCTAACACTCATAACCATCCCAGCAGGTAAGTCTCATCATTGAGCCAACTGTGCAGACAGACAGACAAAATCAGCAAAGTTGATGATGTTCTTGAGGTTGTAGAGATGGAACACAGCCAAACCAGGATTCCCACTTAGGTAGCAATCAATCCTCACTCTGGGGTGTGTATAGTTGCCAGCCAAAGTGGTTCCTAATCCTAAGATTGGCAGAGTTCAGCCTAAGATATTCTAAAAAGATTTTGCTAAATGTACATATTAAGCAAGGTGCAAATGTATTCTTCTCTTTCTCAGAACAACCCCAACAACAGTGGTAGTGGTCATCAATTGACTAAGGCTCTGATATGTGGCTGCTGTCTTCTGTCATACTTTACCAACCCTTACACTGATGCTTCTGATATTGAGCGTAAGGTCACTGTTGTGGCCATCACTATTCCCAAGAAGAGGAAGCAGAGAAAGTCCTGGGTGAGCAACTTATGCTTAGGTTGGGAGGGACTGAAGGTGTGCACTTCACTGTGCCTCACTTCACTTTCTCTTATACTTAACTCTGTATTCTCATCCAGTCACACAGAGGTCATAAAACAGACCACATTGTTGGCTGGGCTTTTATGTGTCTAGCAGAAGCTAAAAATGGTTCAGTTGCTGAGAGGAAAAAGGGGAGACAGGAAAACTGTTGCTTTGGGAGTACCTTACAGAGTTCAATTTAGAACTGGCCTTTTACCATGTCTGTGTTGGCTCTGTTGTGTAGCAATCAAGAAGCTGAGGCTGAGAAAGTCCAGGTAATTTTGCCAACATCGTTCTTCTTGTTAAGAATTTCAGAATGTTTCTTTTCTAAGTTGAGTCCTGACATTAAGTTGAAAAGGAAACCGTGAAACTTTTCCAGATAAGCACAGTGATATTTAGCAGAAATGATAACTGAGTGGACCATTGCTCAGATGTTACAACAGAGGGTTGAAAGGAACTGATAAATGCTTAAAAGAAAGAGAAATGCCTTCATAGAAGACATCTCCACAATCATCTTCCTCACTGCACAGATGAGGTGGCTTTTACCAATGAGTCACTGATTTCCACACAGTCACAGTCTACACAGAAGGGCCGTATTTAGAATAGGCCTTTATTTCTGACCTCCCAGGTCTCCTTCCAGAGGTCTTTGAAGTCCCTCATAAAAAGATAAGGCTTCTGGATCTTAGTTTGGAGTCTAAGGGACTTCATGAAGCCATACTTCATCTCCATACTATCTACTAATTAGTATTCTGTGAACTAGGTCAGGTCAACAACCACTTACCAAAGCCCTTCCTTTCATACAGTTCTCCACTAGGTGTTAAAGGATGGAAAGTCAAAGAATGGCCTGTGTATCAAGGAGCTCAAAAATTCCACAACAAAGAGTCAAAACAAGTAACCATGAAGCCCTGTAAAATAACACCACAGGTGACTCTGGGGTGGCAGCTCTTTTATTTTCCCAGAAAACATAATAATCCACATACAATCAGGGCCCAACAGACCATGAGCCCTGGTCATTGAGATGAACTGATTTTTCAAGCTGTGTCCATGAAAGGACATACCCCTTGACCATAGGGACTGACAACAGGCCAGACATGTGATCCAAGCCAGGCCAAGCAGAGCCTTTCTTGTGTATTACACAGTGAGGTGGGAGAGAATCCCCTTTAGCTGATGAGTATAGGAGCTATGAATTAAAATAACCAGTCGCATTATTCTCCATTCATCAGGGAACGCCTGGTAGTAAGACAGAAGAGTAACTTCCTAGACAGACCCATACAAAGACATGTATAAGAAACTAAAGATCTCTGTCTCAGAGTAACAGATACCCAGGTCCTTTCATGGTCATGATGATCAGAGTGAATGCATCTAGTGCTTCTTTGTGCCAGGAATGATGCTTAAATGAAGCACATGCATTGGTTATGACAGCATCAGGTAATAATAGCAGCACTCACACAGTTACAATGGTTTTAATCTCTCCTTACACATTAGTAAACTGAAAAACCAAGAGGATATATAATCTATGGGTTGGTTTGTTGCTCAGTACTGGAGACTAAAGCCATGGCTTTACATATGTTAGATAGGCAGCCCATCTCTGACCCACAGCCTTGGTCTTCTGAGGGCAAATAATTTGCTAGTGGTCACAAAGCTAATTAGAGAACTGAGCCATTAACCTTAATTGTCTTACAAATCTTACAGTTTTTTTTTTAAACTGGAGTATAGTACTCTGGATTAAGGCAGCAATGTCTCATATATAGCTAGGGTTCAAGTAAATACACTACATGGCTGGATTTGACTCCGGACGGGCGTTCTCCATATGACTCCTGAATGTCCCTGCTGCACCTCACTGACCATAGGTGGAGATCTTCTTACAGGCAAGGAAATTTCAAGTCCTGTCCCAGGGTAGATGCTGGATTCTGCCTCTGCAGTTCCCACCTCTGTCCAGGGCAGAGAACTACCTATATACCTGTGACACCTATAGAGCATTTCCATAGGTATTATTTATTCTAGGTTTGTGAAAGATGCCAGGTTAATCATGTAGCACCCAGCAGGATAAAGGGCTTTAGGCTAGGAAGTATATATAGCATAACAATAAGTAAATAGACTGGCTTCCACCATGAACATTTTCTACCAACTTTTAACTTTCTACCTCTAGACTCCCGTCATGTATTATAGAAAAGCAATTTTTTTTCTAAGTTGCGGTTATTTTTATTTTTTTGTTGTTGTTGTTGAACACAGCCTAACCTATTCCTGTATGTTCCATATCATTTATTTTTTTCTATCCCAGCAGTCTTCACTGTCAGCCTTGCATAAAAATCAGGCTGCCCAAACCTTACTGTCTCTTGCTCTGTATTCCTGGAGGAAAGGAAATGAACACCCTGCTATGTTTCTAAACATACATACCACCAATTTCTTTATAAGAAGAAAGATGGTAATGCCCTTAGGAAATATATATCTTTTTTTTATGCACACATCCTCCTTTTGATCGATCATTTAGTCAACATTTAAGTGGCCACTGTGTGGCAAGTGCTGTTCTTGATGTTGATTATATAGCATGCTTAAAACCAATAGAAACCCTGGTGTGCATATGGAGCTAACATTCTATGAAGAACTCAGAAAATAAATAATGAAATAAATAAACATTAGGTTAGTGTGATATATGCTCAGCCAAAGTCCAGGAATCAAAGTATTGAAGTCCAGCAACCAAAAGCCCCCTTTAGCTCACATAAGTAACATGCCCAATTAAAATCAAATACCTCCGGTAGTACTATGTCCAATTTTCTGAGGAACCGCCAGACGGATTTCCAGAGTGGTTGTACAAGCCTGCAATCCCACCAACAATGGAGGAGTGTTCCTCTTTCTCCACATCCTCGCCAGCATCTGCTGTCACCTGAATTTTTGATCTTAGACATTCTGACTGGTGTGAGGTGGAATCTCAGGGTTGTTTTGATTTGCATTTCTCTGATGATTAAGGATGTTGAACATTTTTTCAGGTGCTTCTCTGCCATTCGGTATTCCTCAGGTGAGAATTCTTTGTTCAGTTCTGAGCCCCATTTTTTAATGGTGTTATTTGATTTTCTGAAGTCCACCTTCATGAGTTCTTTATATATGTTGGATATTAGTCCCCTATCTGATTTAGGATAGGTAAAGATCCTTTCCCAATCTGTTGGTGGTCTCTTTGTCTTATTGACGGTGTCTTTTGCCTTGCAGAAACTTTGGAGTTTCATTAGGTCCCATTTGTCAATTCTCGATCTTACAGCACAAGTCATTGCTGTTCTGTTCAGGAATTTTTCCCCTGTGCCCATATCTTCAAGGCTTTTCCCCACTTTCTCCTCTATAAGTTTCAGTGTCTCTGGTTTTATGTGAAGTTCTTTGATCCATTTAGATTTGACCTTAGTACAAGGAGATAAGTATGGATCGATTCGCATTCTTCTACATGATAACAACCAGTTGTGCCAGCACCAATTGTTGAAAATGCTGTCTTTCTTCCACTGGATGGTTTTAGCTCCCTTGTCGAAGATCAAGTGACCATAGGTGTGTGGGTTCATTTCTGGGTCTTCAATTCTATTCCATTGGTCTACTTGTCTGTCTCTATACCAGTACCATGCAGTTTTTACCACAATTGCTCTGTAGTAAAGCTTTAGGTCAGGCATGGTGATTCCACCAGAGGTTCTTTTATCCTTGAGAAGAGTTTTTGCTATCCTAGGTTTTTTGTTATTCCAGATGAATTTGCAAATTACTCCTTCTAATTCGTTGAAGAATTGAGTTGGAATTTTGATGGGGATTGCATTGAATCTGTAGATTGCTTTTGGCAAGATAGCCATTTTTACAATGTTGATCCTGCCAATCCATGAGCATGGGAGATCTTTCCATCTTCTGAGATCTTCTTTAATTTCTTTCTTCAGAGACTTGAAGTTTTTATCATACAGATCTTTCACTTCCTTAGTTAGAGTCACTCCGAGATATTTTATATTATTTGTGACTATTGAGAAGGGTGTTGTTTCCCTAATTTCTTTCTCAGCCTGTTTATTCTTTGTGTAGAGAAAGGCCATTGACTTGTTTGAGTTAATTTTATATCCAGCTACTTCACCGAAGCTGTTTATCAGGTGTAGGAGTTCTCTGGTGGAATTTTTAGGGTCACTTATATATACTATCATATCATCTGCAAAAAGTGATATTTTGACTTCCTCCTTTCCAATTTGTATCCCCTTGATCTCCTTTTGTTGTCGAATTGCTCTGGCTAATACTTCAAGTACTATGTTGAAAAGGTAGGGAGAAAGTGGGCAGCCTTGTCTAGTCCCTGATTTTAGTGGGATTGCTTCCAGCTTCTCTCCATTTACTTTGATGGTGGCTCCTGGTTTGCTGTAGATTGCTTTTATCATGTTTAGGTATGGGCCTTGAATTCCTGATCTTTCCAGAACTTTTATCATGAATGGGTGTTGGATCTTGTCAAATGCTTTTTCTGCATCTAACGAGATGATCATGTGGTTTTTGTCTTTGAGTTTGTTTATATAGTGGATTACATCGATGGATTTTCGTATATTAAACCATCCCTGCATCCCTGGAATAAAACCTACTTGGTCAGGATGGATGATTGCTTTAATGTGTTCTTGGATTCGGTTAGCGAGAATTTTATTGAGGATTTTTGCATCGATATTCATAAGAGAAATTGGTCTGAAGTTTTCTATCTTTGTTGGATCTTTCTGTGGTTTAGGTATCAGAGTAATAGTGGCTTCATAAAATGAGTTGGGTAGAGTACTTTCTACTTCTATCTTGTGAAAAAGTTTGTGCAGAACTGGAATTAGATCTTCTTTGAAGGTCTGATAGAACTCTGCACTAAACCCGTCTGGTCCTGGGCTTTTTTTGGCTGGGAGACTATTTATAACTGCTTCTATTTCTTTAGGGGATATGGGACTGTTTAGAAGGTCAACTTGATCCTGATTCAACTTTGGTACCTGGTATCTGTCTAGAAATTTGTCCATTTCGTCCAGGTTTTCCAGTTTTGTTGAGTATAGCCTTTTGTAGAAGGATCTGATGGTGTTTTGGATTTCTTCAGGATCTGTTGTTATGTCTCCCTTTTCAGTTCTGATTTTGTTAATTAGGATTTTGTCTCTGTGCCCTCTAGTGAGTCTAGCTAAGGGTTTATCTGTCTTGTTGATTTTCTCAAAGAACCAACTCCTCGTTTGGTTAATTCTTTGAATAGTTCTTGTTTCCACTTGGTTGATTTCACCCCTGAGTTTGATTATTTCCTGCCGTCTACTCCTCTTGGGTGAATTTGCTTCCTTTTTTTCTAGAGCTTTTAGATGTGTTGTCAAGCTGCTAGTATGTGCTCTCTCCCGTTTCTTCATGGAGGCACTCAGAGCTATGAGTTTCCCTCTTAGAAATGCTTTCATTGTGTCCCAAAGGTTTGGGTACGTTGTGGCTTCATTTTCATTAAACTCTAAAAAGTCTTTAATTTCTTTTTTTATTCCTTCCTTGACCAAGGTATCATTGAGAAGAGTGTTGTTCAGTTTCCACGTGAGTGTTGGCTTTCTGTTATTTTTTTTGTTATTGAAGATCAGCCTTAGTGCATGGTGATCTGATAGGATACATGGGACAATTTCAATATTTTTGAATCTGTTGAGGCCTGTTTTGTGACCTATTATGTGGTCAATTTTGGAGAAGGTACCATGAGGTGCTGAGAAGAAGGTATATCCTTTTGTTTTAGGATAAAATGTTCTGTAGATATCTGTCAGATCCATTTGTTTCATCACTTCTGTTAGTTTCAGTGTGTCCCTGTTTAGTTTCTGTTTCCATGATCTGTCCATTGGTGAAAGTGGTGTGGTGAAGTCTCCCACTATTATTGTGTGAGGTGCAATGTGTGCTTTGAGCTTTACTAAAGTTTCTTTAATGAATGTGGCTGCCCTTGTATTTGGAGCATAGATATTGAGAATTGAGAGTTCTTCTTGGAGGATTTTACCTTTGATGAGAACGAAGTGCCCCTCCTTGTCTTTTTTGATGACTTTGGGTTGGAAGTCAATCTTATCAGATATTAGGATGGCTACTCCAGCTTGTTTCTTCATACCATTTGCTTGGAAAATTGTTTTCCAGCCTTTTATTCTGAGGTAGTGTCTATCTTTTTCTCTGAGATGTGTCTCCTGTAAACAGCAAAATGTTGGGTCTTGTTTGTGTAGCCAGTTTGTTAGTCTATGTCTCTTTATTGGGGAGTTGAGACCATTGATGTTAAGAGATATTAAGGAAAAGTAATTGTTGCTTCCTGTTATTTTTGTTGTTAAAGTTGGCATTCTGTTCTTGTGGCTGTCTTCTTTTAGGTTTGTTGAGGGATTACCTTCTTGTTTTTTCTAGGGCATTGTTCCCGTTCTTGTATTGGTTTTTTTCTGTTATTAACCTTTGAAGGGCTGGATTCGTGGAGAGATAATGTGTGAATTTGGTTTTGTCGTGGAATACTTTGGTTTCTCCATCTATGGTAATTGAGAGTTTGGCTGGGTATAGTAGCCTGGGCTGGAATTTGTGTTCTCTTAGTGTCTGTATAACATCTGTCCAGGCTCTTCTGGCTTTCATAGTCTCTGGTGAAAAATCTGGTGTAATTCTGATAGGCTTGCCTTTGTATGTTACTTGACCTTTTTCCCTTACTGCTTTTAGTATTCTATCTTTATTTAGCGCATTTGTTGTTCTGATTATTATGTGTCGGGAGGAATTTCTTTTCTGGTCCAGCCAACTGGTAAGAAGGACACATGCTCCACTATGTTCATAGCAGCCTTATTTATAATAGCCAGAAGCTGGAAAGAACCCAGATGCCCCTCAACAGAGGAATGGATACAAAAAATGTGGTACATCTACACAATGGAGTACTACTCAGCTATTAAAAAGAATGAATTTATGAAATTCCTAGCCAAATGGATGGACCTGGAGGGCATCATCCTGAGTGAGGTAACACATTCACAAAGGAACTCACACAATATGTACTCACTGATAAGTGGATATTAGCCCAAAACCTAGGATACCCAAGATATAAGATACAATTTCCTAAACACATGAAACTCAAGAAAAATGAAGACTGAAGTGTGGACACTATACCCCTCCTTAGAACTGGGAACAAAACACCCTTGGAAGGAGTTACAGAGACAAAGTTTGGAGCTGAGATGAAAGGATGGACCATGTAGAGACTGCCTTATCCAGGGATCCACCCCATAATCAGCATCCAAACGCTGACACCATTGCATACACTAGCAAGATTTTATCGAAAGGACCCAGATGTAGCTGTCTCTTGTGAGACTATGCCGGGGCCTAGCAAACACAGAAGTGGATGCCCACAGTCAGCTAATGGATGGATCACAGGGCTCCCAATGGAGGAGCTAGAGAAAGTACCCAAGGAGCTAAAGGGATCTGCAGCCCTATAGGTGGATCAACATTATGAACTAACCAGTACCCCGGAGCTCTTGACTCTAGCTGCATATGTATCAAAGGATGGCCTAGTCGGCCATCACTGGAAAGAGAGGCCCATTGGACACACAAACTTTATATGCCCCAGAACAGGGGAACGCTAGGGCCAAAAAGGGGGAGTGGGCGGGTAGGGGAGTGGGGGTGGGTGGGTATGGGGGACTTTTGGTATAGCATTGGAAATGTAAATGAGCTAAATACCTAATAAAAAATGGAAAGAAAAAAAAATCAAATACCTCATCCTAACACAGGGTGTGATAGGTTGTATGTGCTTGGCCCAGGGGAGTGGCACTATTAGGAGGTATGGCGTTGTTGGAGTATAAGTGTCACTGTGAGTGTGGGCTTTAAGACCCTCATCCTAGCTGCCTGGAAGCCAGTGTTCCACTAGTAGCCTCCAGATGAAAGTGTAGAACTCTCAGCTCTGCCTGTACCATGCCTGCCTAGATGCTGTCATGCTCACACCCTGATGATTGGACTGAACCTCCTCTTACAGAAGCCAGCCCTAATTAAATGTTGTCCTTTATAAGACTTGCCTTGGTCATGGAGTCTGTTCACAGAAGTAAAACCCTAACTAAGACAGCAAAACAAGCAGTTTGCTAGGCAGAATTCATTGCTAACAGAAAGAGTAAGTCAGGAAAGGATAATTCAGAGAGGGAGTTATTTATATTTTTAACACAGGAAAGTCAAGGAGAGCTTTGCTGAGAAAGAAACATTTCAGTGAAGTTCTGGCAAAGATGTAAGAGTGAGAATCGTTGTGTCTAAAGAATTAGCACTTCTGGAAGATTTCAAGAGACAATTCCTACACAGCGTGGATGAACCCGGTGGACATTACGCTGAGGGAAATCAGCCACTTCTAGAAGGACAAATGGCTCCACCCATGCAGAATCAAGAACAGTCACACTGGTGGAAAGTAAGGGTGGTGTGGTAGCTCCCCAGGGACTGAGCCACATGGAAAATGAGATGATAAGTAAGCATAAGGTTTGAGTCAATCAAGAAGGCTTACGTTTCTAGAGATCTGTGGTGAACATTGTACATATAGACAACCATGTACCACAAACCTTGGTGATTGGTGAGATCCCATGCTAAGTCTTCTTACTGTAATAAAGTATCTTAAAATAAATAAGAAAGACAGAGAAAGAGAGGGAAGGGGAGGGGAAGAGAAGGGTGGAAGGAGGGAGGGAGGAAGGGAAAGAGAGAGAAAAGGAAAGGGAAGCAGTGCCATATCCAGGGATCTACCCCATAATCAGCATCCAAACGCTGACACCATTGCATACACTAGCAAGATTTTATCGAAAGGACCCAGATGTAGCTGTCTCTTGTGAGACTATGCCGGGGCCTAGCAAACACAGAAGTGGATGCTCACAGTCAGCTATTGGATGGATCACAGAGCTCCCAATGGAGGAGCTAGAGAAAGTACCCAAGGAGCTAAAGGGATCTGCAACCCTATAGGTGGAACAACATTATGAACTAACCAGTACCCCGGAGCTCTTGACTCTAGCTGCATATGTATCAAAGGATGGCCTAGTCGGCCATCACTGGAAAGAGAGGCCCATTGTACACGCAAACTTTATATGCCCCAGTACAGGGGAACGCCAGGGCCAAAAAGGGGGAGTGGGGGTGGGTGGGTATGGGGGACTTTTGGTATAGCATTGGAAATGTAAATGAGCTAAATACCTAATAAAAAATGGAAAAAAAAAAACCCAATGGGCTTCAAGTGTCTTCTCACAGCAGTGAAAGGAGCTTAATGTTTTTTGTTTGTTTGTTTCTGTTGGTTTTTTTTTTAAGTTTAGTCAGGACCTCTTTAGTTGTAAATAAAATAAACTCAAGTGTACCGCGTTTCTACTGTGACACATGACCAGTGTAGCCAGTAAAATAAGGCCGGCACATCAGAAGTATAGATATGGCATGATTGAGTTCTTTGCTTAGGACGCTGTAGACTGAATGAAGCCAAAAAGTTGCCTCTCTGGGTTTTTATCCACAGGAAATAAGGGACAGAAGCCCCATTAACTCAGTTCCAATTTGTCTGAAAACTGTCATCAGGGGTCTGTCTCAGCTCCCAGAGGATCACAGCATCTGTTTGTATATAGTTTCGCCATTTCCCCTCTCTGAATTTTTCTTCATACTTCAAGTCTGATTTCTTTATCTTTAATATCTACATTCAGCTTTAATGGCTCATGTGATTAAGTTTGATAACATATATAATCTGCTATTCTTCAAGTTAGTTTATTTGGTACCTTAATTACAACTCCTAATCCTTCATAGCAACACTAGCTCAGTGTAACTGGGAACTTGGAGGCATCTCAGAAATCTGCCTTCTATACCAAGTGAAATAGATATACTGACCTAGTGTCAGAGGAAGCACTGGGGGTAGAAGGAGCTCTAAGTACCCCATAGAGCTTTAAAGAGTGGCTAGTGTCTGCATCTCTCCTTTTACCATTCAGGACTTATTTCTCTTCATATAGTGAAGATAGCTTCTAATAGTTTCACTATTTTAGTAAAAAGAAAATGTCTCTTTTCTAGTGTTATAAGACTGACTTAAAGAAAGAATGTAAGTGGCCCAGCTTAAATCTTGTCCTCATAACTGAAATGGGGGGGTGGATATCAAGATCAAGGGCTTGGTAAACTTGGAAAGGGGAGTTGTGGAGGTTTCAATAAGAGAGGCTCCCATAGGGATGTTATGTTGGGATGCTTGGTCCTCATCTGGTAGAACTGTTTGGAAAAGATTAGAAGGGTGTGGTCTTGTTGGAGGATGTGTGTCACTGGGGGTGGCCTTTTGAAGTTTCACAAGTCCACATCACACCCAGACTCATTCTCTTTCTACCTGTCATTTACTAGTCAGATGTGATTCTCTCAGCTACTGCTCCAGTGCCATGCCTGCCTGCTTGGCTCTCCACCATGATGGTCATGGACTCTGAAACTGTAAGTAAGCCTCCAATTAAAAGTTTTCTTTTAAAAGTTGCCTTGGATATGGTGTCTCCTCACAGTTATAGAATCGTAACCAAGACAGAAGTTGGTTGCAGGAGTGGGTATTGCTATGACAGGCCTGACCATGCTGTTGGAGAATTATGAAAGACATGGGACTTTGGATTAGAAAAGCAATTGAATGCTTTAAGTGAGGCTTAATGGGGGCATCTTTATATGTGTTTGGAAGACAGTAATGCTGAGAGCAATATGGGCTACACACACACAGGTCTAGATGTTTCAGAGGAGAATAACAGTAGCTGAGATATAGAACATTCTTGTGATGTTTCAGCAAAGATGCAGCTTCCTTTTGCCCTTGTCCTAAGAATCTGCATGAGGCTAAATTGAAGAGTTTTGGATTAATGCTGTTGGCAGAGGAAATCTCAATATAGCCTAGTATTGACTGTGCCATGTGGTTATTAGTGATCACTTTTATGCAGATTTACAACCAAAAGGAGCAAGTGTTGCAAAGACAAATACAAAATGTCCAGCCTGAGAAGAAAAAGAACACCAATGAATATAATATTGGAGTAAGTCCTGCATTTAAGGAAATAAGAAGCTTTAAGAAAAGGCTGATGCTAAATAGAATTACGGGAGAGGTACCCTCAGGGTAAGACCCCACCCAGTGAATCCTGAAATTTGTACAAAACAGAATCTTATGCAACTGTAGTAAACCATTAACAAGACAAAGTTTATGCAAATATTAGACTTGGAGGGGCCAGGTTCCAGTCCCAGCAGGCAGCAGAACATGGCATCTTCAGCCATGATTCTGAATTGAGAGTCAAGGATACAGGAAAAGGGTTAAGGAAAGGTACTGATTCTACCCAACAATGAAGCCCTATTAGTGATACCAAACTGGACTATTTCTGCCTTACACAAATCACCCAAAGTTTAGTCTTTGCCAGAAACATCTCATTGGCCTGGTCAAGACCTTTTCTATACTGATGGCATATGACAGGGGAGTCCCTGCAGGAGACCCAGAGAAGTTATTATGTGAGGTTTTGAAGGTGAATCCTGGAATTGTGTTGGAGATACCAACATGGAGGAGATGCCAGAACTGTGGGATACCTGATAAGGAAAGCTACAGACAAGGTGTACAAGAGTGTTGCAGTCAATACAGCTGGAAGAAGTGGGAGATTAGGAGAGCCATCTAAGACAGAATTTGTGGTTTGCCCTCCTGGTTTCAGTCTTGCTTTGGTCCAGTATTTCCTCACTGTGCCGTTTTCTCAGTTTTGGAATGGTAATGTGTATTCTGTGCAATGTATGTTGGAAATATATGACCTATTTTTTAGTTTGGCTTTATAAGGGGTCACAGTTAAGAGACTGCCTTCAATCTCAGAAAAACTTTGGACTTTTAATGAGGTTTTTGATGTTGAACTAAATGTATTTTGCATTATGATATGGCTATAAGCCCATGGTGGCCAAGGAGTGTAATGTGGTAGTTAGCATGAATGGCCCCCATGGGGTCATATGTTTGAATGCTGGGTTCCAGTTAGTGGAACTGTCTGAAAAGGATTAGGTGTAGCCATGTTGGAAGAGTCATGATCTTTGAGATTCCATAAGCCCATGTCAGGTCCAGTCTTGCCTCTCTCTGTCTGCATTTTGCTGAAAAGATGTGAACTTTAAATTACGCCTGCCTGCTTGCATCTATGCTCCTCACCATGATGGCAGTGAACTAACACTCTGAAACTGCAAGCAAGACCCTAATTAAATGCTTTCTTTTAAACATTACCTTGTTTGCGGTGTCTCTTCAAAGTAATAGAACAGTAACTAAGACGGAGGAGAGGTGCAATAGATGGACAGCGTGTGGGATAGATGAATGTAGCTCACTTCAGACCCTCCTAGTTAGACCTGCTTCATCAGTTTTGCACCACGGTCTCTCTCTCCTTCCTTTGCTTATCTGCCTAGTTAGTCCTGCCCCAACTCTATGGGAGTTGAGAACTAGTGTTAGTACCCACAAAAATTAAGTTTGGAGACATGGGGTGGGCACTGGAGGAATAATGCCTTACACAATAATCCAGAAATATTTCTGGACTTTTTATGTTCCTAATTGTGCTATTGAACAAGTTATGGTGGCACAAAGGAACGGTATCTAGAACCTGATGTGGTGGATGCTTTTAGTTGTTAGCTTCAGTCTTACACATCTTTGTGATATTCATACCAAGATAGAGACCTTCCATTCTCCATTGATTCTACCCAACAACCAAGCCTCTTGGTGATACCAAACTGGACTTTTCTGCCTTATACAAATGACCTGATGTTTAGTCTTTGCCAGCAACATCTCATTGGCCTGGTGAAGACCTTTTCTGTACTGCTGGCCGAAGATTCTTCCACCAAGCAGTCCTCCCTTCCATCCCCTTTTAACTGTCAGACCTACATGGCAGTCAACAGATATTCCCTGCCTTGGCCCAGAGACAAATCTCTCTATAAATATGTATACATTGTAATTCATCTTGTTTTCTAATTTTGTAAGAAACTAATTGGCAGATCACCAAACTTGTATTAAGGCTATTAAACTGGGCTTCTGTGTGGTCCTTTCTTGCAAAAAAAAAAAAAAAAACAAAAAACCCAACAACAAACAAACAAACAAAAAAACACCTCTTCTATACATTTCTAAGATTCCCAATTATCTTTGCTTAATTAAAGAGAGGAAGAAGGGAGTATTACATACTTAGATCTGTGTTCCAGAGCATTTGGGTGCGTGTCTATGATTCTTTGTTGTAATTGGATTTTTCCATTTCAGAGAACTTTTGTGTTGATGATAATCTTATCCAGTAGATAATTCTGGGCAATGTTTCAAATAATGATATATAGTTCCCTAAGAACTAGAAACTTGACATGTGATACAAACAATTTTTCTTCATCCAATGGATCTTGTACTTTAGCATGCATACAGACCTTTGGGAACTCATTGAAAAAGGAAAGGTCCTGGGTCTTATAGAGCTTCCTGTAAAAGCAGGGCATCTCTTATAACTTTGCATCTTCATAAAGCTCCCGTGTGACTCTGGTAAAGGCAGTTCAAAGACTAAAACTTTAAGAATTGTTGACCTATTATAAAATAATTTGAATTTCCCCTTTAGTATTACAAGACATGTATTAGGTGCCTATCATGTTCTGTGGAAAGTCAATCACTGACTGCATGTTGGAGGTCAGGGGAAAAAAAGGTGCTATCTTGAATGACAATCCACTGGGTCATAAAACACAGGAGGCATTTGTTTCCCATGTGGCAATGTGGTGAATATATTCTCGGCGTGCTTTGATGATAGCTGAGGAGCTGCAGGGACAAGGAGCTAGTTGGCAATAGAGCAGGTTATTGGACACCACACGAATCTTTGGTTTATCTCCATTTCTGGTGTGGGAATTAATTTGGAGATGTGAATATGGATAGGCGATGTTGATTCAGAAGTTTAGGGAACAGCTCCTCAACAAAATTTAAGCAGGAGCTAGAAGTAACAAATGATATTTGGGGTTTTTTTTGTTTTGTTTTTGTTTTTTGTTTTTTTTCATTCCTGGAATGATATATGCCAGTATCTGGATGGTCACTTGATGTGACCCTCCATTTGACACTGTGAAATGTGTGTTCCTATGCCCTGAGGTGCATGTGCCATTCTAGGGCTATGTCACAATCCTAGGATGAGGTAACTATCGAGACTTAGCAACCTGCTGCCTATCTAACCCAGGACCACCTATCTCCCAAAGATAATATGGCATCAGTTAGGTATGTGTACTGAGTCCTCAGAGTTAATTCATTGCTGCCTTTGTAACTAACTCATCAATCGGTCCCTTATATTTCCATCTTCCTCATAACCTCAAAAATCATTTTAATTTTTTCATATACTTTTTATAAAGTCTTATGACTTGCCTTGGTCATGGTGTCTGTTCACAGCTGTAAAACCTTGAGACAGTGCTGAGTTTTTTGTTGCTTCCTCACACTTGAGCTGATTGACAGAGTGATGTCAGCTGAGACAGACTCTTGTGCTTAGGCAAGACCAGTGGACATCACATGATGTTTGGAGGTTATAAAAAGGACTTGATGGATAGTGAGGAGGCTGAGCTAGGCTCGTGTATACAGCTAGCTGTGCAATGCTTGTTGGTCTCCACTCTGCTGATCTTCATTTTGCTGAGAGAGGCACAGCCAAGAAACTCTCCTGGTGCTCCTGCTGGTCCCACCTGCTGACTTGTGCCAATTTGGCTGAGGCCTGGCTGTCTTTGCTAGGTCATACCACTGCTGCTGATTCATGTTTGATATCATGACTCTATCAAACTGTATTTCTGGTATGTCTGTGAAGTGTTTGTAAGTGGATCAAGCTGCTGACCTGTGAACTGAACTGCCAATTTCCAGATAACACAGATGGGATTTGCTCCAAAGAACTGTTTCTAAATAGGTCACTAACCCCATATTCTTTCTTTTCAACTACCTCTGGTGGGTAGTAGGCTAAATGGGAGGTTAAAGAGTTTAGGAAGCATCATTAAAAATAAGGTTTGAAAAAAATCAAAAGCTACTCTTTTAGTTATTCATTTCTACCTTACCAGAACAATGTGTTTGTCTTCATAAACATCACACTTGAAGCTGATATAAAGTTCCGCCATGTACTGCAATAATATCTTATTGCTACTCATAATTATTGCTGGAAATATTACTTTCATTGTTTTCTTATAATTAAGAAGTATTTTGAATAAAGATCTGCATCAAAGTTTTTCTTATTTTTTGTCCCAGGATAGATTTGCAGAAATGGTCCTCAAATGTGACAGAAATGTGAGCATTCTTAAGAGTCACCATGCACAGCACACTGTTAAATTGCTTTTGCAAGGCATTTTTACCATTTTATCTATCACCATTCTAAAACAGTATGTGTCATACCATACCTATCCTCACTATCATGGTACATTTTATTCTTTAATCTTCATTGCTGGAAAAAAATGATTAAATTTTCATGATTCTATTTTAATCCAATGGACCTTGATTCTCAGAGATGCCAGTGAGATACTAAAAATCAAAATCTCACATATGCAGAAAATAAGCCTATGTGTTTGAAAACATTTGTAAACAGTTTCATTATTTCAGTTATGCATGATTCATTTTTTCCTGTCTCTTTCTCTTCCCTTCCCTTCCCTTCCTCCTCTTTTTCTCTCTTTCTCTCTCTCTCTCTCTCTCTTTCTTTCTTTCTTTCTTTCTTTCTTTCTTTCACTGGCTCTACCATCTCCCCCACCTCCTATTTCCCTTTCTCCCTCTTTTTTCTTCTTTTCTATTTTTGAGACTGGGTCTGTGTGTATAACCCAGACTGGTTTGGGGTGTGATATCCTCCTGCCTCTGCCTTCTGATTTCTGTGATAAAGACATTTTCTTCCACATCCAGTCAATGAGGAGTTTCAACCTCATCCCTGCTGGCTTTGGAGAAAGGCATCTCTGTGGTTGTACTTGGTTGTTTTGTGTATGGTAGGGATTTGAAAACATCTCTAGATTCCAGTAGCTCCCTTAGTTGTGATAATTAAAAAAAACATCTTTCAATACTACCAAACTACTCAGGAGAAAGTAGTTTCTGACTGAGAACCATTGTTCTGATGGAACACACACAGCTCTACTAGTTCAGGATGCGTGCCAAGGTTAAATTCTCATTCAGTAGCTTAGGTATGATACTCTGTTCTCAATGCTTTCATCTTCTCTTTGCCAATACAGCCATAATTTTGCTAACATGAACTCGGGGGGATGAATGTCATGTAATGCTTCCTGGCTTTGATGGTTCTGTAGTCATCTATCCATAGCAACTGGATTTTGTTTGTATCCTGAATTCTGTCCTGAACCAAAGGAGCTGGGCAAGCATTGACATCTGAGGAAGATTTCCTTTACTGACCAGAAGAAACCCTTCTTCTCAAGTAGACTTTGTCATCATGTATCATTTTAATTGGCTTTTTAGGAGCCGATTTAGTAGGTAGTTAACTACTTAGAAGTAGTAAAATAGCTAAGAATGAAAGATAGGCAAGACCATGGTCAAAAGCATCATCTTTGATCAGAGTTATGTCTCCAGTGTGTTTCAGCTTGTTAAAGAAATGCTAATCTAGGGAAGAGAAAACCAGGGGACTTATTCTGGCCCCAAGCAAGCAAACAAGTCCAGTCAGGTGGAAGCATAATGAGATTAATCCCAAAAACATTTTAGACAGAAACAGGAGCTCTTGGTACAGTCATTGGCTCTGTGATCAAGGGCAGAACTGCAGTTGAATAGTTTTAGTACTCGTGATGTGGATGGATGAGAACAATAAAGGCTGCTGGAGCCAGTGCTTCTGTATCTTGAGGAGAGTACAGGGTATGATGGGAACGGCCAGGAAGCAGGGAGGGACTCAGGAAAGATTTTGATCCCACGATTGACATGGGTTAATGGGTGAATACTGGATAGGAAAGAAAGGTAGATGTGAAGGAGGGCAGATGGGCAGAGGAGTGGTTGGGCAGAAGTTTGGATAGAGGGAAAGAATAAGGAATGGCTATGTGGTGGGTTGGTGAGTGGCAGGGCAGATTAGTGCAAGAGCAACGGTTAATTGGTAGCAACAACACTTGGTTTTCACTTTGATTCCAGAGAGCCATGTTCTTAACATGGGAAAGAACATTTGAAGGTTTCAGTGGGCTATACTCCCTTTTTAAGTATGGCTCCATTATAGGGACCAACAATCATATATCAAGATTGCATTGTAAGAGGAGGCTCAAGATATTGAAAGGAAATAAAACTTGAGACATGTGATTCATGTAATTTATGTCAATAGCCCAAAGAGTTTTTTGTGAGCTTTAAAACCTGGGGCTGAGAACATAGCAGAACAGGCCAGGACATGCCTGGGCAGGCCCGTCGTTACATGTCCTGACTGGCCTAGTGCCTCCCTATCTCCCGCCCTTCTGACAGTCTGTTAATGTTTAAATGGACCGATCATGTGAAACCACGCCAATTCCTCCCCCAGCCCCACCCCTTTTCTATAAAAGTCCCTAGCTTCCAAGCCTCAGGGTAGAAACCAACTGTCTCCTGTGTGAGATATGTTTCAAACCGGAGCTCTGCCATTTTGGCTGCACCATGTGGTCGATACCTCTGTCTCCTGTGGGAGATATGTGTTGGCCCGGAGCTCCGTCATTAAACTACCTCATGCTTTTACATCAAGATGGCTGTCTGTTCGTGATTCTTGGGTGCGCACCAAACGGGAATTGAGTGGGGGTTTCCCCACTAGGTTCTTTCAATATCACAAACTTACTACACAAAACTTGTATGTGTTCCCCGGTCCTCTTCCTTTGGACACAAGGTTTTATTATGTAGCCCTGGATGTCTTAGAAATTGCTAAGTAAGTTAAGTGGCTTTAGATCTGTGGTGTTCCTCATATCTCTGGCTCCCAAAATGCTGGGATTACAGGTGTGAATTTCAATGCCTTTTTGTTCTTTTTTTTTAAAGGACAGAAATAACCTACTGTAAGTCAGATTGTGTAAATAATAATTGTAGATGAACTCTTATAAGTGCCTTGTATCTTATACAAAGAAAGCTTTGGCCTGCACTGAATCCAAGCAGTTGCTAAAACTAAAACAACAAAAGCAACTGGAATACAGTATGGCTGATACCTAAGCACCCAGTAGTTTTTTAAAACTGTAAAACTCCGGGGAGTCTTAGCTTACTAGCTTACTGGGGACCCCCTGAGTGAACCATGTGGAGCCAGGATCGATACAAAAAGCAAGAGGAATTTACTGTTCCAGTGCACTGGGGTCGTCCCAGACCCGAAGGAGAGGCAGCGACCACCAGCACCAGTTTGGGAGTATTTATGAGTTTCCAGGGGCAAAACAAAGCATCAGCAACTAGGCATACTATGATTAGTGGAACAGTACACCCCCTTTAAATTGATTGGTCTTTAGGGAATGAGGTGACAAGGACTTCCCTTGTCTGTCTGAAGGTGAGCAACAATCAGTCTTGTGGAATGTGTCCCAACCCAAGTTCGATTCTGTTCTGCCCTGTGGCCTGAGAAATGCTAATTAGCCTCTCCCTTCCAGAGGGGCGAGTGTTTCATGACCTTCCCAAAGTTCCTATGCTGACCTTTTCAAAAACAATATTTTGAGGGAAAAAAAAATGGTTTGAGAAAGGGTCTCCCTATGTAGCCTTGACTAGACTAGAACTCAGTGTAGATCAGGCTGGCCTTGAGTTCACAGAGACCTCGGCCTCCTGAGTTCTGGGATTAAAGAAATGCCACATCTGGTTCCAGTTTCTTAAATAAGAAAAAGAAAGGTGTGTGTGTGTGTGTGTGTGTGTGTATTAAACTATACATTAAAAGACAGCAACCTATTGGGACATATAAATTCTGATTAAAAAAAAAAACAAACACATGTAGTGTATAGGCTAAAGCTACAAAAGTTTTCTTCTAAACAGGGTTTCTGAAACAGGGCTCAATATGAACACTGAATATATATTAGGATTTACTGTGAGTTTTAAAATATGGCAATGACATTGTAATATGCTATAAATGCTTAAGATATATATATATACCAAAACATGTATAGATGAAATAATTTTAAGAATGATATAAAATAATAGGTTTTAGGAAGCAGATATTAATCCAAATAAAGCACCATTTACATGTACTGGCAATTTTTGAGGTTGTGCAATGGGGCTTGAAAGATATACTAAATGGTTTTCTGTAATGTTACTGTAAGGTAAAAATTTAAGTTTGACCCCCTAGTCCAATTTAGAGCCAAGAAAGAAAAATAGTCGGGCCCTGAAACAGCCTGTCCTGAGAACTGGCTGACCACAGAACAGATAATTATACAAGCCGGTTCAGTGACCTTGTTACAGGACCTGGCTGACCACAAAAGTTAGATTAAAATCTTGAGAACAATCTTGAGAAGCAGGGAGTTTCCCCTTGTGATTTTTTTGTTCCCCCTTGTGATGCTTCACTGATATTTTCCAATAACGCCCTCCCTGCCCTCTTGGGTTATGGTTTTTCCTTTAAATACCCCCTTTCCCAGCTACTTGGCATCGGATCGAACTCCTCTACCCCTGTGTGGGATAGAAGTCAGCCCCAGCACGCTGGTTCCTGTCAATAAACCTCGTGTGATTGCAGCAAGGACGGTCTCTCATAAGTTCTTGGGGTGGGGGTGTCGCGTCATCCCAAGACTTGAGTGAGGGTCTCCCCTCTTCAGGGGTCTGTCACTATTCTATCAAACTTTAAATCTCATAGAAAAATATTATATAAACAACAATTGCTCTGTCTAAAAGCAAATGACGTGTATGACCAGACTTGAAATTTCTCTGCAAGTACTTCTGAGAAATATTATTTCCAGTTTTCCAGTGACTTTGTTGGAGTAGGTGTTTCACTGTGGGAGTGGGCTTTAATACCCTAGTCCTAGCTGCCTGGATGTCAGTCTTCCACTAAGAGTCTTCAGAGGAAGATGCAAAACTTTGAACTCTGCCTGCACCATGCCTGTCTGGATGATGTTGTGTTCTCACCTTGATGATAATGGACTGAGCCTCTGAACCTATAACCAGACCCAATTAAATGTTGTCCTTATAATGTTGCCTTGATCATGGTGTCTGTTCACAGCAGTAAAACCCTAACTAAGACCGAGGGAGGGAGGGGAAGAGAGAGGGAGAGAGAGAGAGAGAGAGAGAGAGAGAGAGAGAGAGAGAGAGAGAGAGAGAGAGAGAAAGAGAGAGAGAGAATATGAATAATAGAGTAATCTCCGTGGCATAACCTCAAAGCAGCCTCTCAACCCGCTGCTCCCAGTATAGGGACCGGAGGAAATCATTAAATTATCTCTATGTTACTTCCAGTTACTACTTCTAGAGACAGAAGAACTAAAGCTTGCAATGTTTTGCAATTACCAACACACACACACACACACACACACACACACACACACACACACACACACACACACAGAGGCCACTTTAAAAATGGTGTCTATTTTTAGAAGCAGCAATGGTAAATGGTTGTGTCTGTGCAGGCATCACTGATCACATATTGGTGAAAAGATCAGAAACCCATTTCCCATTTCATAGCAAAAGCCAGGGAGTTGTCTGATGTTAATAATATTATTTAGATCGTTGGCTTTCTCCAGCCCAGCGTTTATACCTGTTTTAGAAGTGTGACAGGTATAATTTTTTTCCAAGGCAAGGTGATTTGACTTCTAGAATCTGTGGAAGCATCTATAGAAATTTTCATTGCCGTGTTAATTGCCTAAGTGAAGTTGTTCCCACAGTAAAGTTAAAGGAGTAATGCATGAGATCTTGGAAGACTGAGCCACAGCTGGGCACTGCTCAGGAATCACAGCTTTGTCCTTTCCTGTGCCCCCACCCCCCAGCCTTGAGCAGGCTGGCTCAGACCTTGCTTGCCACAGTTGCTAGCTCACCTAGGGTGGAGTCTTCCTACCTAGGTAAAGTCTTTTGTCTGCCTCATCTGCAGCTTCCTGCAAGAAGCTACCTGCTGAGCAGCGACCAAGAGATCCTGGCATAGTGGGGATGGTTCCCCCCCCCCCCTTTATGTAAGCATTGGGCCTTGATCAGAGAACTTTGTTTTGGCTCATTATTTCTCTCGCAGCCTTTCCCATCCAACCCCGTCTTTCCTTTTAGGAATGCAGTAATCCATGTCCCCTGGCTGCTACACTTCCCATGGAACCTACAATCAAGGAGCACTGGGACAAAGGTCAATGCAGCCTAATACAAGTGAAAAGAAAGGATTGTTGTAAAGGGTAGAGAGGAAGTGAACTCGCCTCTTTTCATCATTTCAGAACTCAACCCAAGAATAAAGACCATGAATTTAGAATCCATTTAATGTTTTCTCTGAAGTACTGTGGGTCTAACTTCAGGTTAAGGATCAAATGCCCAGAGACTCAAAGAAAATATGACCTGAAACTTCATTAAATGTTGCTGGGAGACTCCAGTGCCACTCATCAGGGGTGACTTTCTGTTCCTACCAGACCCTCCTAGTGCTTGTTTCAGCAGGTGACCAACTCATTTCCCCAGATACTCCACAGCTACAAACACTGTCCCTTGGGGGTTACTTTCTGGATTCCACTTTACCAGGGAGCACACTATAGAAACCTAGGGTGGCAAATGTTCCTGTAGTATTGGTACAGTGTGACTCTTGAAACCATCAGTGTCCATCAAGCAGCTGACACTTGGAATCAGGCTTCTTAAGACTCCTTTTAAAGTCTCCAGCTTTTTCTGTGGTAGAGCCAGTAACTATGCCATTCCTATTCTCTCTGCCAAGGGGGTTACAGTTCCAACACTTGTCAGAGGAGGAATCTTAGGAATTTGGTGAGTGATTTTTTTACAGTCTCCATATTGCACATGACAAATGCTGATGTGATTTCATCTTGACTACAGAGCTGGAGTCTTTCTCTTGGATCTCCTTGGGTTCCCTAAACATCTCAATATTTAATGAAATGCACATACACAAATTATCTTGTAAGCCTAGAACACCTTGAGGAGAACCCAAAGAACAGTACACCCATTACTACCTAGTCTCTATTTTTCCCCATAAATAAACCAACAAAAGGACATATCTTCTGGACACAGGCTATGCTTGTAATACTGTTTGTTGTTGCTAGTTAGGCATAAAACATTCTTTTAATTGCCACAGCACGTACTATCTTGAAGGTCTTCTGGGAAAATGGGAGTCTATTTCTTAGGTCCTTCTCAAAAGCTTAGGTTGATATAAAGGAGCCACCATACTGTTGCATATGTTCTAAGAGCTATTTGATACCTGGAAGAAATGTCTTTTCCTCAGAGAACTCCTGGACTTGTATTGGGCCCTGCTGTCAAAATCTGAGGGCTATGCAAAGTCAATGCCAAGAGTATTTCAGCTCTGAATGGACAAAGACCTCTCACCCTAAGTCATTTGTTCTCATTGGTTGATTTGTACAGGCTATGCTCACCACCCTGGGGGAGTCTGGCAATGTCTCTAGACAGCATGGGTTATCACAACTGAGAGAGGGCTGTGGGTATTTGTATTAAGGCCAATCAATGCTGTTGAACTCTCTACCATACACAAGATGGCACCTACTATGAGAAATTAGTTGACTACTCAAAAATGTCAAAATTACTCAGGCTGAGACTGCCTATGAAAGACCCACAACGTGAGGACTCCCCCACGTTCTGACTCAGGAGAGGCGACACCCCAAATCACTCATGAGAAACGGTCTTGATGCAAACTGCAAGAGGACTTTTATTTCAAGAGTGCTCTCAGTCCCACAGTCATACACCACACAGGGGTAGAGGACCGTGGCGCCCCGAGTATCTGGGTAAGGGGGTATTTAAAGAAAGAAACCACAGCTCAAGGGGGTGGGGAGGGTGTTGTTGGAAAATACCAAAAATACCAGTTAAGAGTCACGAGGAAGTGCAAAGTCACAAGAGTCACAAGGAATACCTGGTAATTGTGCAGGTTATTTCTCAAGACAGTTTCTATGAGCCCCTAACAATAGCACATTTGCATAGCGGGTTCCATGAATGGTCAGGGTGGTCCTTTTTGAACAAACACTCCCTGAACCCAGAAAGTGGGTGGGTGGAGGAATGTCAATATCTGTTTTATGATTAGCATGCCTTAGAGCATTGAGTCTCAAAGGTCACATTCTCAAGTCTAGGCCTAAAGGCCTAGTTTTTATGTTTTTATGTTTCACTTTTTCACCTACCTTAAGTGTCAGCCATGCTTAGGCTTCGTGTAAGACTACAGGTCAGCAGCAAGGAAGCTCAGGCTGGGGATATCTTTTGCTGTCAGCCCGGGTTTTCAGAAATTTGGGAAAGTAGGTAGAGAGCCAGAAGTGCACTTAAGGCTCCTACCAGGAAACCCCAAGTCAAAGGTTACAAAATCTTCCTTCTCCAGGAGAAACAAGAGCAAAAGAGGCCAGGATCCCCTCTTTCCAAAAAGAGGCACCCCTTCCCCTCAACCATAGCAAAGAGGAAACAGGAAGTAGTGCCACACCCACTCCAGTGCAGTCTCTGTGATAAGTCCAAAAGCTTGGCCAAAGTCCTGAGGCAAAAAGTTTCACAAAAACTGTTCTCCTGGAGTGTCTTTGGCATCCCTTAACACAATGTAGTCCAATATGTCCTTGTCCTTGCGATAGTCTGGTGAAGGGTTTCGTGTGCTTTCTTTCAGTATTATTTTATTATAAGTGCCTCCAAGGAATGATTTGACAAATAGCTAAGTTAGATTGGCCTCCACCATTGTTCCAAAATCCTAGGCAATCATTGAGCCAAACTTGGGCTTTGAATTTCCTAAGAATGTTACTTATTCAGATGAATTACCTCCAGTAATATAGTTTACTGGATTAGAGTAGATATCTCAGGGTAAGTTCTACAAAGTAAATTTGGAATTCTCATTACAGTCAATTATGGCAGACTACATTAAATATTAAAAGAAAGTTGGTGGGCTCCTCTGTTAAATGGAGGTACCCTACAAATACATAAAATAACAACTAAGTCACTCCCATATACAGGAGTTTACAATGGCCTTGGAAGAAGGTGGGTCGTAGTCTGAGAAGGAATTAGAATAAATACTTAGAATAACACCTAAATCACTCCTATATACAGGAATTTACAATGGCCTAGGGAGAAGATGGATTATACTGTATAGACTAGGATTGGAACTATGGCGTGGACATAAAGCCCTTGCTCCTGGCTTCTAAGAATAAGCTGACCTTAGGTAGGGCTGATTTTTATCCCAGTTGTAAACACTGATTTTTATCCCAGCTGTAAATACTGATTTTTATCCCAGTTGTAAACACTTCCTGGTTCCTGTCAACTTTTATGTTTGCATTTTTCTGTTTTGTTTAAAGAGTCATTTTGCATCAGGTAACCTCGATGTACCTTGGATGACCCTAATGCATCACCTAATTTCCTTGTTTTCTTTTGTAATATAAGTCTGATGCTTGCTTTGAGAAATTATGTTCAGATACACCACTCTCTTGTGTCCATGTCTGTTTGCCATTTTCGACAACTACTTGTCCACTTGAGTACCAAGACCCTAAATTCTCCTGCAGGTTGAGGGACAGACTGAGTCCAGTCCGTGGCAAAGTGGCCAGTTTGGAAATTCACAAGGAGTTTCATTTCACTTTCTTTTGCAGCAACCTGGAGGTATGTGAGCAAGCTGAGCACCATGCATATTAGACAGGTAGAGGCAAGGAGCCCTGGCAAAGCTCAGAAGCTCATCTACCTAGTGGTAAAACAGGAGCTAGAAACAAGTCCTTTGATGGTGTAATGGGTTGAACTGTGCTCTCATTATATTCCACATTCATATGTGCCAGGCCTAAGCATTTGTAAATAAGACTATAAGGAGGCAATAATCTCTCTCTCTCTCTCTCTCTCTCTCTTTCCCTCCCTCCCTTCCTCCCTCCCCCTCCCACCCGTGTGTGTGTGTGTGTGTGTGTGTGTGTGTATAAAAGGACAACTTGTAGGAGTCAGTTCTCTCCTTCTACCATGTAAAAAGGGAGCTTTTCTCTTATGAAATGTAGGTCACCAAACTTGGTGGCAAGAAAGACCATTTGCCTTTTATCTACTGAACAATCTGTATGGTCCCTGTTGGGAGGTCCCCCATAGGGAGGTAACTGAGGTTAAATGAAGTCACAAGGGTGGGAGTGGTATACTCCTGTAGTAAGAGAAAAAGACCTATAGCTTCTCTCTCTCCATGTGAGTACTCACAAAGATCATGTGAAGAAACAAGAAGAAAGGAAAAAAACTCTCACCAGAAACACCCTGCCATACCTGTATCTTGGACTCTCAACTTTCAAAATAATGAGAAATAAATATTTGCTGTTCCAGCCATGCACTCCATGATATTCTGTTTTGGTAGTCTGCATAGATGGGGAAAGGTGCCAGCAATGAGCTCTGTACCAGGCTCTCTCAACCTAGCTCATCACTCATCATCCCAGTAATCCTAGCTCATTCCTGACAGTAAAGCCACCAGTGACCAACTCTGACGTTAGGACTTTTTTTTCAGGCCTCAGCTTACTTCATTTCTTTGCCCTACCTTTTTCCAGACATCATTCTCCCCTTTATGAAGGACCTCTTTCCTTGTTCCTTGGTTTCTGAAGTACCACCTTCACTCTGAGTCCTGGGTTCCTTCCCAGGTTCTTTATCATTGCCTAGCAATCCTCATAGTTCAGTTTTTGGTAGCATTCTCTTCTCTCCCTCAACATTCTTCCTGGGAAAGTTGCCACAAGATCTATTTCCATCAGGATCTTAGTGCCTTCTACACTGAGGAATTCACATAATAAATTTATTGTAAAGATCTACTGAGTAAACAAATAAAAAGGCAAATAAACACTCTATCCCTTGTTAAATGATAACTTTAAAAACTAAATCTAGCCTAGACATCTTTTCTGAGTTCTAGACTTAGTACATCAGTCAGTGACAACCCATACAAATACCAGGAAACAAGCATCACCCCAAGTTCAGTGATCTAGACACTGAGAAGCATTTCTGCTCATGTAGGTTAGCAATGGTTGAATGATGGTCTGCTCTCAGTACTGTGATTTGGATTGTTTGGACTCTAGCTAAGAGCTGAAATTGGATGCAGGTCTGGCCCCTTAGGGCCAGGTGGTAGCAAGGGTAGCCACTCACAGCATGCTTTCCTCCCAGGGATGGCTAAGCTTCACAAAGTCATTTAAAGTCTCTGACTATGTTCATACTCTCTAATGTTTCAGAGACCAACTTAAGTCTCAGGAAGAAGTCTATCATCACCAGTGGGATGAGGAAGGATCTGTAGGTTGGTGGGGGAGTAAGAAGATATGAATATTAGATCACTGAAACAAGCATAGCTGTGTAGTCTACAAAGTACCTAACTATTTAAATATTTTATAAGTTCCTAAACTATCTGTGATTTGGCTAAGAGTGAAGTTGGGTCATCATGTCTCCATTCCAAATTTGGACAGAACATCTATTCCTAACTGTCAATTCCTCTAGCTTGTCCACTTCCCCTTCTGGAAGCCCCCACTACTGCAGTCTCTGTAGCTGGGCAGCTCTCTTCCTACAGTCATGTGTGTGACCCACCCTATGTTGTTCTATATTGATGGTACCTTCTAAATCCACTTCCCACCTCTTGTTCCATTTATGTGTTATCCTCCTGTCTGTTTGCCTCAGCTACCATGGGCTCCTCATGTTTTCTGTTTAATCTTGTCTAAGTGGCAGCAAGGAAACTGGCCACTGGGCAGCCCTTTTCAACCCTGATGAAATAATCTCTACATCAGTTTTTGCTAGTGATAGTACCTCTGGATTTGGCAATTAAAACTGACATTAGGTTCCTCCAAAGGAGAGAGAAGTCAGTTATTGGCTAGTTTTGCTTTTCCATGGATTGGTTTAGATTACATTTACGAGTGCATGTGCACACATGCACACAAACACACACACACACACACACACACACACACACACACACACACACAGAGAGAGAGAGAGAGAGAGAGAGAGAGAGAGAGAGAGAGAGAGAGGAGGGGGCCCATATTTGGTTCTATATTTTTGTCTCATATTTATTTAGGTTGTTATCAGATAATTTGATAGTTTTCCACAGGACAAATGGGCCTTGCTCCCAGTGGCTGAGGACAGGAATAGCAAGTCTGGATGAATGCACTTTGGCAGCACACAGAGGGAAAGCTTTGCAAGATGAATGTTGGCCGTATTGCTGGCTCTTTCCTGCTGTATTAATTTCTCTCTTAAAAGAAAGCTGACCTAATTTTTCCAGCTCAGAGCCCTAATGGACTCTTATTCAGAGGCCATCCTTCTCCTACATAAAGAGCTGCATTGTATTTAATGATAAGCTTTTTAATGGAATTTGCTATTTCTGGGTCTCTGGGAACATGCCATTAATGAGTTTGCTGGTGCAGGGAATAGCAGATGCTTGGGGGGTGGGAGGGTGGAGGGTGCATGCTTTTCAAGGACAGACTGCCCTGGCAGGAAAATGAACAAAACCTGAAATGGGTTCTTTCTCCTCCCTTGGAACAGGCTTGGCTTTAACTAAACTCTGATCTAGATAAACTTAGGTTTCAACATTTGAATGTACCATGCCCCATCGCCTTACTCCCTAGTACCTATCTATGTGCCATTATCCACAAATGTTTCTGCCATAAGTCCACTGCAACTTCATCTGCAGAATGTAAAACTAGACAAAGAGACATATATAAACTAAGAAGGCAACATTCTCCAAACTGGTTTGGCCATTCCCTTTTAAAACCTTGAAGAGAATGGGGAGAATGGTTTGAGTTAAACCTTTTAACTGCTAGAAGCTACTTAGCTCTGGGCCTAAATCTGCATCTTTACATTGTAAAGTAAAAGCCTGTTGTTATCCAGAGATTCCTCATTTCACAGAACAGCATATTTATCATCATTTATTACTCCACAAGGCAATTCCAAATTGTACCTCTACAGGAGAACAGCTCCCTGAGTCACTGAACCACATGAAATACTCATGGTGGTGGAGCCCTGCCATCTGTGCACCTCTTGGTGTTTATGGGGAGCTGGCACCCAGCAGTGACTTTGTATCCCTTTTCAATTGGAATTTTACTTACATATCCATTCTTTAATCTAGATCTTACTGGTCCTTCCCTGGGCCCTGATATCAACGGTGGTCCTAAAGATGTATTAAAAACTTCCTCATCTGGCAGCTCAAAGTTATCAGTTCATGCTGTTGAATGAGTTCCCAGCAGCAGTGTGTTAGAAGCTGTTGGTAGTTTCAAGAGGTTGAAGGTAAAAATCAAACCACATCAAACCAACAGCCATACAAACAACAAGAAGAACAACAAAAACCTTGATCGTCTCAGAAAATGGTCAAACTACAGTCTGCAGTATCACCTTGGAGCTTACTTAAAATGTGAGTTCTCAAACTAATTCTAATGACACCTAGGGAATTTCAGCGGTGATGTGAGAAGGAAGAAGCCTTTGGTGATAACAGAGTGATGTATCAGGCTGGCTGTTTCCTGTGGTTGCCACATCAAAATATCTCACACTTGCTAGATTAAAATAATAACTTTATTCTCTCAGAATTCTAGGAACCAGAAGTCAAACGTCCACATTACTTCAGGATTTCCTCCCTTCTGAGCCTCACAAGGACAGAGTATGCCTGGTGGCTGCAGGCATTCTTTGATCTGTGGCCTATCTCTACAATCCTGCCCCAGTTTTCACATGCCCTTCTCCTCTGGACCTTATTCTCCTATTCTGTCTTAAATCATTATGTTATGGTTTTAATGCTGTGAAGAGACAGCATGACCAAGGCAACTCTTATAAAGGCAAACATTTAGTTGGGAACTAACTAAATTACAGGTTCAAGGGTTCAGTTCAATATGATCATGGTGTGAAGCAGGGCATCCTGTAGGCAGACTTGGAGCTGGAAGAGCTAGGAGTTCTATATTTGGATCTGTAGGCAGCCAGGAGGAGGCTCTTTTTCCATATTGGGCAGAGCTTGAGCATAGACCACCCATACAGTGACAAACTTGCTCCAACAAGATCACACCTACTCCAATAAGTCCACACCTCCTATGAGTCAATCCTTTCAAGCATGAGTCTCTGGGGGCCAAACCTATCAAACCACCACACTCATCCTTTGTCTTTCTCTAATAAGGATGCTTGTCATTGAATTTAAGCACCAGTCAAATAACACAATTCTATCTCATCTCATTGCTTCATTACATCTACAAATGCTCTTTTTTTCCTAATAAGGTAGCCGTCATAGGGATTTGAAATGGACCGTGTGTGTGTGTGTGTGTGTGTGTGTGTGTGTGTGTGTGTGACTTTTTTTAATCTTCTATAGTCAGTATCAAGAGAAAACAATATCCACTGAGAATACAGCAAGAAGGAAAGCTGAGTGATCTTACAGGCATGCATTTCAATGAAGCAAGAGTCTTGAGGTCAAAGAGAAAAGTTATACAGTGCTCTTTCAGAATTCAGCTGGGGAAATATATTCTTAGGAAAAAAACTTTTCTGTTTTTAAGACATTTGTTACACCTCAGAAGTTTGGGGAAGACACTGGTTTTTTTGTTTGGTTTTTTGTTTATTTGTTTGTTTGTTTGTTTGTTTTTGTTTTTTCGAGACAGGGTTTCTCTGTGTAGTCTTGGCTGTCCTGGAACTCACTCTGTAGACCAGGCTGTCCCCGAACTCAGAAATCCACCTGCCTCTGCCTCCCAAGTGCTGGGATTAAAGGCGTGTGCCACCATCGCCCGGCCAACACTGTTCTTGATAATGCCAAATAATGCAAAAGTAGGTCTTTCTATTTCTTTAATGATCTGTAGCTAAGAAAAAGGTTTTCTGGAGAGACCTAGGTCAGTGACTTGCCTCACATATACTTGGTAGTATGCTTGCTTTTATTGGGCCTCTGAAATACGAGGAAGGCATTTGTTTCTCTGATACTTCAAATTACCCTAGAGACGTACCAGGTATAGTCTCATTTCCTGAAGCTCACAATATACTAAGTAGTTTTTAAAAGGGCCCATTAAACAGTCAGAAATTGTATACCTGTCCTACTCAGCTGATGTAGAGGCCATGGAGGGATGTTCTTTACTGGCTTGCTTCTCCTGGCTTGCTCAGCCTGTTCTCTTATAGAACCAAGACTACCAGCTCAGGGATGGTCCCACCCACAAGGGGCCCTTCCCCCTTGATCACTAATTGAGAAAATGTCCCACAGCTGGATCTCAAGGAGGCATTTCCCCAACTGAAGCTCATTTCTCTGTGATAACTCCAGCTTGTGTCAAGTTGACACACAAAACCAGCCAGTACACCCTGTATCAAAAAACAAAACAAAACAACAACAAAATGATGCTATTGTCTCTGTAACTGTAGAGTCTCTTAGGGGTCTGTTTTTGTGTTTAGATTTCTGAGAGAGAAGAGAGTTGTAATAAATGTCTTTTTTTTTTTTAAGGTGAGCTTTATAGTGAAGAAATCAGGCATTGAATAATGCCTGATTGTTTGCCATCAGATTGTTTGAAATGCCATTAAATATTTTTCCTTCTATGCTGTTTCATTTCTATCTTCCTCATCTTCACAGGCATCTACCTGTAACAATGTTAAGCTCGATAAAGGAGTCAACCTCCAGGAAAGAATATGACAGGTGTGCAATGACAGAGAATCAAGAGTCAAAAGAGTTAATAAGAAAGTCATATTACTGACTATAGTGAGGAAAAACTAGAATCAACTGAAATGCTGGCAAAATTTCAAGGAAACTTTGTGATCATTCAGAATATTTAAGGCTTTCCCAATTTTCCCTTGGTAAACTGTTAACATTTCTGTAATTTATTTCTGTATGCAAACAATAGATGATCTTTCACAAGTCTTCATGCAATCCCCATTTAGAAAAATGGATTTTCTTCTGTCCAGAGTTGCCTGTTTATACCAGCTTCATTTATTATTGTAATTATGTGATTTAATGCCAGATTACATCAATTGTTATTTATGTGAAAGAAAGTTCTTTCTGAAAGCTTCTGATAGACCAAAAGAAAAAAAAAAGAAAAAGAAAAACACATTGCGAACAAAACAACACTCACACACACATACCAGCCAACCAATCAAAACCAATTCAGTATCAAATTAGGTGTTACAAAGAAGTAAAAAAGACTAGCAAGTGGGTTCTTAGACTACATATGAAAGATACCAATATTGGGAAAATAATACAGATACTTTATGGTAAGTGTCTTAATTTTATGTTGCTGGGATAAAATAACCTTAACAAAAGCAACTTAAGGTGGAAAAGGCCTATTTTGGCTTACATTTCCAGAGGGATATAGGCAATCAGGCTGGGGAAAACATGGCGCCAGGCAGGGAAGGCATGGAGGAGGAAACAGGAAGCTGTGTAGTCACATGACAATCACACTCAGAAAGCAGAGAATAAACTGAAAGTAGAGACTAGCTATAAAATGTTAAAACCTGTCCTGGGTGACCCATTTCCTCCAACAAGGCTCTACTTCCTAAAGGATCCATGACTTTCCCAAACTCCCTCAAGTTGGGAAGCGAGTATTCAGACACACGAGCCTATGAGCAGCATTTCACATTCAAGCACAGCAACAGGCGACCTCACAGGTGAAGGGCTATAGAAGGCTGTTGTGGCAGAGGGGACTTAGGCATAGGAAATAGTCACTTCAAGTAATTGTGGTAAATAATTTATTATAGATGAACAAATTTCATTCTAAGTGAAAATGGGATTTTGCTTCAAAAGAAACCATTATTGAGTTTTAAATGCTGTAAGTATATGCTTTGGTTCACATTAAAAGATCATTCTTTTTTTTTTTTTAATTTTTCAAGACAGGGTTTCTCTGTATAGCCCTGGCTGTCCTGGAACTCACTTTGTAGACCGGGCTTGCCTCGAACTCAGAAATCCGCCTGCCTCTGCCTCCCAAGTGCTGTGATTAAAGGTGTGCGCCACCACGCCCGGCAAAAGCTCATTCCTGCCGCAATATGAGGGGTGAGAATGATCATTGAGAATGTCACAACAGGAGTTGAGACATTATCTAGGCCAGAGTTGAAAACATTATCTAGAATGTGGGGATAGCAATGGAGACTAGAGTAGAATGATTTTTTATTTTTTAGGGGATAAAAGACCTTATAGAGATGACTAAACGGCTTTCAGTATATTGAGTTATACAGCCATAACCACATTCAACTTCAGAACATTTTTTTTTCCTCAAATGAAACCCTTAGTCTGAGTAAGGTGGTGCATGCCTTTAATCGCAGCACCCAGCAGGCACAGGGAGGAGAATCTCTGAGTTTAACACCAGCCAGGTCTACACAGTGGGTTGTACATCGGCCAGGGATACATAGTAAGACTATAAAAAAGAAGGAAGGAAGGAAGGAAGGAAGGAAGGAAGGAAGGAAGGAAGGAAGGAAGGAAGGAAGGAAGGAGACAAAAGCCCTTAGCTCCTCTCCATATCATATTTGAACTGCATTCCTTAGCAAATTATACATGCCAACAATGTATTTTATATAATTTATTCACCTACTTCTTGGTCAAGAGACTTTTAGTTTGTTTCTAATTTTTAGCAATATAAGTAATATCTCTATGAACAAACATTCATGGACCAATATGTATGGAGACAGTTGTTTTCATTTCTCTTGGGTACTCAGCAATGTAATTGTTGGATCATGTAACATTCTATCCAACTATTTAGGGGAAAGTTGAACACTTCTTCAAAGTGGCTACATCATTGTGTATTCCTACCAGCGATGTAAGAGGGTTTGAGATCACTCTGTTTGGTGCTGTGTGCAGAAAAGATTGAAGGATGGCTGTGGGATGGGGGTGGGGAGGAGGGAGAAGACTGGAATGGTAATGTAAAGTTGAAACATCTTAGTGGGAGTTAAGGACACTCAGCCTAGGGAGCACTTTATACTGTTTCATGGATATGATGCAAAGAATAGTGAGCTCGCTTTCTTTACATCAGGGGTTATGTTGTTAAATTGTAAGATTCCAACAGTGTGGGCTTGTTAAAACAGATCTGTAGTTCTCAAAGGACAAACTGCTTAAACACCTGTCCCCAAACAAGCTCCCACAAGCTCAAGAATATTTTCAGAGAAGGAGATGGAGTCAAGTCAGAGGATGTAATAAAACATGTACTCCTTTAAGCCAGAAAACATAAGGGTCAATCAAGTGGCAGCCTGTGATAGAGGATGCCTTTGCCAAGGCATCGTTACTATTGCCTCACCATACTTCCTGGCTTCGAAGGCTAGGGAAGGGCCCACTTTTCTCCAGTTTACTAGGGTAACAGTTTATTCTGAAGTTTACAGGGCGGCTGTCTTCACCCTCTACAGAGCATCAAGATGGGAAGTCAAACAGCTGGAAACTCAGAACTGCTGGCACTGGGTTGTAACATCTCTAATGCTAGGAAGTCTCAAGTCAAACCACCAGGGTTGGATCCAGTTTAGGGTCACCACCACATTTGGTGTGTGTGTGTGTGTGTGTGTGTGTGTGTGTGTGTTACTGGGAATCGATCTAGGGGCTTGTGTATGGTAGGTGAGCACACTACCATTGACTTATACCCCCAGGCTTTTTAAATTCCGAGACAAGGCTAAGGTGCCTAGGCAACTTATTATGTAGCTGGACAGGCTTGAACTTGCAATTCTTTGCCCTCCTTCAGCTTCTCAAGTAGGGATATTACAGCCATGTGCTATATAATACCCAACAAACTGCTATATTGTTAAAAGCTCTCAAGGTGGTTTTCATGTGCATCTTGGATTGTTTGATTATTTATTTACTAGGCTACCAGCAGAATGTTATTGTACATAAAACTAGGACTTTATTATTTTAGGAGATATATCACTATATTTCTTATGAATCAGTATAAGAGAAATCTTAACAAAATATATGGGAAGAATTTTTTTAATGCAATGGCTGTTTTGTCTGCATGTAACTATCTGTAGCAGGTGTGAGCTGTACACTCAGAGACCAGAAGAGGGCCTCAGAAACCTCACAGATCCCCTGAGACAGATGGCTGTGAGCTGCTATGTGGGTGTGGGAATCAACCCAGCTCTGCTGAAGAGCAGATAGTGCCCCTAACCACTGAGCCACCTCTCCAACCTACACATGGAGAAAGTTTAGTAAGGTTCTATTTTGTGCCTGTTACTATATCAACTTCTAGAGTTGGATAAGAAAAAAGAAATTACCATATAATAAACACATTTAAAATAAGAAGGTTTTCAAAGGCTTTTATTTTTAGAGGAAGTAAAGCTTAAAAGATAAATATGATCCAATTTTTAGAGACAAGGACATTTTAGGAAAGGAAACAAGAAGGAAAAAGAGAGGGATGAAGATGTAGTCATAAAAGCCAAGACACGAAACACACCTAAATGTCCACTAATGGGTGAACAAAGAAACTGTGTTATCTACACACAGCAGAGGACTATCCACTCATACAACAGCATAAAATCCTGTCACTGCATCATGAATGGAGCTGGATGTATCAGGGTAACTGCAGTAAGTTAGGCACAGAAAGACAATGCTGCATGTTCTTACTTACATGTGGTAGCTAAAATAATTGATTTCACGAAGGTAGAAAGTAGAATAGCAGTTCCCAGAGGCTAAGAAGTGTAAAGAGGAAGGTGGCAGACTGGTTATTGAATATAGTGGTACAGTTGGAGTAGGTGGAATGCCTTCTAATGTTCCAGAGAACTACAGGATAACTATGGTGGATGCCAAGTAATTGTATCTTTCCAAATAGCTAGAAGAGAGTTTGAACAGTATCACCACAAAGAAACAGCAAATAGTTGAGGTGATGGAGACACTGATACCCTGAGTTAATACGTACCTGAAACATCTGTATCCCACAAATACATACAGATTTTATGCATCAATTAAAAATTAAAAATAAGCATTAAAAGTGAAAGATTTTGCTTTTCAGTGTGTATCCAAGGACACATAAAGACTTGCATATGGATTTAGCATGTCCATAGCAGTACTGTTGATGTTAACCAGAAAAGATGGAATCCAAAATTATCAGTTGGTGAAAAGATAAATCATGATAAATCAAACTTGAGATAGCTATATAAGAGATAGATGCATATGTGACATTATGTGATAGGACATGGATGGTCCTCTAAGAAAACACCAGAAATAAAGGATTAAGTATTGGATGATTTCATTTATTTGAAATACCTATAAGAGACAAACCTGGATATTTGGGCTGGAGGGAGAGACGGCTTAGTGGCTAAGAGTGTATGTTGAACAACCACAAGAAGAGGAAGAGTTCAAATCTCAGCACCTACACAGCTAGCCCTAACACCAGCTCCGAAATGGGTAGAAATAAAAGGAAAACCAAATTTTGCTGGCTGCCAGCCTATCTGGAAAAACTTGAGCCTCTTGTTTCAGGGAGAGACCTTGCCTCCCTCATAGGAATAAGCAGGGAGAGATAGAGGACTCTTCCTGTTTCCTTCTGGTCATCAGCACGTGCACACACAGCATGTGTGTATATACTTTCTCAGACACATATGCACTAAAATCATTAAATAAGTGATTGTTTTGGAAAAGGACAGAAAAGAATAAAAGGTTGCCTAGTGATGGGGGTGTGAATAGGGACCACCTTCAAATGTGCATGAGAAATGGACTTGTTCTCCAGCTAGACTTTATGAATCACTGGACACAATTGTGTTCACTAAATACACGTGGGACTACACTGATGGGTGAAAAGAGCTCTTCTGTAGGAAAATTCACTTTAAAACCTTTGGTAGAAAACATCATAGTTAAGTAGCTAAGTTGAAACATGAATGACAGTCCTGAGACTGAGTTGAATAAAGCCTCGAGCTCTCAAACCAGTCACAGAATGTAAATCATCTTTCCTAATCTTACAGAACATGGGAATGGAGACGGAGAAAGCATAGGGGAAGAATAGCAAAGGAAAACCACAAATCATGATGGGAGAATATTTGTGATCACCTGGATTAAATTCACCTATCAAAGAAAAGCTCATGGAAATACTAAATGTTCAAATGTAGAAAATATGCACCGTACAAATAGTAGGCAAAAGAAGAGTGGTTTATCAGAAACAAAAATCTCACCTTAAGAAATTAGTGTGAAAAGTGGTACTGAGTGGTACTACATAGTAAGACTCAATCGTGATTTGTAACGGAGAACTCTGAGAAATATTGCTGATTATGCACCAGGGATGGTGTTTGCCTTCTGTATTGCTGAGTCTTCATGGCTTAGCAAAATAGGTAATCCATAAATATTACTGAATTGAATCACCACCCAGTTACATTGAAATAATCTATTTATGTGTTTGACATACCATAAAGGAAAGGGCTACGCTTTTGTTAGGGTTTCTATTGCTGTGATAAAACACTATCACTGTTAGCAACTTGGAGAGGAAAGGGTTTAATTTCTCCTTACAATTGGTAGTCCATCATCCAAGGAAGTCAGGGAAAGAGCCTGAAGGCAGAAACTAAAGCAGAGGCCATGGAGGAGTGCTGTTCAGTGGCTTACCCAGCCTGCTTTCTTAGAGTGCCCATGACCACCTGCCCAGGAATAGCACCACACACAGTCAGCTAGACACACCAACTATAATTTTAAAAACTACAGACTTGCCTACAGGGAAATCTTATAGAGGCATTTTTCTCAGTTCAGAGTCCCCTTTTTCAAAATGACTCTACTAGCTAGAACAGAACCTGCCTAGGGCTTATTGCACCAATATTCAGTATATGAAACTAGTGAGATAGCCCAGTGGTTAAGAATATTTGCTGCTGTTACAGAGGATCTGAGTTTGATTTTCAGCAACCACATTGGGTGGCTCATAGTCACTTGTAACTCCAGCTTCCTGAAAGCCCACATCTTCTTCTGGCTTCCATAGGCACCCACCAATGGGGTATATGTACAGACACACACGTACACAAAAATAAAAGTGATGTTCAATCTTTTAAATAGAGCAGGCACCCCATAGATCATCACTATCACAAGTCAAGGATAATTCTTTCATAATTTTCCCCTTCTTTCTGCACACACTGCCGTGCCCTGCTTTGTTTCCACTTTCATAGGACTCATAACTTGAAGTATCACACATAGCTCTTGTTGTGTGCTTTTAATTGCTCTTGCTATTTCAAATCTTGCTTCTCTTCCAACAAACAAACCAACAAACAACAAAAACTTTAGCTTTTTGAAGACAAGGAAGGTGTCGGATCCTATAATTGCTTTTTCAGATACGAAAATCATTTTTATATAAGAAACTTAAGTAAGTTTTTGATCGGCGCTATTAGACACCTTTGGGTTAGATATCGTGGCACGACTGTCTGGAGACAGGCTCTTGTGCAAAGAATATGAAGAGGCCAATGGGAGGTCAGGAGAAGAAAGCGAGTGCTGTTCTGTTTCACCCTATGTTGGATTCCAGTGTGGTAAGGATGCTCATCCATCCTTCAGAAAAGCAGGTATGGAAAGTAAGAGGAAGATGTTTAGGAAAGAAATCAGAATATGTCATTCATTATACTCTGGGACAAACGCTGGAGCTAGTCTTTACTAGTAGGCATTGTGCTAGGAGTTTGAGACCAAATGGAAAATACCAAGTAAACAATTTAAACTACTCAAACCCTGCAGGAAAGACATCTCTACAGATATGTGGAGGGAATCTGTGCGGAGTTGTTCCTAACCGGGAAATTGCCAGGGATTAACAACCTGCATTGGCAACATCTCAAGTATACATACTGGATATATTCAACCAAGATCCTGAGATGAAGTAGGGATATGGGCTGGCTGACCTCCCAAGGTCTTTTCCATTACCACAAGCATACACAGCATCCTACCCTTTCCCATTTATGATCCAACACATGCCTGTAGTCAGTTTGACAGTAAGTCCCCTGGGCTTCCTTCCAGGTTTAGTACGATGCCACGAAAGACTGCTAGCACTCAACAAATGATTCAAATATTTGTTGAATGAAGGAATTAATGAATCGTGTTTAAATAGGTCTCACATGATCTCCCCAGATATAGAGAATAAAATCACAACATTCCAGGCATGATGGTTTGAAGGTTTGAACAGGGCTGGCAAGGGAACATGATCTCTCTCTCTCTCTCTCTCTCTCTCTCTCTCTCTCTCTCTCTCTCTCTCTCTCTCTCTCTCACACACACACACACACACACACACACACACACACCCTCTAGCCTTGGGAAAGCACAGCCCACCTGCTAAGCAAGCAGGCTGCGGGAGTTTCCTTGGCAAAGAATCCTGTCTGCTGCTTCCAAATGCAGTCTCCAGAAGGTCACTTCACTCAGATACAGAACAGCTTCCTTTGGTCTCTGTGACAAAGTTTGTGGGGATTCAGTGCGGTCCTCCCCTGGGGTGCTTCTACACTCCCACCCCTACTCTGGGTGCCTGTGGCACACAGCTGGTCTGCCCGCAGCACCCCGCCTTACCTTAGTGAGCTGAGCGATCTTCTTGCACATTTTCACGTGCATCTCCGGATCACAGTCCATTCTCCAGCCCGAGCCACCGCGGGCGTCGGCTTTGGAGCTCGCGCAGGTTCCTGGCGGGTGAATTTTGCTGTTGAGGGCAGATGCCATCGCTTTAAGGAGCCCTGCACTGAAATGCTCTGACTCGCGCGCTCTCACCGCTGGCCGTGTGCACGTGCGTTCGAGCACGGGCGTGAGAGCTTTCTCCAGAGAGGTGGCACTGCAGTCCTGCCAGCACAGCCGCGTGGCTCTCTTTCCGGAGGTGTCTCCTTCCCGGGCCCACTCGCGCACCACCTTCCTCTGCTCGTGCTCGTTCGCGAGCTAGCTGGCTCACGGGCACCCGCACCATGCAGCGTAGCGCTGGCGCCTTGCACGTGAGGTTTACCATCTGCGGATGCTTCCGAGAGGGTGCGGGCTATACCTGCAAGAGGACAGCTTCTGAGGGGTGTTGGGGGACAGGAGGTGGGGGCGGTGCCCTGGGCAGGGTTTTTTTTTTTTTTTTTTCCCTTCCCTCTCCTTGGCCAACTGGGTGGCTTGGAGCTTCCAACTCCACTGTGAGCGATCCAGCCCGAGGTGGATAGCTCAGGCCAAGAGGAAGAAATGCTGGCTTTAGTCCCTAGCAGATCGGCAAATCAGAATGAAAATATTAGAAAATCCTGTAGTAGTAGATGGGACAGATGAGAGAGCGGGTCTTATTCCTGCAGCCCTGATGCTTAGAGCGAGGGTGAAGAGAGGAGGCGGGATGCTGAAGGGCAGAAGTGGGGATGAGGGAGCTAACCACTCCGATTCTAGGAGGTTGAGATCTGGAGCTCAAAGTGGGAATAGAGCTGGAACCTCAGAACTACACGGTGGGACTGAATTGGAAGCCCCCCTTCCTGACCTTGGATAGGACCTGCTCAGTGATGCTAGAGATCTCCCCACATCGTCCACTCAAAGGTCACTAGTGACCGAAACTTGGGGGTGGGTTGGGGGCGGGGCATCGCCAGATTTCGGTCTCAGAGTAGGGAAAGAGGTAGCGACAAGGAAAAAAAGTCCTGCAAGAGCTAGAAAGGGTGGTAGTGGGAAAGGAAGTTACAAGGGGCACCAGATGGGTCTGGAAAGTCAAGCCTACCCAGTTAAAGCAAAGGAGCTCATCTAACCTGTGCCATTACCTCAGACAGACCCGAGGCTGAACCTTGTTGCGTTTTGAAGTTGTTGCCCCTTAGACTGGGAAAGCAGGTAGGTAGAGAACCAAAATCGTTTCTGGCTTTTTTTTTTGGTTTTGAACAATGGACTTTGAGAAACAAGACAGAATCCTGGTCAGATTTTTCTGAAGTGGCAATAGTGTCATTATTATGATTTTGCCTGGCTAATATATTTTATTTTATAAACTTCTCGCCCTCCAATAACAATACTCATTTTATAGGTGGGAAAAATTAACTATTTGATCAGGTGATTACAAACGGCAGTTGGGTGTGAAATGGGGACAGTGATACCACAACTGTGAACCCCTGTCTACCTCCCAGGCATTACAGAGCACCCAGAGGAGCAACCAAGAGAACCTTAGGCTTATCCCACAACTCCGTGGGACAAAAATCTTTGGTGATCAGGGTCACAGGAGTCCATGTATTAAATACAGGCTTCCTATTTATTTCCAAATTTTATAGAATGCTATTTTTAGTATATAAATAATATCATTTTTACAGAAATTCAACCACTGTGCAAATGAGAAGAAAATTAGCCTTCATGGAATGAGAATACTGAACCAAAAAAATATTCACTAATTTGGATTATCACATCAGTGGCCCTGTGACTCTTGGTATTTGAGAGTGAACACACACTTGCCACATTGGTGGCAAGTCTCCTAACGTGCAAGCACCCGAATACTACATCATCATCAAGTTACTCAATTTATATACTAAAAGGCATACTATTTAATTTCATTTCATCCCTTTCATTTCTTCCTTGCATTAATATCAAGAAATTAGACAATTTTTTAAAATGTGTGTTGGGACTAGGTATGGTGGTGAACTCCTGAAATCCAAGCCCTCTGAGACAGGAGCGGAGTTTCTCAATCTTCTCTCCCGAAGGAACAACAAAAACAGATCACCTTGTCACAAAATGGCAACATTTGCACTGAGATGTCATTAAGTATATTAATATAACAGCACAGAGTATGCCATTTTGTAATAAAATGTGTTAAGGCAAAAATATAATCAGGCTATATAAAATATTAATATGACCATTAGGAGGACCACAATTTTGGAAATAGCTGCCTGTAACTATTTGGTAATATCATCGTTTCTAGCTTCCCACCTTAAAATTGTGTTAGTGGTAATAGGTGTGGAAACCAGTGGAAAAAGGAGAGTCGGGCACAAGAGTTTTCTCAGTACAGGTAACATGATCGGTTTGCAAAGTGTACACTTGACTTTAGAGTACACTGGGAGGAATGAACCTGGCATTAATATAGTTTTATTTCTGGTCTTTTTCTAGATTCAAATTAATGGAACTCTCCAACACCCAAAGGGGGAACAGACCTGAAGTATTGTTTGCAATAAATGCTTCTCACTAAATAGAAAAGCAAATTTCTCATAATTCTACTCCAAAAGGGTGAAACACATGTGTTTGATAGACATACAACTGTGACAAATAACTTAGCCTTCTTTTAAAGAAAGGTAACATTCTGTATATGAACTGTAAAACCTTTAACATAAAATTTTATTGAGGCAAGAATTCTTACCTGTTTCACGTACTGCCAAAGCCCCAGTGATTAGAATAGTGTTTAGCAGGCCACTATTAGGTTCTTAAACATTTATTGAACGACTAAAAGAATGAATATTCTTCTACAAGAAGTGGTATTTTCAAGAGTATATGTGAATCATATAGATTATGATTAATAATCATATAAATGTGCTTAATATAATCATGGAAATATAAGTTAAAACCAAATTGAGACGCTACTACACCACTTAGAATGTATAAAATAAAAAGAAAATGTTTACCAGAATGTGTAAAATAATGAGCAAAATATAAAGCGTTTACAAAGATACATGCTAAAATGAAGTTTTGTGTGTTACTTACTAGTAGAAGAGTAAAATGATACAATCACTTTGGAAAGTGTGTGGCAGTTTTACTACAACTAAAGCACACATCACTTATGACGTCAGTTTGACGCCTCGGTTTAAGACAAGAGGAATGAGTGTGCGCATGCACAAAGACATAGAATGTTTAGGACAACTTTATTTGTAATAACTCAAACTTGTAAGAACTCCAGTGCCAACAATTGGTAAAAGGTAAATGAATTGTGGTAATTCATATGATACATTACAGTAATAATGTTGAAGTAGAATGTGGAAGGAAGAAGGTGACTATAATATATCACATAGTGTATGATCCCATTCACATGAAGTTTGAGGAAAACCAGGACTAACTTACCTTTATAAAAGTAGCTATTTTGGAATTCTGTGTAATCAGAAATTTTTGTGCTGTATTCTGAGTGTATGTATCTTGATATAATCTTAACATTATACATTTGTGAAGAAACACCAAGAATTAAGACGTGGTTTATGAAAACCCACTTTTCATTTCCTGCCAGCAAGGCAAGAGTGCCTTTGGTAAATTTATCATTTGAAAATATTATTATTTTGTATTTTTCATTTTTCATTCCTGATTAAGTGAAAGGCATTTGTTAATCTTTATAGGTTCATTTGGACTGAATGATCAAGCTTTCTGATTCTCCTTATTCAGAAGGTCGCTCCTATTTGAATCTCATCTTTATCAATCTTGATAGTATCCATAGCTTTTTTTTCTCCTGTGGAAATAGAGACAAAATTTTTTCCCCAATGTAACACAATTCCAGTTTTCTGTTTTAAGAATTATACACTATGTGATATATACATCAACACATCTCTAAATTATGCAGGCTGGTTTAATTCAGCAGGGTTTTTTCCTATTATTCAATGTCTCTCCATAGTTGTTGTATGGCACACATATCTTATCTTTCCAAAGTCTGGGAAATGAAATATATCCACTTGCCAAATTTCATTTCTTTAGGTACCTGTGGAACTTTCAATATGTTTGGTCCAGGGCACTATTAGATGTTACCCTGTTAGAAGAAATGTGCCACTGTTGGGGTGGGCTTTGAGACCCCTCTCCTAGCTGCCTGGAATACAGTCTGCTCCTTACTTCTTTTGGATGAAGATGTCGAACTCTCAGCTCCTCCAATGTCATGCCTGCCTGGATGCAGCCATCCTTCCTGTCATGATGATAATGGACTGAATCACAGAACCTGTAAGCCTGCATCAAGTCTGCAGGATTAGGCACATCCTTTCCCACTGAGGCTAGATGTGGCAGCCCTCTGCTACATATGCGTCAGGGGCCTTGAACCAGGCTCTGTATGCTTTTTGGATGGTGGATCAGTCTCTAGAAGCTCCCAGAGGTCCAGGTTATTTGCTTTGTGGATGAGTTTTCCAAAACTGACAGGGAATGGAATGCCTGAATCCAATTTAATATGGACATGAGGGCCCCTAGGGCTTTTCCCAATAGAAAATATTACCTTGCCTGTCTTTTGTTCATCTGCATTCATTAGTCCAATGTAGGCCTTTGCCATGCCTTCTGCATACTCCAGAAAGCTGGGGCCTTCTTTTTGGATTATCTCTATGAAAAAAAAAACAATATTTCTAGAAATGCCTTGCCTACAATCTCTTTTCATATGAACTTGCTTATCACAATTAAAACATCTGATGTTTTTGTTTTTCTTCAAACTTTTAGAAATTATTTCTCCTATCAAAGTAGCATCATAAACATGAGATCCAATATTGCCATATTTCCAGTCCATTCATCTATTGGTTCTGATGTTGCCTTGAAAGGCCTAATCGCCCCTTTGCATTCAGAATTAGCATTTTCAAAAGCCAAAGATCTCATTAATATTTGTCTGACTTCTGAATCTGATACTATTTTATTTACAGCTGAAGTCAACCTTTGCAAAAAAAAAATAGTGAAGGCTGATTTTGGGCCTTGCATAATTTCAGTAAATGATACAGCCCTCTTTCCTGGTTCTTCAACATAAACAGAAACCCTAAAATAATGTCCTTTCTGGTATCATTTTGGAAGTCACCAAGGAGCATTTCATTCTGATATAATTTTCTTTTCTTTACTATATCCATGACTTAATGTTCTATTTTCCAAATTTTGTGCAACTTTTTACATTAAGTTTTAGAATTCTAATTTTTTTCAATAGCCCTTTCTGGTTATTTCATAAATGTAGTATGCTCTCCAATGTTTCTAAGAATATCCGAGATTCTTTGGCAGCTTTATGTTCAGCTTTCATGTTGGAGTTTCCTCAAATGTTGAGTGATTCTTAGTTGTCAGTGTATATTGACTTCAAGTGACTATAAGTTATGTCATAATGAGCAGGGTTTGTAGTCTTTGGGTCTCACTGTAGCAAATAGTTAAATGCCAAATTATTGTTCATCTTTTCTGGATGGGTTGGGCATGTCTGGATATACATGCCCATAACAGCCAGGTAAAGAATGCATGCAGGTTCACAATGTTTTTAATACTGGCATTCTCAGTTTCCTTGTCCTCAACATAGCTTTGGTCCTGTCTTTCCATTCTCAGTTTTGTTTGGTTCAGTTTCTCCAGAAAAATAAGCCTTCTGTAATTTTTGTTTGTTTGTTTTTGTTTTTTATTTTTCGAGACAGGGTTTCTCTGTGTAGCCCTGGCTGTCCTGGAACTCACTCTGTAGACCAGGCTGGCTGTGAACTCAGAAATCCGCCTGCTTCTGCCTCCCAAGTGCTGGGATTAAAGGCGTGCACCACCACTTTTGTTCCTCATGCCTACTTTCAGTTGTCCCTTTAGACTTTGAATGGTGTAGAAAGCAGCACTTGTCTTCTACATTTGTAGACTTTTTCTTTCTCTAAACATTTATCTTTGCTATTTTTAAATTGTATGTATTTGTGTCTGTGTATGTGCACAAAAAGACATTGGATCCCTTGGAGACAGAGTTTACAGGAGGATGTTAGCCACCAGACATGGGTGAGAAACCAGACAAAGGTTGTCTATAAGAGTGCTCTTAGCCATAGGGCCATCTCCCTAGCTCCTTTTTTTCTGCTATGGAAACTAAATGAACTTAGCTGCTGGAACATTGCTACCTACACCTTTTTCCCTAAAAGAGCTATAAATTGGCCTTTTCCTCAATGAAGAAAATAAGTACTTTAAAAGCCCACCAATAAGGATCAACAAAACACAACCACTTCTACGTACAATTGAAGACAGCACTATGAAAATTAGAAATGATTTAATTGTTAGTATGAGTTATTTTCACTCAATACCATGTCTCTTCAATAAAGACTCTGATCTGTAATTAAGTCTACTCTTTAACCCTTCAACAGTTCTAACTTTGGGGCAACTTATGCATGAACTTCCCTTACTAATAATTAAATAAGTATTTAATGACACCAAGCCAACTCCAATGCCATCAGCACTATCTTAGGGTTTCTATTCCTGCAAAAAATGTCGTGACCAAAAAGCAAGTTGGGGAGGAAAGGGTTTATTCAGCTTATACTTCCACATTGCTGTTCATCACCAAGGAAGTCAGGACTGGAACTCAAGCAGGTCAGGAAGCAGGAGCTGATGCAGAGGCCATGGAGGGATGTTCCTTACTGGCTTGCTTCCCCTGGCTTGCTCAGCCTGCTCTCTTATAGAACCAAGACTACCAGCCCAGGGATGGTCCCACCCACAAGGGTCCTTTCCCCCTTGATCACTAATTGAGAAAATGCCTTACAGTTGTATCTCATGGAGGCATTTTCTCAACTGAAGCTCCTTTCTCTGTGATAACTCCAGCCTGTGTCAGGTTGGCACACAAAACCAGCCAGTACAAGCATTTTCACAGGGATGCCAGATAATATAGAAGCCAGTGAAATCTGATTCTTACATAAGTGGCTTTTGTTTTATCTCCCTTATGTCATCATTTATATGACATTTTTTTCCATTTTTTATTAGGTATTTAGCTCATTTACATTTCCAATGCTATACCAAAAGTCCCCCATACCCCCCCCCCAATCCCCTACCCACCCACTCCCCCTTTTTGGCCCTGGCGTTCCCCTGTACTGGGGCATATAAAGTTTGCGTGTCCAATGGGCCTCTCTTTACAGTGATGGCCGACTAGGCCATCTTTTGATACATATGCAGCTAGAGTCAAGAGCTCCGGGGTACTGGTTAGTTCATAATGTTGTTCCGCCTATAGGGTTGCAGATCCCTTTAGCTCCTTGGCTACTTTCTCTAGCTCCTCCATTGGGAGCCCTGTGATCCATTCATTAGCTGACTGTGAGCATCCACTTCTGTGTTTGCTAGGCCCCGGCATAGTCTCACAAGAGACAGCTACATCTGGGTCCTTTCGATAAAATCTTGCTAGTGTATGCAATGGTGTCAGCGTTTGGATGCTGATTATGGGGTGGATCCCTGGATATGGAAGTCTCTACATGGACCATCCTTTCATCTCAGCTCCAAACTTTGTCTCTGTAACTCCTTCCATGGGTGTTTTGTTCCCAAATCTAAGGAGGGGCATAGTGTCCACACTGCAGTCTTCATTTTTCTTGAGTTTCATGTGTTTAGGAAATTGTATCTTTTTTTTTTTCCATTTTTTATTAGGTATTTAACTCATTTACATTTCCAATGCTATACCAAAAGTCCCCCATATCCACCCACCCCCACTCCCCTGCCCACCCACTCCCCCTTTTTGGCCCTGGAATTCCCCTGTACTGGGGCATATAAAGTTTGCAAGTCCAATGGGCCTCTCTTTCCAGTGATGGCCGACTAGGCCATCTTTTGATATATATGCAGCTAGAGTCAAGAGCTCCGGGGTACTGGTTAGCTCATAATGTTGTTCCACCTATAGGGTTGCAGATCCCTTTAGCTCCTTGGCTACTTTCTCTAGCTCCTCCATTGGGAGCCCTATGATCCATCCATTAGCTGACTGTGAGCATCCACTTCTGTGTTTGCTGGGCCCCGGCATAGTCTCACAAGAGACAGCTACATCTGCGTCCTTTCAATAAAATCTTGCTAGTGTATGCAATGGTGTCAGTGTTTGGATGCTGATTATGGGGTGGATCCCTGGCTATGGCAGTCTCTACATGGTCCATCCTTTCATCTCAGCTCCAAACTTTGTCTCTGTAACTCCTTCCATGGGTGTTTTGTTCCCAAATCTAAGGAGGGGCATAGTGTCCACACTTCAGTCTTCATTCTCCTTGAGTTTCATGTGTTTAGCAAATTATATCTTATATCTTGGGTATCCTAGGTTTGGGGCTAATATCCACTTATCAGTGAGTACATATTGTGTGAGTTCCTTTGTGAATGTGTTACCTCACTCAGGATGATGCCCTCCAGGTCCATCCATTTGCATAGGAATTTCATAAATTCATTCTTTTTAATAGCTGAGTAGTACTCCATTGTGTAGCTGTACCACATTTTCTGTATCCATTCCTCTGTTGAGGGGCATCTGGGTTCTTTCCAGCTTCTGGCTATTATAGATAAGGCTGCTATGAACATAGTGGAGCATGTGTCCTTCTTACCAGTTGGGGTATCTTCTGGATATATGCCCAGGAGAGGTATTGCTGGATCCTCCGGTAGTACTATGTCCAATTTTCTGAGGAACCGCCAGACTGATTTCCAGAGTGGTTGTACAAGCCTGCAATCCCACCAAGAATGGAGGAGTGTTCCTCTTTCTCCACATCCACGCCAGCATCTGCTGTCACCTGAATTTTTGATCTTAGCCATTCTGACTGGTGTGAGGTGGAATCTCAGGGTTGTTTTGATTTGCATTTCCCTGATGATTAAGGATGTTGAACATTTTTTCAGGTGCTTCTCTGCCATTCGGTATTCCTCAGGTGAGAATTCTTTGTTCAGTTCTGAGCCCCATTTTTTAATGGGGTTATTTGATTTTCTGAAGTCCACCTTCTTGAGTTCTTTATATATGTTGGATATTAGTCCCCTATCTGATTTAGGATAGGTAAAGATCCTTTCCCAATCTGTTGGTGGTCTTTTTGTCTTATTGACGGTGTCTTTTGCCTTGCAGAAACTTTGGAGTTTTATTAGGTCCCATTTGTCAATTCTCGATCTTACAGCACAAGCCATTGCTGTTCTGTTCAGGAATTTTTCCCCTGTGCCCATATCTTCAAGGCTTTTCCCCACTTTCTCCTCTATAAGTTTCAGTGTCTCTGGTTTTATGTGAAGTTCCTTGATCCACTTAGATTTGACCTTAGTACAAGGAGATAAGTATGGATCGATTCGCATTCTTCTACACGATAACAACCAGTTGTGCCAGCACCAATTGTTGAAAATGCTGTCTTTCTTCCACTGGATGGTTTTAGCTCCCTTGTCGAAGATCAAGTGACCATAGGTGTGTGGGTTCATTTCTGGGTCTTCAATTCTATTCCATTGGTCTACTTGTCTGTCTCTATACCAGTACCATGCAGTTTTTATCACAATTGCTCTGTAGTAAAGCTTTAGGTCAGGCATGGTGATTCCACCAGAGGTTCTTTTATCCTTGAGAAGAGTTTTTGCTATCCTCGGTTTTTTGTTATTCCAGATGAATTTGCAAATTGCTCCTTCTAATTCGTTGAAGAATTGAGTTGGAATTTTGATGGGGATTGCATTGAATCTGTAGATTGCTTTTGGCAAGATAGCCATTTTTACAATGTTGATCCTGCCAATCCATGAGCATGGGAGATCTTTCCATCTTCTGAGATCTTCTTTAATTTCTTTCTTCAGAGATTTGAAGTTTTTATCATATAGATCTTTCACTTCCTTAGTTAGAGTCACGCCAAGATATTTTATATTATTTGTGACTATTGAGAAGGGTGTTGTTTCCCTAATTTCTTTCTCAGCCTGTTTATTCTTTGTATAGAGAAAGGCCATTGACTTGTTTGAGTTTATTTTATATCCAGCTACTTCACCGAAGCTGTTTATCAGGTGTAGGAGTTCTCTGGTAGAATTTTTAGGGTCACTTATATATACTATCATATCATCTGCAAAAAGTGATATTTTGACTTCCTCTTTTCCAATTTGTATCCCCTTGATCTCCTTTTGTTGTCGAATTGCTCTGGCTAATACTTCAAGTACTATGTTGAAAAGGTAGGGAGAAAGTGGGCAGCCTTGTCTAGTCCCTGATTTTAGTGGGATTGCTTCCAGCTTCTCTCCATTTACTTTGATGTTGGCTCCTGGTTTGCTGTAGATTGCTTTTATCATGTTTAGGTATGGGCCTTGAATTCCTGATCTTTCCAGCAGATCTTTCTCTATCTTTGTTGGGTCTTTCTGTGGTTTAGGTATCAGAGTAATAGTGGCTTCATAAAATGAGTTGGGTAGAGTACCTTCTACTTCTATTTTGTGAAATAGTTTGTGCAGAACTGGAATTAGATCTTCTTTGAAGGTCTGATAGAACTCTGCACTAAACCCGTCTGGTCCTGGGCCTTTTTTTGGCTGGGAGACTATTGATAACTGCTTCTATTTCTTTAGGTGATATGGGACTGTTTAGAGGGTCAACTTGATCCTGATTCAACTTTGGTACCTAGTATCTGTCCAGAAATTTGTCCATTTCGTCCAGGTTTTCCAGTTTTGTTGAGTATAGCCTTTTGTAGAAGGATCTGATGGTGTTTTGGATTTCTTCAGGATCTGTTGTTATGTCTCCCTTTTCATTTCTGATTTTGTTAATTAGGATTTTGTCCCTGTGCCCTTTAGTGAGTCTAGCTAAGGGTTTATCTATCTTGTTGATTTTTTCAAAGAACCAACTCCTCGTTTGGTTAATTCTTTGAATAGTTCTTCTTGTTTCCACTTGGTTGATTTCACCCCTGAGTTTGATTATTTCCTGCCGTCTACTCCTCTTGGGTGAATTTGCTTCCTTTTTTTCTAGAGCTTTTAGATGTGTTGTCAAGCTGCTAGTATGTGCTCTCTCCCGTTTCTTCTTGGAGGCACTCAGAGCTATGAGTTTCCCTCTTAGAAATGCTTTCATTGTGTCCCACAGGTTTGGGTACGTTGTGGCTTCATTTTCATTAAACTCTAAAAAGTCTTTAATTTCTTTTTTTATTCCTTCCTTGTCCAAGCTATCATTGAGAAGAGTGTTGTTCAGTTTCCATGTGAATGTTGGCTTTCCATTATTTATGTTGTTATTGAAGATCAGTCTTAGGCCATGGTGGTCTGATAGGCTACATGGGACAATTTCAATATTTTTGTATCTGTTGAGGCCTGTTTTGTGACCAATTATATGGTCAATTTTGGAGAAGGTCCCGTGAGGTGCTGAGAAGAAGGTATATCCTTTTGTTTTAGAATAAAATGTTCTGTAGATATCTGTCACGTCCATTTGTTTCATAACTTCTGTTAGTTTCACTGTGTCCCTGTTTAGTTTCTGTTTCCACGATCTGTCCATTGATGAAAGTGGTGTGTTGAAGTCTCCCACTATTATTGTGTGAGGTGCAATGTGTGCTTTGAGCTTTACTAAAGTGTCTTTAATGAATGTGGCTGCCCTTGCATTTGGAGCGTAGATATTCAGAATTGAGAGTTCCTCTTGGAGGATTTTACCTTTGATGAGTATGAAGTGTCCCTCCTTGTCTTTTTTAATAACTTTGGGTTGGAAGTCGATTTTATCCGATATTAAAATGGCTACTCCAGCTTGTTTCTTCAGATCATTTGCTTGGAAAATTGTTTTCCAGCCTTTCACTCTGAGGTAGTGTCTGTCTTTTTCCCTGAGATGGGTTTCCTGTAAGCAGCAGAATGTTGGGTCCTGTTTGTGTAGCCAGTCTGTTAGTCTATGTCTTTTTATTGGGGAGTTGAGACCATTGATATTAAGAGATATTAAGGAAAAGTAATTGTTGCTTCCTGTTGTTTTTGTTGTTAAAGTTGGCATTCTGTTCTTGTGGCTGTCTTCTTTTATATATGACATTTTATTGTGGGGGTTATTTGCACACCCACCAGTGGTATAAATAATGACATTGAGTCTTTTATATAGTTTAAAGCTTAAACCTTTTGCTGAGGACCAGCCTCAGCAATTCTGAGGGTGGGATGTTTAGATCAATGTGAAATCAGAGTCTCAGACAAGGGTGCAGGTGTAAGCTGACAGGTGACTCATTGTTGTTCTGAAGCTGTGCTTGGAGACAGCTTTCAGGTTCTCTCTGTCTCTGTCTGTCTGTCTGTCTGTCTGTCTGTCTCTCTCTCTCTCTCCGAGTTCACCTTAGCCTTTTATTGGTTACAAATTTCCTTGTTATACAATAATACAAAATCAAAAGCCTTTTTATTATCTTCCTCAAACTCATTATTTTTACTGTAAAACTCCATGTAACCATGTCACCAGAAAGCACAAAGCACACATAAAGTCACAGTTCAGTGCCTGTAAAAACAAGTTATACATTAACTTTTAACTCTCAGAAAAGCCTCCAAATCACAGGTCATCTGGGTATAAACTTGCGGTTACAGCATCAGCCCAAGAACAGAAAGGTGCTAAGCAGGTTGGAATAATGTTAGTATTTTTAGCTTGTTTAAATTTGCAGAATCTCTTCCCCCAATTTATTGAGCCCATCCTACATTTCTTAGCCATTAGCCATTTCTACAATGCTTTTCAAATGCGTTTTCATATGCAATATTAATTCCTCTTGCAGCGTCCCCCAGAGCTCCTTCCCAAGCCTGAATTCTATCTCTTAGAACTTATACCCTAGTTTCCTTATGCAGGTGATGCCAAGGGGCCAAATCAGTATGTTCCAATCTCCCCAGGAAGGTCGGTTCACTAATCCTATGGTTCCCTTGTGGGGTCCAAAATCTTCTACCCACCCTTTATCTTTTTTATTATACATATATCTTCCAGTTTTCCCCAGTAATATTCCTGGACCAAACTTTCTATTATCAGAGATATCTTCTTTATTGATCACTAATCCAATAGACCAGCTACTTCTTCCTCTAATTGTCTCTTGTATTTCTTATGGTCATCCCTGTCCTTAGTGACCTAGGCCCAGTTTTCCTTTTCTCTGGGGTCTTCATTTCTCTTACCTACTAAAACTTCAGATCTCTCAAAAACATTTCCTGCTTCAAATATTTCCTGGTACAACTTAATCATCATGAGTTGTCTAAAACTTCCCAGAGAACAATTAAAGCAGTCCGCCTCCACATCCAGAAGCCCTTGTCCTGATATGCCTGGGTTGGCTGCTTGAGTGGCCAGGGCCAGAGCAGTTTGTTCCTAATACACACAAGAGTTATTTCCTTCTCTAGTAATACCCTAAGTCCCTTTCCCAGAAAAACTTACCAGAGTTGTATTTGCAGACAAATATGGTATAGAAAAAGGCAAAACGGACAAGCATACAGGAAAAGCAACATCTTCTGTATACTAGAAAGCCAGAGATGCATTATTCAGGTTGATGATGCTCCACAGCCAAAACTGTGTCATGCAGCCACATTCACAACCATGTCTTACCATACAGCCCTTTGTTGGAGCAGTCTCCCAGCTAATGTTCAAACTTAACACGATTATTCTATCCTATAACCTGCCATGAGGGTAGCTCTATACCTCTCTGTTCCACTCTGTTCCTATCTATTCCCCTGCTTGTCTGCTTTCAATTCTCCCACATCTATTTTTGTCTCCCTGCATCACTCTCTTTGCCTGGAAGTCCCACCCTCCTCCTTCCTGTCCTAGCTATTGGCTGTCAGATCTTTATTACAACCAATCAGCATCAAGGCAACCGCTGACACATCTCTAGATTGCCTTTAGGCAGGTGAGGAAGGATGAATATTTACAAAATAGAAAACCCAGTGATGGGCCATAGAAACGACAATACCAAAATCCTGCCCGTAGTTAGCTCTCTGCCAGTACAGAATTAAAATCTGAAAATACAGAGACACACCTAAATACAATGTAAGAAAAGGTCATTCCCAACAACATTCAAACTTATTGTGTGTATAGTATATATTCCCTTCTCGCTCCTTCCTTTTATATATTAAAAATAATTTTCTCCCCTAAACACTTTATTTTTATTTGTTGATTTTTGTAACCTGGCACATTAAAAAAAAAAACATGTATAACAAGTAAATGTGATCAACATAGTCAAGTTGTGTCCCAAGAAGGAAATTTGGCTCTGCATCATAGCTTTAAGCCACTATGAAGTCATCTTCACTTCATAGGAATCTAGGCTCCAAGATGTAACATACTTAGTTAAATTTCCCCAAGAAATTCATTGGGTTGGGGGCCAGCATTAATAGCCTTCAACAAATAAAGGAATTTTGACTCTTTATGTAGTTGTTGTCCCCTTATTTATGTCACCAGAGTAAATACTTTGTCAAAATGTTAGCTTATCAAAGGTACAAGTGTAAAAGTCCTTAAGTGTAAGGGTCTCATCGGTAGAAGAGCTATACCCTTGTACCCTTAATGAAGCATTCACAAAGGGAAGTTGTTTTTATTGGACTACCATCCAATTAACACACTGTAAAACAATTGGTGTTAGATTGCCAAGTCCTGTGGCACAGCATAGATGGGAATGTAATATTTGGCATATGTTTAGCTGGTAATCCAAGCCTTACTCTCCACCCCTAAAACAGAAACACCAAACCCTACTTGCTCCTTATTTTACTAACCTCTGGGTCGTGCATGGATTACTTCGGTTGGTTTACTAGGAACTGCTTTAATCTTGTTAGGCCAAGCAAGATTCTGATCTACTGGAAGACTACTGGTTAAATACGGCCTAACCCCAAGCAATTACAGGAGTCTCATGTCACACTGCAATCATCTAAGTTTTCTCACATAACTTGCTCCAATTTGAGTCAACATACTGTTACTGTTTTATAACATGTTGTTATTTTTACATTATTATTATCATTATTATTATTATTATTATTATTATTATTATTATTATATCCAAAATCAAACATTCCTTTTCCTTATCTCATTGACACACTCTCAGCCTATAAGAGATGGTAGGCAGTTAATGGTATATCATTGAGGTCTCCTTGTCCTGTCTCTTCTTGGTTTTACTCCCATGTGAGGGTTGTAACCAATTATAACCATGTGAGGGTCTCATGATTGTAACCAATGCAAAAGCCAAGCTAATTACATACAATTATTAAGCTATATTTCTAGGTATGTACATTATAGGAGTCACAATGGGAAATTCCCCTGGACAAGACCTACTTGTTGGGATCAAGGCTGATTTAAGGCTCTCAGAATCCCTGATAAAAGAACAAAGGGAATGTTAGTTCTGTGTCCTTGCCCAGACTGGGCAGGGTCTGATCTGCTGCTGGGGTTAGAGCCTCAAAAAAGTTAAGGTTTCACTTTCAGGGAATGTGACTCCCCCCCCTTCACCCCTGCACAGACTAGAGTTACCAGTCCCAAGGCTTAGTCTATGATAGACTTGAGATATCCTATATTCTCTTTAAGTAATATTGCTTGATTAGCTTCCTACTGACTCTAATCCATTTCTCCCTCTGCATACAGTACGGGAAGTGCTGAATTTCACAATAAAGTTGCTTACATGAGCCATCGGCTTGTGCAAGATCTCCTGATCCCAAACTTTCCTGTCTTTGGTCCTCTCTTCTAGGAAGAACGGCCTACTGGTCCAGGTTACTATCGTTTGTATTCCTCCAGAGTATGGCTTTCCCCTTTTCAGGAAACAGTTGAGATCAAGCCATGATTATGGACTTCTACAATCCAAGATTATCTGGACTGCTTCAACAAAAGACTATTGATTGCCATTAATAAAGATAAAACATCTTGAAATACATTATTGATGTTACCTAGTTGGAAAACCCTGTTATTTTAGTCCTGTGAGAATCATCTTCTCTATATTATATATGTTCTTCAAATGTGGTATAATTCTACTTTATCCTACTTGCAGTGAATGCATTTAATCAGAAGCCCACATAGTGAGAATGTGAGAGTGGTAAATTATCATTCCAATACCCATGCCTCTGACAACACATGAATAAGCAAAATCTCAAGGCTTTTGTTTTGTACAGCCTAGGATGAAAATCCAGAAACAAATGTGCTTTCAAATTGGATCCTGATGGAATGAGACATTTTCTTCAAGACTACTTCTACTATATAGATATGGACAGTATATCTATTAGCTGTATTCAATATTTAGGAAAATAGAATATGCCTAAGGAAAATTGGATCTATCTCATTTGCTGAGGACAAATGGCCATCCTTTGTTTAGCATGTACACAGATGTTGGTTTATCCAGATGCCAAAGTTGGGGAAAAGTTTTCTTTGAAGTGAATATAAAACAATGCATTTGTGATCAAGGCACTTTTATATATGGAGAAATATACATACTATGGATACATGCTCATCAACAATTTTAATTTTCAGATCTTTACCTATTTCAACCACGCTTTCTCTGAAAAGAGCGGAAAAGCTTCCTTTAACACTAAGAGGAAAAAAATTCACAAAGCATCTACAAAAACAAGTTTTTGACATATTGTTATACTGATATTGTTTGAATCCAATAACATCCATGAACATTTTTCTTATCTACTTAAATTACACTCCTTTATCCTTAAGATGGGACAAAATGACTCAGCATTCTGTACTCTCCTATAATTTGCTAAATTTTAGAGAATTAAGATTCCATTACTATTTCAATTTTACTTATCTTTGCGCTCAATACTAGAAATACAAAAAAGCAGAACTAAGAAGAAGATAAATATTTTTAACAACCTGTTTCGATTTACATGCTCAGTTATCCAAAATCACACATAAATCTTACTATTTTAGGGAATGTGAAAAGACTTCTCAGTCCTATGCATTTTCTGTATGTTGATACCTGTTTTGACTCAAACATAGCTGGACACATTTACAAGGGCATATACCATCCCTTCTCACTCCCCCCACCCACCAAAAAATGAACACGAGTCTACTTAGAAAACAGTGCTACAAATGAAGCTCTTAATTTCAAATCAGGACAGTTTCATAGGAAGTTTCTTTAAAATTAGAGGAATTCTGAAATGTTTGCAATGAATGTTGGAAGTGCATACATTTCTGTTCCAGAAAATAAATACAGGTAAAATATTTTGACCATTTTGCAAGTAATACTGAAAACAATAGTTCTGGTCAAAGTTGGTTCATTCAATAATTTGAATATATGTATTTGAAAAAGTCTTGATAGCAAAATTTAAGAGACACATTCCATACAGAAGTCTATTTAAATCTAGGGTATGATCTGACAGGCCATATTAGCTAGAAGATAGTGTGGTAGAGGACTGTGATACATTATTCATGAAATAATTGGAAATACCTTTATTAGGCTTGGAGTAGTGTAAGCTAGAAACTACACCCCCACAAGAAACAAGAACCTTCAAGGGGTGCTGTATGAATGTATAAATTCTTTGTGTAGTTATTAGTAATTATTATTAATATTATTAATTATTATTAACAATCTTATTACCTCCCTAAAAATAAAGTCTTAGAGGGCATGCCCAAATCCTACATTTTCTTTAGTTAGATGATGACATCTTTGGGTTATTAGATATTAGGTAGTATTTTAGTTTATCAGGGAATATTATCTAGTTGAGAAGGCATCAGTTTCCCAAATATAGGTTGTGTGATTTACTTTGCAGCCCTTAAATTGTTTTTTGTTTTTATTTATGCATAATGGTTCTACCTGCCTGTATGTACCGTATGTATCACATGTATCGCTGATACCCAAGGTAGTCAGAAGCATTGGATCTTCTGGAACTGGAATTACAGACACCTATAAGTCACCATGTGGATGCTGGGAATCGAACCTGATCCTCTGCCAAAACAATTGGAGCCATGTCTCTAGTTCCCTGAACCTTCTTACAGAACATGACTATCAAGGCAAATGCTAACTTTTACAGTGAAGTAGTTAGGAGTTTGTTAACTGCCTTCTAGAGATCAGTGTAGGAAAAAGTAGTGTCAAAAAGTTCAGTGCAGGCTGTGTCCTTAACTACACCTGTCAGGCAGTCACAGCAACAAGAGGAAACATAAGCTTCAGGGAAATGATTTAGAAATTCACATTTGGCAATGGCTTAACTCAATGTTCAGCTTAGCTGTTTGATGGCAAACTCTATTCAAAGTAGCATGATCTCTAGAGAGCTGGCTGGGACTTTTAAGGTGCTTTTGAACAAGTGAGACTCTACAAGAGGCCAGAGGCAATTCAAGAATTGATTCCAGTTTGGGGACAAAATAGGAGAGTCTTAGACTGTTGAAGTATATGGACTGGATTATTTTGACTTGTTTTAAGACTTCAACATAATACAACCAGGAATTGGGATCTAAAAGTTTCCAAATTTTACACTATTTTAAAAGGTCCTTAACCTGGCATGCAGGACTCCCAAGAAGTGGTAGGTTGGGTATCACAGGGTCCTCTTCTTCACAGAAATCCCATCATTCTTTTAAGCAACCATATAGGTAGACTATTCTTTCTTCACTTTCTAATTCTGTTAAGCAACCAGAAGATGAAAATTTGGGACCTATCAGAATGAAAGAGAAAAGGTGACAATTTAAAGGCAAAGGAACGTAAGCCTTTAACAATGCTAAATAGGAAAAAATGTCTTTATGAATTTTGTCTTTCCATCTATTACACATGTGAGGTATGCCTCAGGTCTACACTGTGCAGCCCTTGAAAATTATGCTATGTACTTACTACTCAGTTACAAGGATGGTTTGTTCATCAGTGCAGAAGTTAGTCACTTACCAGTGAACTTCCTTCAAACCTGGTTATTCAAGGAGAGTCCTAATCTAGGCAAGCTGATTCTCTTAATGATCTCAGCTGGTAGTGATACTACATGGAAACACCTTGTATTTGGTTTTGTCGGCAGTGATATTGTTTCTACTTGATAATTAAAGATCAGTAGTTGGTTTGGTTATCTGCGGGTAGAGATAATTTGTAGTAGTTATGTTTTGGTAAACTGTCAATAACATCTGGTGTTCAAAGATCTGATGCTTACAATAGATGATTCAATGCCTTTGAAATGGTGATTCAGTAATCTGGTACAATAGCTAAAATGTATGAATAAAACTAGAGACATAATCTTATGGACTGAATGTACTAGGTAACATTACTATCTACATACATATCTAATTTTAGGGCTTTCAAGAAAATGGACGCAGGGCAAGAAGTCTTATAGATTCCCACTCCTCACTTCTTTCTGTCTCTCTCTTTTTGAGACAGAGTTTCCCTTTGTTGCCCTGACAGGTCTGGAACTCACTATGTAGATTAGGCTGCCCTCAAACTCAGAGGTACACCTGCCTCTGCCTCCGAAGTACTGGGACCAAAGGCCAGTGCCACCACACAAAGATCCCTGTGAGGAGCGGGTGTGGCCGCTGCCCCAAGATGGCAACCGGGATGGCTGCCAGGTCTTATGACCTGCGCCTGACTTCCTCATTACCTCAGACTTAGCCACATCCCAGCCACCTGCACTGCGCAGACACCATGCCTCGTCAGCTCGCCTGAGGTGTCATCACTTGCTGTGAACCAATGGACTGCCGTTAAGTGACTGGAGTGATTGGGAGGAGTCAGTAGGGTATTTAAGGCCTGCCCAGGGGTTGTTCAGAGGATTCCGGTTCCTCTATTGCAATGCAAAGTGTTCCTGAATAAACCTGCTTGAAGAAGGACAATGTGTGGTGTTGCGTCTTTCCTGCTGGTTGGGGTGGATGCGACAAGTGGTGGAACCCGTATGGAGACTTCTGCTTCTCGAGAGCACTGCAGGTACAGAACTTCAAGGCTGGAAAGCTCCCAGGTAAGTGGGACGATTCAAGTTCTCGGTTAGAGACAATAAGGTTCCCGGTTAGGGACCATTAAGATAAAACAGTTGTGGGTAACACAACCTCAGGGCAGTCCGTTCGCCAGGCATTAAAGGATTTGTTGAAAGTAAAAGGAATCGGGCTGAAAAAGGAGACGTTAGAAAACTTTCTAAAGGCCTTTGATCAGGTGGCTCCGTGGTTCCCTGTGTCAGGGCATCTTACAGGGCCTAGTTGGGGAAAATTAGGGAAGGATCTGAAGTTTGCCGAGGAGCAAGGGGTCCTCGTCAAGGGGATGCAGTTGGTCGAGTCTGTTTTTAAAGGGCCACTGCCACCTAATACTGTAGGGCTCCTGCTGGGCCGTAGCTCCGTGACCCTTCAAGGGCTGGCTGTATACCCTGAAGTAATAGATTCAGATTATACTGGACAGGTCAAAATTATGGTTTCCTCACCACGGGGAATTGTAGCCATTTCCCCTGGCGATCGTATTGCCCACCTCCTCTTATTACCAAGTTGTCATTCTAAGTTTCCAGCTAATGATAAAGAAAGAGGGAATAGAGGATTTGGTTCTACGGGAGCCACTTCAATTTACTACTCCACGGACTTTGATGAGAGGCCTCTACTTGTATTGCAGGTAGAGGGAAAAGCTATTTCAGGATTGCTTGATACTGGCACTGACTGAAGCATAATTAGCGTAAAGGACTAGCCATCAGCTTGGTCACATCAGCAGTCAGAACAAACCCTGAGAGGCCTGGGCTATGCCCAAATGCCCGAAGTGAGCTCACACCAACTCACTTGGAAGGACCAGGAGGGCCATTCCGGTTGTTTTCAGCCTTATGTGCTCCCTGTTCCGATTTCCCTCTGGGGACGGGACCTGATGCAAGAAATGGGAAATAAATTGACAAATGAGTTGCCTTATAGCCAACAAGCTCAACAAATTATGCAGAATTATGGGTATCAACCTGGAAAAGGATTAGGGCCTCGATTGCAGGGCAGGAAATCCCCTATTCCTGTGAGTTCGAAGAAAGGTCGTGCTGGACTGGGTTTTTCCTAGGGGCCACTGAGGAGGCCATCCCCATTACTTGGAAGACTGAGGATCCATTATGGGTTCCTCAGTGGCCTTTGCCCTCAGAGAACTTACAGGCTGCTAAAGTATTAGTTCAATAACAGTTACAGATGGGCCATATTCGCCCCTCTACTTCTCTTTGAAATACCCCCATATTTGTCATTAAGAAAAAAAATCAGGGAAATGGAGGTTGTTACATGATCTTAGAGAGATTAATAAACAAATGGTCATTATGGGACCTATTCAAAGAGGTTTGCCCTTACCATCGGTGCTTCAAAAAGCATGGCCAGTGATAGTTTTAGATATTAAAGATTGCTTCTTTTCCATCCCCTTGCATGAACAAGATGCAGTAAGATTTGCATTTACTTTGCCTTCTATAAATCATGAAGAACCAGATAAGAGGTTTGAGTGGGTTGTTTTGCCCCAGGGCATGGCCAATAGTCCCACTAAGTGTCAGCTATATGTAGATGCAGCCTTATATGAGGTTAGACAGGAATTCCCCAGAATAAAATGTTATCATTATATGGATGATGTCCTTCTGGCAGCACCGACAGAGGAAATGCTGGATTTGGCATATAGTAAGACCACACAACAGCTACAAAAGAGAAGGCTTACAGTAGCCCCTGAAAAGGTACAGAAGGACAAGGCCATCCATTATTTAGGAAGCAAAATAACAGAAAGATATATAACTCCACAGAAGATTCAAATTAGAACTGATCATCTAAGGACTTTAAATGATTTTCAAAAGTTGCTAGGAAATATTCAATGGGTTAGACCTTATCTGGGTCTATCAAATAAGCAGTTGTAACCTCTTTATGACATCTTGCCAGGAGCAACAGCCCTGGATTTAGAAAGAGTTCTTACAGAAGAAGGAAGGAAAGCCTCAAAGTTAGTAGAGAAGGCTATTCAAATTGCTGCTTTAAAAAGGAGAGAGGTTGATCTTCCTATATCATTATATATTTTGCCATCAGAAAATCAACCTACTGGGGCCCTTTGGCAAGGGGCTCCTTTATTATGGATCCATCCTAAAATTTCCCCTGACAAAGTGTTATCCTATTATCCTGCCTCAGTTGCCCAATTGGCATTGCTGGGTTTACAGCAATGCGTGCAGCATTTTGGTACCCCTCCTGATGAAATTATTGTGCCATATGATAGTAGACAAGTTGAACTGTTGTCTGCCACTGTAGATGACTGGGCAGTTTTAAGGTGCAGTTTTTTAGGCAAGATAGGTAATCATTTTCCCAAAGATCCTACTTTACAGTTGTGTAAAGCTCACCTGGTAATTTTTCCTGTTATTACCCCTCGAGTAACAATTGAAAGGGGCTCCTCTAATTTTTACAGATGGATCAAAGTCAGGATGTGGGGCCCATTTAGTTCAAGGCTCTGCGCCTATAGTTTTACAATCTCCCACCCCTGCCTCTACTGCAAGTTATAGAATTACAGATTGTGATTAAAGTTTTTGAATTGTATTCTGAATCCTTTAATTTAATATCAGATAGTCAATATGTGGTTAATGCTCTTGCTATCTTGGAGGTGGTTGGTAGGGTGAATCTTAGGTCCAGCATTGAGGATTTATTAAGTAAATTACAAAATTTGCTATTGCATAGATCCTCCCCCTTCTTTGTTCAGCATATCCGAGCTCATACTGGGTTACCAGGTCCATTGGCTGAGGGTAATGACATAGTGGATAAGGCAGCACAAGCTGCTGTATTTCTGGCATGTCCTGCCCTTGACCTTGCTCGTGATTTTCATTCTAAATTTCATGTAAATTCTAAAACATTAGCCTCTCGCTTTGGGATCACCCGAGCAGAGACCAGGGAGATTGTCAAGGCCTGTCAGGCCTGCGCTCCTTTATTACCTCAACCCTCCTTTGGAGTTAACCCATAAGGGTTACTTCCCCTACACGTTTGGCAGGTGGATGTTACCCATTTTGCCGAATTTGGAAAATTACAGTTTATTCATGTTTCAATTGATACTGCCTCTGGAGTCATTTTTGCTTCTTTGCATACTGGAGAAAAGGCCCGTCATGTCATAGCACATTGCTTTGAAGCATGGGGCACTTGGGGTCAACCCAAAGAATTAAAAACTGATAATGGTCCTGCTTATACTTCCAATACTTTTGTTAGCTTTTGTAAGATGATGGGCATTCATCTTGTACATGGTATACCCTATAACCCTCAGGGGCAGGGAATAATTGAACGTGCTCATCATACCTTAAAAGAATGCTTAATAAAACAAAAAGGGGGAGTTGCCCTAGGGGCGACTCCCCGGGAACACCTTTCTATAGCCTTATTTACTCTTAATTTTTTAAATAAAGATACATTTGATTGTACTGCTGCAGAGAGATTCAGTAATCCTGATGCATCTCAGAAGGGAACTGTTATATGGAAGGACATGTTGGATGGCCAATGGCATGAGCCAGATCCAGTGTTGGTGTGGGCAAGAGGGTCTGTTTGTGTGTTTCCCCAGGACTGCCGCCAGCCGTTGTGGGTACCTGAACAACTGACTCGAGTGCTGAAGGATGACCAGATGTGTGATGCTGATTCTCCTGGGAATACTGATGATGGTGACAGGGTGCAGAAGCAAGGAGCTAAATCAGAGAGTTGATCTAGTGCAGGAACAAGTTGATGTATTGATGTGAGTGGATCGCACAGGGAACTGGTCATGTCAACTTGATGGTATGCTGAGAGATCTCTAACAGCCCATTGTTCACATCGTCACAGCAATATCGCACCTCAAGGAATGGGCTGGCATAGGAGGGCTGGCAATCATCTGCGTTGCCACAGGAGTAATGGCCCTGTGGTGCATTTGCCGTATGCAAAAAAAAAAAAAAAAAAAAAAAGGCATACCCGTGTGCAGGCACTGTTGATTCAGGCTTTTGCAGCCCTAGAGCTGGGATAATCTCCTCCAGTGTGGCTTGGCAAGCTAGAGAAGTAGTCAATGATGGGTAAGACTCCCTGGAGGTGTTACCAACCTAAGACAGGACCAGACCACTGCTGTCTGTCCTCCCGATGACGGGTAAGGAGCATTATCGTAGGGGGCAATCTAAGACAGGCATTCTCTCTGCCAAAATAATAAATAAGGGGGATGTGAGGAGCAGGTGCGGCCACTGCCCAAAGATGGCACCCAGGACGGCTGCCAGGTCTTATGACCTGCGCCTGACTTCCTCATTACCGCAGACTTAGCCACATCTCAGCCGCCTGCACTGTACAGACGCCATGCCTTGTCAGCTCGCCTGAGGTGTTGTCACTTGCTGTGAACCAATGGACTGCTGTTATGTGACTGGGGTGATTGGGAGGAGTCAGTAGGGTATTAAAGGCGTGTCCCGGGGTTGTTCGGCAGATTCCCATTCCTGCATTGCAATGCAAAGTGTTCCTGAATAAACCTGCTTGAAGAAGGACAATGTGTGGTGTTGCGTCTTTCCTGCTGGTTGGGGTGGATGCGACAGGTCCCGTTTTTATCTTATAGACTAAGATTTTTGCTGTTGTGAATAGCTCTTACAATCACAAAACTGGCCAAGAGTTTGAGCTATTTCATTCCTTTGTTGATTTCTGGACCAGTTTGTCCCCTCACCCCAAATTATTGGTGTAAGGGCACATCCCTTATGCCCCAAACTCTAAATAAAGGGTTGATCTTTTTGCCTTTAGATGTGTTTGTTGTGATGTTTTAGGGAACCTGTCCTGGTAGTAGATTTTTTGATTCTTGTAGTGATATCTGAAGTAGTTGTCATATGATCAATTTTATATAAGTAGTTGGAATGTGGGGGAAGCACAAATATTCACCAGCTCCTTCTAAAGGAAAACACATTAAATGTAACTCTAGTGGCAAATCAAATAAAGGTAAGCTAATTTTTACTTACAAAGCTCTAAATAATACTTAACAGAGTGACTAGAATGTTATTTTCAAGTACGGGTTACCTAAGAAAAAAACCATAACTTTGCAATTAGCATGTGTCAGAAATCATCTAGGAAAAGCTATGGCAAGCAAATTCGTTTTCTGGAAATGGCCCACCATTTTGCATGGCTGTGATGGGTGTGCTCTGAAATGCAAGGTCCTCAGAGACTTCATCCCAGAATTGTTTCTCACTGCTGATATATATGTCCTGCCTCCACTACATAGCCTAATGATTCCTGAGCATCAGCCCACACTATTGGGCAAATTTCCTGCAGAACAACATGAAAATGCACCTTTCCTACTCAACTGGACAAATTTCCTGCAGAACAACATGAAAATGCACTTTCATGTAGTAATGTTGTGTAGATGAATTGATAATTTCATAATACCTGATAATGATTTCCTAGAACTAAGTTGATACAAGTAATTTTAAACCCCCTGTAGCATAAAAGCTGCAAAGAGAGCTCTATAAACCTTCACGTGGCAAGGGCTAATTGCATTAGGCAAAGAAAACAGGCGTGTAACATATTTACAATCTCAGAAAATATTCCTTCTAGGTTAGGGATGAGGTCACTATCTGGTAACTAAAGAACACAAACTGGGAATCGGTACAAGGACAGAAAATGGACTAGTCTATCTATACAAGATTTCAAAATAAACACGAAGCAGAAGATTTATCTCTTGACAAAACTATGCTAACTTATGACATAAAAATTATTGCTTTAAACTTTTAATGAATTTATGGTTCTAGAAAAAGATAATCTTTACTCAGATACTAGTCTTAATGGAAAGACATATAAACAATTCTGCTGTAACCCCTTAAACCTTTATTGAGCTATGACATGAACTATTGCCTTAAACTTACTATGAACTTATAGAATGTAAAAATGCTTTAAAATCATGTGATCAATTATCCTGAGGAAAAAACTAAGAACAATAAAGTGGTGGTGTAGGTCTTTACTGCTTCATTCTGTATGCACGTGTCAGTGCCCGACTTTCTTTCCTTTCTTGTGTTTTCCTTTTCTCTCTGGCTCATGAAGAGTTAAGGAACTCCAAGCCTTTTGTCTTGTTAGCAAGTGGCCTGAGTCAAAGACTACAGAGCCCAGGTAACTAGGGTTTCTTAATTCTTCTGCTGCTATCAGCAAGCGTTAACTTGCAGAAGCCATAAGTGTTTGGCCCCTGAATACCAATAGATAGTAACACTGCCAGAAGTCATCAGGTTTTGGCCCCTGCTGATGTCACCCTCACTTCCTTCCCAAGGTATCTGACTGTTTGGCTTGGGACCCTGGCGAATAAGGCTGACCAAAATTTTAATGATTGACAGCCTGACGTATTATTGGAAAACTTAGTCAAGTCTTTAAATAAAGATAACAATTTCACAGGAAAACCCCCAAACACCCAAGTCTACTAAGGTCATGGGAGCCAACGAGTAACAAGTATCTTAAAAGACATAGGTTAATGTTTCGTCAGGGTTTCTATTCCTGCACAAACATCATGACCAAGAAACAAGTTGGGGAGGAAAGGGTTTATTCGGCTTACACCTCCATACTGCTGTTCATCACCAAGGAAGTCAGGACTGGAACTCAAGCAGGTCAGGAAGCAGGAGTTGATGCAGAGGTCATGGAGGGATGTTCCTTACTGGCTTGCTTCTCCTGGCTTGCTCAGCCTGTTCTCTTATAGAACCAAGATGACCAGCCCAGGGATGGTCCCACCCACAAGGGTCCTTTCCCCCTTGATCACTAATTGAGAAAATGCCTTACAGTTGTATCTCATGGAGGCATTTTCTCAATTGAAGCTCCTTTCTCTGTGATAACTCCAGCTGTGTCAAGTTGACACAAAACTAGCCCGTACAATTGACCCCTTGTCAACTTGACACACAAACACATCACTAGGAAGCCTCAACCTTTACATTCTTATTCATCCCCAAGATCTAAATAACTTTAAACGTCCCACCGTCTTTACATATTCTTCCATCTCTTTTAAAATCCAAAGTCTTTTTACAATTAAAAGTCTCTTAACTGTGGGCTCCACTAAATAGTTTCTTCCTTCAAGAGGGAAAATTTCAGGGCACAGTCACAATCAAAAGCAAAAATCAATCTCCAACAGTCCAATGTCTGGGATCCAACTCACCATCTTCTGGGCTCCTCCAAGGCCTTTTGTCACTTCTCCAGCCATTCTCTTTGTAGCACACACATCATCCTCTAGGCTCCAGATGCCTGTACTCCACTGCTGCTGCTCTTGGTGGTCATCTCATGGTACTGGCATCTCCAAAACACTGCATGACCCCTTCAGTCCTGGGCCTTCAATTGCAACTGAGGCTGCACCAATGGCCTTCCATGGCCTCTCACATTGCCGAGCCTCAGCTGCTCTGCGTCACCCCTTCATGCCTTCAAAACCAGTACCACCTGGGTGATTCTTACACATTACCAAGTCCCACTGTAGCACAAGGTACAACCTTGGTTATCTCTGGAACATAGCCTCTGTGCTCTCAAAAAACACTTCCCAGAAGATGTCACCTCAATGATGGTGGTTTCTTCTTAATCATCACTAATTTCTTAGCTCCAGTTAACCAGCATCAATAGTCCCAGTAATACAAAGGTTTCACTTTACTAGTTCTGGTATCTTGTTAATCAGAGCTGATTCTTCAGCCCCAGCTAACCAGAACCACAGAATCTTCACAACCAAAGTAACAATGGCCCCGAAAATTCTTTAATTTTCCCTCTGAAGTTTCACAAGCCAGGCCTCCATCTTCTGCACTGTTCTCAACATTATCTTCCAAGCTCCTACACAACATCTGACAGAGCTCTTACACTGAATGGATCTTCTAGCCCAAAGATCCAAAGTCCTTCCACAGTCTTCCCCAAAACATGGTCAGGTTGTCACAGGAATATTCCACTTCTGGTACCAATTTGTCTTAGTCAGGGTTTCTTCTTTTTTTCTTTTTCTTTCTTTCTTTTTTTTCTTTTTTTTTTTTTTTAGGTATTTTCTTCATTTACATTTCCAATGCTATCCCAAAAGTCCCCCATACCCTCCCCTCCCCTCCCACTCCCATTTCTTGGCTCTGGCGTTCCCCTGTACTGAGGCATATAAAGATTGCAAGACCAATGGGCCTCTCTTTCCAATGATGGCTGACTAGGCCATCTTCTGATACATATGCAGCTAGAGACACGAGCTCTGAGGGGTACTGGTTAGTTCATATTGTTGTTCCACCTATAGGGTTGCAGACCCCTTTAGCTCCTTGGGTACTTTCTCTAGCTCCTTCCTTGGAGACCCTGTTATTCATCCAATAGCTGACTGTGAGCATCCACTTCTGTGTTTTCTAGGCCCCAGCATAGCCTCACAAGAGACAGCTATATCTGGGTCCTTTCAGCAAAATCTTGCTAGTGTATGCAATGGTGTCAGCATTTGGAGGCTGATTATGGGATGGATCCTCGGGTATGGCAGTCTCTAGATGGTCCATCCTTTCGTCTCAGCTCCAAACTTTGTCTCTGTAACTCCTTTCATGGGTGTTTTGTTCCCAATTCTAAGAATTTGCAAAACACATGAAACTCAAGAAGAACGAAGACCACAGTGTTAGTCAGGGTTTCTATTCCTGCACAAACATCATGACCAAGAAGCAGTTGGGGAGGAAAGGTTTTATTCAGCTTACATTTCCACATTGCTGTTCATCACTGAAAGAAGTCAGGACTGGAACGCAAAAGCAGGTCAGAAAGCAGGAGCTGATGCAGAGGCCATGGAGGGATGTTTTTTACTGGCTTGCTTCCCCTGGCTTGCTCAGCCTGCTCTCTTATAGAACCAAGACTACCAGCCCAGGGATGGTCCCACCCACAAGGGGGCTTTTCCTCTTGATCACTAATTGAGAAAATGCCTTACAGTTGTATCTCATGGAGGTATTTCCGCAACTGAAGCTCCTTTCTCTGTGATAACTCCAGCTGTGTCAAGTTGACACAAAACTAGCCAGTACAGTTACGTATTCCATACCCTCACATAGAATAAATGAATATTATAAAGACACCAACTTTCCAAGAACAGAGGAATAAAGGGAGTATTTGCTTCTACAGCAAAAGAAGGCAAAATGCTTCTAACTTTACCTTTAAGCAACAAACATAAAAGTGTTCTCAAATCTAGTTTATATAATCTGCTTCATTTCGAAAAGAGTACTTTGTTATAGTCTGTCAGGTCTGTATTTAACTGAGACAGGAGAGGCTAGCTTTTAATTTTCCTGTCTTTTTATATTTTTGTTGTTTTCATTTCAAAGAGTCTGCATGTTAAAAAAATCAACAAGAGGTATAAGACATACAAACTTTACATACACTAATTATATTGCTATTTTCTTTTATATTTCATGTATATACAAAACAAATTAAGCACATCTAGTCTAAACATTTTCCCGTATAGTTGTTTTCAAGAATTACTTATCTAAAATTTGGAATCCAAGAACCTTATGGTGTACATTGTTTAGTTTTTGTTATTTTCTTAAGCTTATCAAAGACACAAATTTATTCCTATATGTATTTGTTCTTTCTCACAGAATAAAAGTAAGAGTCAAGAACTATGTAAGCTTTACAATGAGATTATGCTGTATGAATTTAATGTAGCATATTGGAAAAGTTCCACGATTACGATGTCCAAAGCATACCAAATCCATACAACATTCGTTACTAAAATCCACAACTCTAATCAAAACATAGTCATACTGACCTCTGGTGGTCAGATTCCTTATATTTCACTGATACTGAAATAACTAGATAAAATACTCATGAGACATTTTTTTTTTAATCAACAAAACAATAAAGGCAGCAAGCACCTAAAATGAAAGGTCACAGATTGTCACAAAATATTAATATGTTCTAAGTTTTAGTTTGTCTGTTTACATAAAAAACAAATGACACACACACACATATTGGTTCTCATCTTATTATCATTTATTTAAAGTTTTATTTATCTTGTATGTGTGGTACATGCATGTTTAGGTCAGAGACAGACATTGAGTGTTTTCACTGATTACTTTAGACCTTACTGTTTGAGAAAGGCTCTCAGCCACCCTGAAGCTTGCTACTTTGGCAGATCAATGAGCCTAAGATCCACTGTCTGGCTCTCAGCACCCTCAAGTGCTAGGACTACATACAAATGTTAACATCTGGTGTTTGTATGTGAAATATCACATGTGACTTCAGATCCTCATGTGTGTTCAGCAAGCACTTTACCCATGAATCATTATCTCCCCAGGTCCTCTAGGGATTCCCAGAGTACCTACAGAACAACATAGTCTGGAGGCAGCCCTCTTCCTGATACGTGTCACCAATGTAGATTTCCAGTACAGACGGAATAGGTGGCTGCATTTATGTTTCCCAAGTCATCAAGCAACACACCAAGTAAGTTTCCCGGTTTTGGAGTGGTATGTCCTATGTCCCAGGTGAGGCATTTAGAAATAATTTTATATATCCAGCACGCGATCTTAGTCAAGACCCCCAAATTCCTTTTATACTGTCTGCGTTCTCCTCTGCTTAGCAGAGTTGTTAGGCAGATTTGTCAAGCACATCCGTCACGCTGGAGCATCTCCAAGCGGCTGCAGCCTAAACTGACCCTGCCTTTCTCTTCCCAGTCCCCCAGACTGTCTCATCGCGGACGGGCAGTTCCCGCCCGGACCCACGGGGTCCGAAGGACTGCGGAGGCCCTCGTCCAGGACGCCCTCGGAAAGTTTGACATCCCCAAGCCCCGGGCGGGCTCCGTACGACATCTCCCAAACGACTCCTTCGCTCGGGATTTACCCGTTCTCAGCCAGTCGCTGCGGCAGTCCTCCGCTTTCTCCCTTCACTCCCAACCACAAGATCCCGCAAGGCACCGAAGGCCACCAGTTTAATTCAGAAAGCTGAACGCCCACTTCAGGCGCGCTCCTCCACAGCACTACTTCCGGCCCCGCCCATGCCTCCCATACAAACACCTTTTCCTATTGGGAGAGCGGCAGGCCACACCCCAGGCGTCCCAGCAGCGGGGCGGAGCGGAGGGTGGAGTCAGCTCCGGGACCCTCAGGTCTCCGCTCTCCGACCCTCCCTCCGGCGGAAGTCTCGCGAGATCTCATCCTCCCGCGATAGTTGTTTGAAAACTCTGGCGCTAACCCGTCACTCGGAGCCTTGCAGGGCTAGGGTGTCGGAAGCCGCGGGAAACTGAGTCCTCCTCGGATCGCGAACCACAGTCTCTCTCGGGCAGTTCCCGTCCCGGCGCCATGGCAGCGCAGAAGAAGCGGCTTTCTGTGAAGGAGGCGTTTCAGCTGGCGCAGCAGCCGCACCAGAACCAGGCGAAGCTGGTGGTGGCGCTGAGCCGCACGTACGGCGCGGTAAGCGGCCTGGCTTCGGCTTCCGGGCTTCGCCTTCTGCCCTTGCGCGCCCCGCGACGGAGGGATGGGATCCGAGGCTCGCCCGAGGTCTCCCGGCCACAGCCAGTGAGCAGAACGCCCGGCGTCGGCCACACGCAGTCACCCGTCTTCTCCATCCTCATCCCGCCAGGGGATGCGGGGAGTTATCCGTTATCCTCAGTTCCTCAGTGACTTGTTGATCTGCGCAGGGAATCTCAGACGCCTTTATTTCCTTGGAGGTCTCTGGTTCATCTCAGGCAATCGATGAAGTTGTTTCAACCAACTCCTAAGCTTTAAAACCACCTTCATTTCACCAGCTAGGGAAACCATAAGCACCCAGTCTTTCCCGTACATGGCAATTGTGTGTCGAGTGTAGCGGCGGGGAATTACTGGACAGCGAATGTGAGGAAGATACATTGTTTTGGAGTTCACGGAAAGTTAAGGACATATAAAAGTGATCAAGGGTAGGGAGCAAAATGTGTAAGTTATGACAGAAGGAAATTGACGGATGCTAGGAAGGCCTAAGTAAAATAAACACAAAGCTGTTGATTTTGAGTCATTTATGGCGAAGCTTGTTTTGCATTAATCCGGTAAGAAAAATACCGATAATCCAAAGGCGTTGAGAGAAAAATGAGATAATTTTGCACTGTTCAGATTTATGCTTTGTGTTTTCTCAGAGGTACAAATTATATACTGAAGAGAAGTTTGTGCGGATATATTTTCCCTTCCTTGATTTGGATAATTGATAGTTTATTAAGAAACCTTAGAGTTTAACCTAAGGGTAACACTTTCAGCAGTATTATGGCAGTGTTGGGAATAAAGAATTTTTATTAATGCAGCTTCTGGAGGCGTTTCTTCTCTCTTTCAGATGGATGATAAAACAGCTTTTCAGGAGGAGTTTATTCATTACCTTAAGTATGCTATGGTGGTATATAAGCGTGAACCTGCCGTGGAGAGGGTCATGGACTTCACAGCCAAGTTTGTTACTTCATTTCACCAGTCTGATGAGGAAGAAGAGGAGGAAGAGAACGATGGTGGCATTTTAAATTATTTGTTTACTTTTCTCTTACAGGTACTGTAAAAGCTACTACTTTGGGGAAGTAATATATTTAGCTATGTTTGTTATTTTCCACAGTAAAATATCAGTGATAGAGAAAATGTATGTGAATAAGATAAGTCTTTTCTGGAAACCTCAACTGTCATTAAGATAAAAGGATAACTCCAGCATTAAAAATTTAACTTTAAATTCTCACTTTTGGTGTAAATGTCCTCTCTCTGCGATTAAGTTAAAGAAATTCTATAGAGAGGGATAGGCTTATTTTGTGACAGCAAATAGTTTTTCAGCCTATTTGAGAGTATAACATCTGCCTCGTATGCACATACAATATAACGTCTCTGCAAGTAAGGAGTTGCTATTGTCTTATTTTTATTTTTTTCCATAGTACTAGGGATTAAACCTAACTTTACACATGTTGGTATACTGATCTTCCTATCTTTTTACTTTGTTTTGAGAAGATTTTTTAAAGTTGCCCATATTGTCCTTGAGCTTACTTTGTAGCCTGTACTGGCTAGTTTGTGTCAACTTGACACAGCTGGAGTTATCACAGAGAAAGGAGCTTCAGTTGAGAAAATGCCTCCATGAGATCCAGCTGTAAGGCATTTTCTCAATTAGTGATCAAGGGGGAAAGGCCCCTTGTGGGTGGGACCATCTTTGGGCTGGTAGTCTTGGTTCTAAAGAGAGCAGGCTGAGCAAGCCAGGGGAGGCAAGCCAGTAAAGAACATCCCTCCATGGCCTCTGCATCAGTTCCTGCTTCCTGACCTGCTTGAGTTCCAGTCCTGACTTCCTTGGTGATGAACAGCAATGTGGAAGTGTAAGCCGAATAAACCCTTTCCTCCCCAACCTGCTTCTTGGTCATGATGTTTTGTCCAGGAATAGAATCCCTGACTAAGACATAGCCCGAACAGGCCTTGAACTTGTTGTTTTTCACTGTGGTACTGTAGGCCTACACTATCTACCTGGGTATATTGCCAACTTTTAATTTTGAACATAAAGTTAAAATGGTCCTGGCTGTTTAAGAGTGGAATGTGACTTGGAGTAACTTTTGATTTTTTTCTGTGTAGTCTCATGAAGCAAACAGCAGTGCAGTCAGATTTAGAGTGTGCCAGCTCACTAATAAACTACTTGGGAATATGCCAGAAAATGCCCAAATTGATGATGACTTATTTGATAAGATTAATGAAGCCATGCTAATTAGATTGAAAGATAAGATTCCAAATGTAAGAATACAAGCAGTTTTGGCTCTTTCTCGACTCCAAGATCCCAAGGACGATGATTGCCCAGTAGTTGATGGTATGTATGGTTTTCTAAATCTTGTTTCAGAATGTTGACTTTGTTACTTTTTCAGTATTTAGATTTTATGCATTTGTATACATGAGTGTATAGGTGTTACATTTGTGTGCAGACAGAGGTTATAATCTGATGTTCTTAATTGTTTTTTGAGATAGCATCTCTGCTCATCTACTCAGACTGCTACCCAGTAAGCCCCAGGAGTCTCCAGGTTCTTATTCCCAGTACTAAGATCATATGTGCATGCCTCTGTGGCTGGTTTCCATGAGAATACTGGGCATCAGAACATCAGGTCTTATGTGTTTGCAGCAAGTACTCTACCAATAGATACGTTTTCCTAAGCTAGTATTGAATTTTTACTAATTATATATGTCTGTGTGTTATCTAAGTATCAATCCAACAACTTAACATGAAAGAATGTCATCAGCACTTTTACCTCTGCCTTGCTCTTCAGTTGTATTCTTTCTTTCAGAGGTAGAAATAATTACAGTGAGTTTTGAATTAATTGCCCTGTTTACATGAAAAATTACATTTTAAACAATCACATGTTTTTCTCTGTTAAATTTTGTTTGCCATTTTTTTGTGAGTCAAACTATATTTTTGTGTCTTTTTTCCCCTCAAATTTATTCCTAATTTTAGCATTCATTTAGGGTGATATATATTTATTTTTTGCGATATTTTAATGTTTTGTTTTATGTAGTTTTATTCTGAATGGTGGTGGCCCTTCTAGTTGTTTGTAGTTGTTTGCTTTAAGAACAGTGCTAGAGGCAGGGCATGGTGGTGCAATGCCTTTAATCCCAGCAACTCTGAAGGCTGAGGCAGGCAGATCTCCTAGGTTTACGACCAGACTAGTGTGGAATGAGTGCCAGGACAGCCGTGGTTACACAGAGAAACTATCTCAAAAACCCAAAGAAACAAAACAAGAAATCAGTGCTAGGACTTTTCTTACTCAGCCTTTGGTACATAGATGAAATGCTTAGAGATAGACTTATATGGGTTCTACTCTATTAGGGGAGGTGATAAAGTATTCTAAAGAAGATTTTTACTTTTAATATTGTCAGTAATGGAACATAAAGGTGTGCAGTGATCCACATTCTCTTTAGTTTTAGCACATTTTAAAGGTTGGTGCTCTATTAGTAATTGTTATTGTTACCCAGCTTCATACATTTAGCATCTGATCATCTTGAGTTGTTTAAGGTTTGTATTACATTTTGAGAAGTGTTATCACTAGGTGATTTTGTAATGTTAAAAGTGTATACTTGGACAAATGGATGATAAAATTTAATCACTCAGTGTAGCTTCTGGTGCAGTCTAAAGATCCACTAAACAGGTATGAAATGACTGCCAGTATAATCTGGCATACTCTTTTATTATAGTCAGTTTTTTTTTAATATAGGAGGCGTATACTCAAACAATGGTAAAAGTTTATTAAACACATGAACCTGTGCATTCTTCAAATTAAAGTGTAAAGTTAAATGTGAGCCTTCAGAGTTTCCCTTCTGAATAGCTCTTCTAACTGTATAGTCTTTGGGTCTGGTTAATTTCTGTGTGTGTGTGTGTGTGTGTGTGTGTGTAACATTTTATAGTAAAATTTAAAATAAATCAAAATAATAGGTCCTTATATAAAACCATATCAACTTAAAATAAATTACCTATTCTAATCGTCATCTGACCTTTGGGGTTAATTTTTAATCACAGTACATTTAATAATTTAAAGTTTTATTTTCAGAAGGAAATGCTAGTTTTTTTGCTAGAAGTGAATATATAAAAGTAATATCTTTGTTATTTAAAAATGAAAGAATGTGGAACTTCTATGACTTAACATTATTAATGTTAAAATGCGTTGCTTTATTTTTTAGCATATGTTAATGTGATTGAAAATGATTCAAATCCAGAAGTTAGACGTGCAGTGTTATCTTGTATTGCACCATCAGCAAAGACTTTGTCAAAAATTGTAGGACGTACAAAGGATATAAAGGATACTGTCAGAAAGCTGGCTTATCAGGTAAATAAGTTCAATATCTTCTGTAAGGCATGTTTTTGAAAGATGAACCATTTTATGGTATTTTGGAAAAAACTTGGTGACAGTGATTTCTTTTTTTTTTTCAGTTTAGGACTTTTGAAGAATATAGGTAACTTAGAGTATTCTTATATTAAGCATATTAACAGACAATTTAAAACTTGGGTTAATTTACAGAAGAATGTAGTATTCATAAGTAAGACATCTCTAAAGTGTATTGAGATTAATGGCCATCTTTTACCTTTTTAAGGTGTTAGCTGAAAAAGTTCATATGAGAGCTATGTCTATTGCTCAGAGAGTGCTGCTGCTTCAACAAGGTCTTAATGACAGATCAGGTAAGATACATATCTTTGTAAACATTTCATTTTGAAATGAGACTTGAATTTAATAAAGGTATCATTTCCATAAATAAATTGAAACATTTTGGGGTTAAAGATCTTGGTGTTTTGAAGGAGCAAGGCATTTCTTTCAGACTTCTGTGCTTTAGGGAGGGGAAGGCTATTCTAAATCTTATGCATTTACTTCTGCAAACATCTGATAGAATCTTTTTACCTCATCTTTTTAAACAGTACTGTCCTGTTTTTCTATAACTTAACATAAATGTGTTCTGTGTATCAGAAACAATTAGGAATGAACAGACCAGTATAATGCCCCACCCTCTCCTCTGTTAAACTAGGGAATCTGCTTTTCTGAAGGATGGTCTAAAAATTCTTAACTCCTATGAAGCCATTTAGTTTCAGTTTCGCTATACCAAGAAAGCACAGTTGAATTTGAGTATTGTCAGAGGACTGACTAGGATGCCCTTAAATCAGCAGTTCTCAACCTATGAGTTGTGACTCCTTTGGGTGTTGAACAATCCTTGCACAGGAGTCACCTAAGGCCATCAGAAAACACAGATATTTACATTATAATTCATAACAATAGCAAAATTACAGCAATGAAGTAGCATTGAAAATAATTTAGTGGTTGGGGATTGCCACAGCATGAGGAACTGTAGTAAAGGACCACAGTATTAGGGCTGAGAATCACTTCTTAAATGATAAAAATAAAGTTTGTTTAGTAAAGTATATTGTGATTCAATACTGCAAATAGAATTCATGTAATATTTGGGGTCAGTCAACAAGTGAAATGATAGATTTCACATATTCTGATGCATGATGTTCATTGAGGAGACAATATAAAGACATTTTTCCATAGGTGATGTAGGAGTTTGGCTTTTAATTGTTGAACTCCATTTGCATTTTGAAATAAGCATTCTCATGACTTGAGTAGCACTGCATCTTTTTTGTTAGCATGCTTTGTTCTACCTATAACTTCGATTTGAATTATAAGTTCAGTGTTAACAATGATTTGATAACAGTTAGGATGGGGCTTCCATGGGGGGAAAGGGTCTAGAATGCGCATAGTTAACTGTTTAGTTGACTCCCCAGATGCTGTGAAACAAGCAGTGCAGAAGCATCTTCTCCAAGGCTGGTTGCGTTTCACTGAAGGGAATATTCTAGAGTTTCTTCATCGGTTGGATGTGGAAAATTCTTCTGATGTAGCAGTCTCCGTTCTCCATTCCTTATTCTCAATGACTCCTCTCAGTGAGCTGGTGGGAATTTGTAAAAATGATGATGGCAGGTATATAAAGACTTCATTATTTAAATTGTACAGAGGATTTAAGTTGAACCTATGCACTTAAGATGAATTTGTCTTCCTGTATTTTTAGGTTCCCTCAGTACCTTTTATCTGTCCCTCTTCTCTTTAATGAGAGTTTTTCTTCCCTCTGGTACAAGGACTTAGTACTTTATGTCAGGCATTACTTTAGTTGTGCCCTTTCATTTTACAGCTTTGATTTTTGCACTACATCCACTCAAAAACCATGTTGACTCATCTGAAGCTTTCTCTTCTGCCTTTTTTCAGGCTAAGTTGTTTTTCTTTTTCTTTTCATTCTTTTTGGGTGGGGAAATTAATGACTTAGTAATTAAACAGCTTAGTAATTGAAAGAAATCTTCATCTTATGTCCATTCTTGTTCTGTTTTTCAACTGCATGTAAAGATAATGTTTTCTCTTATTCTCTTGCATGTAAAGGAAGTTGATTCCAGTGGAAACATTAACTCCTGAAATTGCTCTGTACTGGTGCACCCTTTGTGAATATTTGAGATCAAAGGGAGATGAAGGTGAAGAGTTTTTAGAGCAGATTTTGCCAGAGCCTGCAGTATATGCTGAGTACTTACTGAGGTAGTTTCTCTTGCTTTGAGCTGTACTTATGTTGCTTTATTTACCAATTTCATAGTCGTCTTCATCAAAGTCATGAGAGGAAACAGTTTAGAAACTATTTTTGTATAAGTAGGTATGAGTGGGTATGTTGAATGTTTTGAAGAATCTGTTGCGTGGTTAATATACTGAAAGTGTACAGTCAGGGTCTTACTATCCCTGTCACAGTGACTCATTATTAGCAGCTGATTAGTGTAACTTTTCCCTGATAGAAATTTCACTGACTTTTTCTTGAAATATATATAACAAAGTTTTAAAAAAATATTCTTTATTTGCAAGCTATACAAAACAGGTATTATGATGATTAGATTTGGTGCATGGATTAGTGTCTTAGCTTGCGTTTTACTGCTGTGAAGAGACACCATGGCCAAGGCAACTCTTGTAAGGACAATATGTATTTGGGGCTGGTTTACAGGTTCAAAAGTTCAGTCCATTATCATCAAGGCTGGAGCATGGCAGCATCCAGGCAGGCATGGTGCAGGAGCTGAGAGTTCTACATCCTCATCTGAAGGCTGCTAGCAGAATACTAGTTTCCTGGCAGCTAGGATGAGGGTCTTAAAGCCCACGCCCACAGTGACACTCTTACTCCAACAAGGCCACACCTACACCGACAGGGCCACTAGTGCTACCACTCCCTCAGCCAAGCATGTACAAATGATCACAGCTAGTTTCAGAATCATATAGTGTCATATATGGCCAGTTTTATTATAAGTATTTTTCAATTAATAACACTAAAAATGAAATAAAACAACTTCTATAACTTTAAAAGTTTTATTTTTCTAAATTATCTGTCTTGATATACCTGCTGCCAATTTTATGTCAATTTATCCCCAGCTCAGGACATTTTGGAAGAGAGAAACTTAGCTGGAAAAATGCCGCCAATAGACTGGCCTGTGGGCAAGCCCATTTTCTTGATGTTTGATTAGGGTGAGCCCAGCTCACTGTGGGTGATGCTAATCGTGATCTGGTGGTGCTGGATTCAGTAGGAAATCAGGCTGAGCAAGTCATGGGGAACAAGCCAGTAAGCCACGTTCTTCCATAGCCTCTACACCATTTCCTGCCTCCAGGTTCTGCCATGACTGAGTTCCTGACGTGACTTCCTTCAGTGATGGACTGTGATATGAAACAGGAAGTAAACCATTCCCTCCCCAAGTTTCTTGTGGTCATGGTGTTTTATTACAATAGAAGCCCAACTAAGACAGTATAATTTCTACTTACTTCACAATAAAACTTTATTTAAAAAAATACACATTCTTGTCAGAATTCAAATGTAGAGGTAAATTTATTCTTTGCTTCTCTAGTTCTGTTAATCATTGTAGAGCTAAACAGCTAAATAATTAAGGATGTCCATTATCAAATCTCTTTATATACATGTTTTAGATACACATGTAGGCTTCGTTTTTGAAAATATAGCATATTGTATATATGCTCTTTTCTGGTTTTTAAAATTTTTGAACTCTGTAAAGTCCTCTGTTGGTATATGGTGTTGCATGATATTGTAGTGGCTCATGTGTGCTATGTTAAGTGCTCGTCCTCCGATTTACATCTGCTTTATTCTGTTTGCTTTAGTTACATTCAGGGCTTCCCAGTAGTTAATGAAGAGCAGAAAGGTGATTTTACCTTCATTGGAGATTTGATGAAAAGAGAATTCATAGGTCAGCAATTAATTCTAATTATGAAATCTTTGGACACTAGTGAAGAAGGAGGAAGGTATGTCTAAATGTTAATATTTGATTGATTCCCTTTAGTTTTATATATTTAGGAACCTACCTTGGTTGAATTTTTAAAAGATAATGATTCTGATTTTAATTTTAGTGTAACTACCAACAATGAAAGTGATGTTATATCCTTTGGTAAATCAGGTTTTTAAAACAATCATTTTTATTTGATAATTTTATACATATATACAATATATCTTGATCATATCTACCTCAAGACTCTTCCCACTCCTTTGATACTCAACATGTTCCTCCTTCTACCTTAAGCTCCCCCTTCACTTTTTTCCATTACCTGAGCCCAATTACAGTTGTCTGAAAGGGCCAGGGTATGTGGCCTTCCACCAGAGCATGGGCAGCCTACTGCCAGCTACACCCCAGAAGAAAAAGGATTCTCTCTCTTCTAGTAGCTATTAACTGTCAAAACCTTCTCAGCTGGGGTATCTGGCCTCAGGAGTCACATTCCCATCCGTACTGGAATGTTGACTGGCAGCTCTTATGCAGTTAACCATACTTGCTGTAAGTTCTTGAGTTGTGTGGAGGGTGGTATTATTATTCCTCCTCATTTGGCTAATTTCTTATATTTAAATACAGTTTTGTTATGATATGACGAGATGTAATTTTCCTAGCTCTCCAAAACTGTATATAATTGTTTTTAGTATACTTGTATACATATGCCAACGTGTGTTTGTTTATGCCAGCATTACCAGAGAAATGCACTGAAGTACAGCATTACTAGGGCTACTATATCATTACATATTTTCTAGCTCCATTATGATTTTCTAGGACCTCCATCAGATTCGTGGTCTAATGTTTACTGAAACATCATATGTGGCACATGATGGGATATGTATGTATGGGTATATATGTATATAATTCTAGTATAATTGCTTCAGAATAAATAATTTCAAATTTTTTGGTTCAATTTTTTTTAAAAAAAAGATCAGGGTATAGAAATATATTTATAATCTATATGTATGTTTATAAATAAATTTGTAGAATGAGTTTTTTTAATATAAAGTCTGTATGTATAGAATTTTTACCTATACTTACAAATAGAAGTAAAAACTTAAGACAATATAAAGGGAAATGTTAGGAAAAAATGTATTTTCAGATGGCAAGATGGTTCATTGGGTAAAGGTGCTTGCTGCCAAACCCAGTGACTTTCATTTGATCCTTATGACCCACGGGGTAGAAGGAGAAAACTCACTTCTGCAGTTTCTTCTCTGATGGCCACATTCAGGGCCAGACATGAGTGTGCCTACTCACAAATACACACAGAAAACAACAAAATGTTTAAAAAATATGATGTATTTTGTTATAATAGTAGTTAAAATAGATTGTTTTGATTACAGGAAACGACTGCTGGCTATTTTGCAAGAGACTCTTATTCTGCCTACAACCCCAATATCCTTAGTTTCTTTAATTGTTGAGAGACTCCTCCACATCATCAGAGATGATAATGAAAGGATACAGATTGTAAGTGCAATCTTTTTGATGAAGATAAGTTTGGTTAGTGACATTAAAATTTCTCTTCAGCATTTTTGTCTTTAGTGTATTAGTGTTTATTGTTGAACATATTGCAAAAATGAAAAAGAGTAGATCTTTCTCACAAACAGCTTAAAATGTCTTCCTTTTTTAGCCTGGCTGTTACTTTTTTGAGTCAGCACAGCAGGTGTGGGAGGAAAGACCATGAGATTTGCTTAGTTATTCTCAGATGGGGAGCAATCATTCTGTACTAGCCAACAAGTGGCTCTGAAAGGAAGTCATTACTATTATTGCTTATATTACTTATATATATGGCATGCTTTTTTCTCTACAGATCTGAGGAAAGAATTAAGAATTTTAGGCAGAAAATTTTAGATATAGAGAGTAATCTTAGGGTACAATTTTTCATTTTTACTTCACTAGGGATAATTATGATTCAGTTTTATTGTCCAGTCTTTGTATTAGTTGCTGTCTTGTTGCTATGACCATAAATATCTGTTGTAATAATTACTGTTGTCAACTTGACAAGATCTAGAATAAACTAGAGGACAAACCTTTAGGTATGTCTGTGAGAGATTTTAGATTGAGTGAGGCGTGAGTGACCCATTTTATAAGCTATGGTTCTGAGCTTATAAAGGAGTAAGTAAATTGAGTATCAACTTTCCCCTTCCTTTCTCTTTTTCCTTTCCTTTCTCCCTTCCCTTCCCTTCCCTTCCCTTCCCTTCCCTTCCCTTCCCTTCCCTTCCCTTTTTTCTTTTCCTTCTTTCTTTTTCTTTTCTTTTTTCTTTTTTTGACTATAATGCACTAGGACTAGGTACTTCTTGCTGCTTTGGCTGGTCCATCTTCTCTATGGTGAACTGCTAATTCCAAATTGTGAGCCAAAATGAATGATTCCTTAAGTTGTTTTTGCCACAGTAATGAGGCAACTTAGGGAGGAAGTGGGGAAAGAAAAGAAAGGGAGGGAGAGTTTGTTTTGGCATGAGGGTACAGTCATGGTAGCAAAGGTGTGATATTGAGAAAAGTTCTAGCTATGGTAGACAGGAACATGAGGCAATTGGTCAGTCATATTTTGTTCACAGGAAGTAGAGAGATGAGTCTAGTGCTCAGACTGTTTTGTCTTTTTGCCCTTTTGCTCAGTGTAGTACTGCAACTTGTGGGATGGTAATACCCACATTTAGTCTTCCCTCAGTTAAACCTCCGAAACACCCTCGCTGTCAGGTCCAAAGGTGTGTTTTCTGAGCAATTCCAAATCCAGCCAGGTTAGCAATGTAGATTAACCTGTATTGTTATATGTGTATCTACATGTAGTGTTTAGAATTCGATGGAGCAGTTCGCATTTGCTACTATAAAGTATAGATTACAGCTTGTACTTTGCATTGTACCTTTATCAGGTCACAGAAATTATCTCAGAGATTCGTGCACCCATTGTTAATGTTGTTGTTGATCCATCTGATACAAGAAAGAAAGAACTCAAGGTATGTCTCTTCTAAATTAAAGACGTGCCTTAGTAATGTCATTGTTTCTCTTGCCATACTGTTTTGTTGTGTTCTCATAAAGCCAAGTCAATGTGTGTTACACTATAAGGACATGCAAATTGTTACCAGATTATAAAAGATTTTCTGATCTGTTTCAGGAAAATGAAATCTTAATGTTTGATTGCTTAAATCCCAAGTCTTTGAGATATTGTGACAGATTTTTATATTAATTTTTATTTTGTGAGGATGATCAATTTCTTTCTTATTTTAGATGGCTGAAATAAAAGTTAAACTTATTGAGGCTAAAGAAGCTTTGGAAAATTGCATTGCTGTACAAGATTTTGATCAGGCATCAAAATTAAAAGAAGAAATAAAAATATTGGAAGATGCCAAAATAAACCTGCTAAAAGAGACTGAGCAACTTGAAATTAAAGAAGTCCACACAGAAAAGGTATATGTCATTTTCATACTAAATGTTAACTGCTCTTAGCTCAACAAACCTTATTTTTGTTAATTCATTAAACTGCCAGAATTTATTTACTTTGGAGGGAGTTATGACAATACCATGAATAAAAGTGAAAAAATAAACTTTATTTTTAAAACTTCTGATGTATATATTTAGATTTGTGGTATTTGAGACAGTCTCACTGCTTAACCCTTGCTGGTCTGGAACTTGCTATGTAGACCAAGCTGGCCTCAAACTAACAGCTACCCACTTCTTCCTGGTGCTGGGATTAAAGGGGTATGCCCACACCCAGCCAGACATTTTTGGATTTTGAAAGATACCTTTAGTTTTTATAGCTAGGACTTGTTTCCTTGTCTGCTAACCCCTGGGATTTGAATAGTTTCTTCCTTCTTGGGGAAACTAGTTTCCTAGTGGTTTACTTGGAAGTTTTATTTATTTTTCTTGAACGGTCTAAAAAGGAATTGCATCCATCTTTCCCTTTAGTGGAAGGTCTGTAGACTTTCTGTTGTTAAGAAAAAATGTCTTTGATAAAGAAATACTTTGAGATTTGCTATCTTTTATCTATTAGTAAATGTATGTTAAAGCATCTGTGTTACTGTTTTAATTTTTTTGTATATTTAAATTTTTTTTTAATGTGTATGACTGTTTGTTTGCATGTATGCACGTGTACCATGTGTGTGCCTGGTGCCCTTAGAGGTCCGAAGAGGGTATCATCTCCCCAGAAACTGGAGTTCAGATGATTGTAAACTGGTGTGTGGGTGCTGGGTATAGGGCTTGGTCCTCTGCAAGAACAAAGTAATCATAGCCACTGAGCTGCCTTTCCAGTCACAGCGTTGTCATTCATTTTTAATGAAATACTTGAGTAGAATTTGAAGTTTTTTCTTTGTTTAACTTAGTTGTTTGACAAAAATTTAATCTCTTTAAAAGTATAATGACTTTGCACATCAATTAATTTTATGGTATCAATTAGTGACTTTTATATTTTAAAGGCCTTGTCTTTGTATTGAACGTACTTACTATTTTTTTTAAAGAGTTGTTTATTTTATTTATAATAAAAACATTTTAGCTGTGTTCAGACAAACTAGAAGACGGCATCAGTTCTCATTACAGATGGTTGTGAGCTACCATGTGGTCACTGGGAATTGAACTCAGGACCTCTGGAAGAGCAGTGAGTGTTCTTAACCACTGAGCCATCTCTCCAGCCCATTGAACATATTTATAATTGCACTTGATTTAGGGAATGCTTAAGAGAGTGCTGCATAGGAAAGTTTTAGAATGATTGTGTATCCTTTTCTAGTCATAAATATATCCTAAAATAACACCTCACTTTCCCAGTGAGTATGACTCATTTGTTTTTATAGTTTATTTATATTACATATTTATACTCTTTGGCTTGTCCTAGGCTTTAAATTTGAGAAACAAATTTAAACAAAAACCTTAGAATAAAATTAAAGATTTTCTAATTAAAATCTTTGACCAAGTGTGGTGTTGTCTACCTATAATAGTACTGAGTCAGAGGGAGAGGATCTGGGTCAAGGCCAGCTTGGGCCACATAGGTGAGGCCCTCCTTTAAAGATCTAAGAGCAGGAGAGGAAGCTCAGTCTGAGATGGCTTACCTAGTATACGTGAGGCCCTAGGTTTGACTCCCAGCTCTGTCCTAAACCCATCTGTCCCCCAAAAGAGGAAGCATTTGTAAAGCTGCTCTGCCTGATTAATCTGATTAATAATCTCTTTTGAGTTATTTGAACATTTAGTGTCTTTTGTCTTATTTGAGAGCTACAACTCTATTGTAATATAATTCTAATATGATAGATGATGTGATCAGGAAACTGTAGAAATGTGTTTGAGAGGTATGTAATTCATAACCTCATGTAGAATGCTACTAGTTTTCCTACAGGAAGAAATAAATTAACTAGAGATGTGAATAAAATTAGTGCATTAGACTTTTCATTGTTGTGAGAAAACAGTTGGGAGGGGTCATAGCTAGGGTTTTACTGCAGTGAACAGACACCATGACTAAGGCAAGTCTTATAAAGACAACATTTAATTGGGACTGGCTTACAGGTTTAGAGCTTCAGTCCATTATCATCAAGGCAGGATCATGGCAGCATCCAGGCAGGCCAGGTACAGGCAGAGCTGTAAGTTTTACATCTTCATCTGAAGGCTGCTAGTAGAATACTGACTTCCAGGCAGTTATAATGAGGGCCTTATAGCCCTTGCCACAGTGATACACCTACTCCAAAAGGGCCACACCTTCTTTTTATTGGATATTTTCTTTATGTACATTTCAGATGTTTTCCAGGTCTCCCCTTCGGAAACCCCCTATGCCATTCCTCCTCCCCCTGCCTCTATGAGGGTGCTTCTCTACCCACCCACTTCCATCTTCCCTGGCATTCCCCTACCTACACTGGGGCATTGAACACCCTCAGGCCTAAGGGCCTCTTCTCCCACTGATGTCCAACAAGGCCATCCTCTGCTACATATGTGGGCGCAGGCATGGGTCCCTCCATGTGTACACTTTGGTTGGTGGTCCAGTTCCCAGGAGCTCTGGGGGGTGTTGTTCCCCCCATTGGGCTGCAAACCCCCTCAGCTCCTTCAGTCCCTTTTCCAACTCCTCCATCAGGGACCCCATGCTCAGTCCAAAGGTTGGCTATGAGCATCCGCTTCTGTATTTGTCAGGCTCTGGCAGAGCCTCTCAGGAGACAACCATATCAGGCTCCCTTCAGCAAACACTTCTTGGCATCCACAATAGGATCCAGGTTTGGTAACTGTATATGGGATGGATCTCCATGTGGGACAGTCTCTGTTTAGTTTTTCCTTCAATCTCTGCTCCACACTTTGTCTCTGTAACTCCTTCCATTGGTATTTTGTCTCCATATTTCCTCTTGTGATTATTTTGTTCCCCCTTCTAAGAACACTGAAACATCCACATTTTGATCTTCCTTCTTCTTGGGCTTCATCTGGTCTGTGAATTGAATCTTGGTTATTCTGAACTTTTGGGTTAATATCCACTTATCAGTGAATACATACCATGTGTGTTCTTTGTGACTGAGTCATCTCAGTCAGGATGATATATTTTCAAGTTTCATCCATTTGCCTGTGAATTTCATGAAGTCACTGGTTTTTTGTTTGTTTTTTTTGTATGTTTGTTTTTTGTTTTTTGAGACAGGGTTTCTCTGTATAGCCCTGGCTGTCCTGGAACTCACTTTGTAGACCAGGCTGGTCTCGAACTCAGAAATCTGCCTGCCTCTGCCTCGAAGTCAATGTTTTTAATAGCTGAGTAGTATCCATTGTGTAATCATACCACATTTTCTTTATACATTCTGCTGTTGAGAGACATCTTGGCTGTTTCCAGCTTTTGGCTATTATAAATATGGCTGCTATGAACATAGTGGAGCATGTGTCCTTATTACATGTTGGAGCATCTTCTGGGTATATGCCCAGGGGTGATATAGCTGAGTTCTCAGGTAGTAAGGGCCACACCTTCTAATAGTGCCACTTCCTGGACCAAGCATATACAAGCCATCACAGGAAGGAAGGAGGGTTTATTTTAGTTCATATAGTTTTAGAGGTTTCTGTGAGCGAGAGTTGAGAGCGTGTTGTAGCTCCCACCCTGACAGACAGGGAGTAGGATGCCTATGCTGCTTTGTTGTTGTTGTTGTTGTGTATTTTCCTTTACTGCCTTGTAGTTTTAGGCCTCTAGCCTGTGGGTTGGTGCCACTTGTATTCAGGGTGGATCTTCCCTACCTTTAATTGTCTTTGGAGACAGCCTCACACACATCCAGTGATGTGCTCTATTAATGTTTACTCGCTGCTTCTCAGCCCAGTCAAGTCAGCAGTCAAGAGTCAACATAGTACACCTAGTACTATATAACACATAGTGGAACCTAATAAGGTAAAGGATGTTTTTCCCTGTGGTAGGCCAGTTAGGTGATTACCTCTTTAAGTACTTCACAAATGTAAATTCATTATTCTTCCAGTCCCCAAGTCCCACTGGTTTCAAACCTAAATAATAGTTACTATAAATTTATACTTTTAATACACTTTGTGCTGTTTTTTTCTTAGTGAGTAGTTAAAGAAGTGTAGATGTTGTAATTGTAAGTATGAGGGCACAGAGTTTAAAATACGATGCTTGCTGTGCTTTAAATCTTCCAGTTTACATGGAAAGAGAATTGGAGAGGTGACAGCAAATTGGAAAAAGTGTTATGGGCCAGACAAATGTAAGGCCGTGGGTAATCAATATTAAAGAATCTACCTCATTCAGAGATGATGGTGGATACAAGGATATTTTAAAGAATAGGATGAGTACTCTGTAATACAGGGTTAAGATTTTTGGAGAATAGATTAGAGTGATAAATGTCTAGATAGAGTTTCAGAAATATGGCCTGAGATGATAGCATTGTGAACAAGGTGATGCTGAATACAAATAGAAGTGACGTATGTCAGAGTTCTTTAAGGTTTAGTAATAGGAAGAAGAGAGAATCAAGAGTTTCCTGGGCCTCTTTTTGCTTTGGGCAAATGAAACTAGATGGTCAGGATATGACGACAGTTTACGAGTTAGAAGCTTAGTAATGGGTTAGTTCCATTTTGTATGTGTTGAGTTTGAGGAGCCTGTGAAACATTGAAGAAGTATGTTATATTAATTGATTAGAAGTTGAAAATTTGAAAATAACTAGGTATTATGTAACAAAACTTTTCCTGGAGAGACTCAATGTACACATCTACTCACCCCAGATAGTGATTCCATGATAGACTGAAGTGTGGATACACCAAAGACCACCTTAGTTAACCAATGATTCTTATTGGGGTTACCTACAGAAATATGAGTGAAGGGTTATTTATAGGAGCAGAAGTGAGTGACTCAAAGGGTAGCTACATTACCAAAAGCCACCTCAGTGAGGGTGACAGCTCATAAAGCTGAGAACGTGGAGCACATTTTAGTCTGCAGGTAGCATGTTGGAGAGAGTTTGTTCCAGGTGCCTCAGTTGGTCTAAACCTCTAACAGGCAACTCAACTGGTTTCTGCTTCTTAGAGGCAGCTGTTGTTAGTCTTCTTTGCAGGTGCCTTGTTTGAAAGTCTTTTCAGCTCTTGCTACTTACTTTGGCAAGGGGAGGGGCCTAGTGAATCTGGTCAATTTCAGATACTTCTTCAATCTGTTTTGAGTTGTTTAACAATCCTGATTAAAGCTTCCTTTTAGAATGAAATATTTCAACCTAGGAGGAAACTGTTACACAAAACTGGGCCAGCTCAGTTGAAAATGAAAAATAGAGTTCATGGTTGGATAAGGTTCCCAAAGGAACAAAGAGTAACAATCTGCCACAGAAAAAGTCTCAAGAGAGCAATTGTTTAAGGGATATTCTTACTAACGATGGATATGTCTTTTATTTTAGAACGATGCGGAAACATTACAGAAGTGTCTTGTTTTGTGTTACGAATTGTTGAAACAGATGTCCACTTCAACTGGAATCACTGCAACCATGAATGGGATCATTGAATCTTTGGTACACTGCTGGCCTTTGAGACCCTATACTCCTCTACCTTATTATATAATAATGTTCATATTAATTAGTAATTTAAAAATTAATAATTAAAAGACTACCATTTTAAACATCAGATAAATACAGTGAACTATGTATATCCATAGTGACTACTTCATAATATGAAGAATAATTGAAATAATACATTTTTAAAAAGCCACTTGTTTATTGAATGCATATTATCTAGGAAATGCTTGAAATAAAGTATACATAAAATACAAAACTACAGATAGCCATTCTGGATCTTCTGCTCAAGTGAGGGAAATATTGTTAAAAAATAGATACTATATATATTATCCACTTATATGTGTGTAATATAACAAAAATGAGGCCTTTAGTGGGGGTAAGAGGGTCATGCCATGGGAGGGAGGGGACATGAAAGTGGTTGAAGGGAGCAAAGGGAAGTGGAAAAAATGATGTAATTAAAGTATAAAAATTAGTTACTTATGCTATTGATATTGGTTATGAAGATTTATATGGTCATGGGTGAGCTTAATAATTGCAGGTTTGACCTATTCATGGAAAACGGTCCTGCTATGATATTTATAAGATAATATGTGAAAAAGAGGGAATAAGACTTACAACTGTAGTTACTAAAACAATGTGTAAGTGTTAAAAACTTACATCGATACATGCAGTTTTAGAATTTCTATTTCTATTCTCCCATCTCTAAGTGTAGTTTTAAAGATGGGAGGATATAAATTTATCCCACTACTAATTTTTATTATTTACAGTCTATAGTAATATTTTGAGTATATAAGATAAAGTAGGCATCAAAATCAGAACAGCTGAGCAGTGCTAAAAACAAAGTGACGCATGGTCTGCAGCGAGACTGCTGAGGTATTTATTATGTCTCAGCATTGAGAAGCCTTTGGAGTGTTACATACTGATAGGAAGGAAAATTGCTCTGCCTAGGTTCTATTTTTCAACTTTATAGTTACCCCTTTCATTTTTGTTCAAACTGGGGAAACTTTGTTAATAGTGTAGAAATGAAATACCCTTGCAAAATCATATGGAAATCATCATTTTGACCATGATTTTAATATGGCATTGTAAATTTCTTGCCTTGGTTAAAATTATTTTAATTTTTACTTTGTTGTAGATTCTTCCTGGAATAATAAGTGTTCATCCTATAGTAAGAAACTTGGCTGTTTTGTGTTTGGGATGCTGTGGACTACAGAATCGGGATTTTGCCAGTAAACACTTTATGCTGTTCTTACAGGTAGGATTTATTTTATGACTCTGTGTCTATTTCTTGACATGCTCTGCATCTCTGGGGATACGTTAAAATTCTAGGTGTGTTCAGATGCCTAATTGATGATCGTGGATAATCTTTAGGGCTTCAATTTTTATCTTGATAGTTTATAAAAATGTCTATTTCATAGAGTCATGTAGCTTATATGAGTGCATACTATGTGCTATCACTGTTCTTGGCTTAGGAGAAATGTAGTAGGAAAAGGACAAGGAGAACCAACCTGAATTTGTGCTGTTGGAGCTTGTTTTCCTGAAGGGGAAACAAGCCGGATGTATCTGTTATGCCAGCTAAGCATAGACAGAGCACAGTAGCAGCAGCCATGGGAGTGAGATGAGGCACAGTGGCTGTGCCCGTGATGCTGGCCTGAGTCTTACTTTGAATTACATTTTTCTAATTCAGACTCGTAGAGGAAAGTTAGAAAGAGTAGTCCTTATAAATACTTGAAAGAATACGGTCTTTTCTCTTTCTTTCTTTCAAAGATTTTATTTTTTTAGGTCTGCTGTGTGTGTGTAGGTACTCATGGAAGCCCAAAGAGGGCATTGAGTCACCCACACTGGGATCATAGGTCACAGACACATATGCCTGACACAGATGTTCATGTGAACTGAGCTCGTGTCCTTCGCAAGAGCATAACTACTCTTAACTGCTGAGTCATCTCTCCAGCTCAGACAGTTTGTTTCTTAGGAAAGAGAATAGAGGAGAGAGGTCTTAGGGGTAGGACTTTACTGTTTGAGGAACAAGAGGACATATGGCTAGGAAAATAAGCCAAATGCAGTCTAACAGGAGAAAGACTGTGGGATGTCTGTGTGCTCCAAGAACTTACGCTGTAAAAATGCAGATTTCCATTATGAATGAGTCAGGGAAGAAACTGTTGGTTTGTTTTTACTCTTTTGTCCCAACCCACCCACTGCATACCATTTTACCTCTTAAAGCCTCTGTTCTGTTTTGATTTCATGTGTCCTATTATTCTCCTAACCCTTTCTTTTTCTTTCTTGGGCATAGCCCTGGCCCACTTATATACCTACATATAAATACTGTTAACTTGGGATATGAAAGTCTAATAACTTACCTAGGTTAAATCAGTTGTTGGATCTGGCCTTTTTTTTTTTTTAAAGTTAAAAGTATTTGAATGATAGCAGATTCAAGGGCAGAAAACCTGAAGTTTGCCTATATTTTATATGTTACTTTGAAGTATAATTTTTAATTTTTAGATATTTTTTATTTATTGTTTAGCTTTTTAAAAAGTTATACAACAGGGTCTATGATCAAAAGAAGATAACTACTAAATGGATTCAATCTTGTAATCTTTATAAAGGTTTTTAAAAATTATTTGTTTTTGATATTTTGAGACAAGGTTTCTCTATGTAGCCTTGGCTATCCTGGACCTTGCTTTATAGAATAGGCTGGCCTCAAATTCAGACCCTCTGAATACCTTATTGAATACCTCTGTTCCCAGAGTGCTGGCATTAAGGATATGTGCCACCATGCACAGCTCTATAAAAGGTTTTGTTTTTTTGGTTTTTTGTTTTTTTTTAATTTTAAATAAGCATTCTCAGGGCTCTATTGGAAGGTTTTTTTTGTTTGTTTGTTTTTATTTTGGAATAAAAAATATCAAACTGTTAGTAATAAAAATTGATATAATGTATAAAGGTCTGTTAGAAAGGCAGAAGAGGGGAATTAATTTGTTTTAAAATCTCATTAGGATTGAATATTGGTAGCTATTGCTGCATGTAAAGGTTAATGAGAGTATGAAGGAAACAGTTGATGCTGAGCTAGTAGCATATTTGGAGTTTCCAGAGCCATCGTAACAGCATGTAAAGAGAATTTGGTTTTGGCAGATTTACAGGGCTCATTCTCAAAGCATGGAGTGGATATGTTCTTGACATATTCTTCAAAGTTTTTAGAATAAATAATTTTTCTAATTATAATAATTTGACCAATATAGAAGTGATCTTTGTTTATTTTAAAGGCCAAGTTACATTGTATAATATAGTTAATCTTTCATAGTAGAATGCCTCTGCCCCCATGGTTTTGGAATTTGTTGTGTAGTTTTTAACTCAAGATAGATTTAAACTATTTGTGTGCATATACAGAGATCTATGTTGGATATCTTTCTCAGTCTCTCTTCTAACTCTGACAAGGACCTCTCACTGAACCAGGACCTCCTGGATTTGGTTAGGTTAGTCGGCTAATGAATTTCAGGGATCCACGTGTCTCTGTGCCCCCAGTTCTTTGGTATCATTGTGCACTGCTATGCACCTAGCTTCCTGTGTGGTTGCTGTTTATCTGAAATGAGGTCTTCCTGCCTATGTTTGACAGGCCCTTTATGGATTAGGTCATTTCTCTAGCTCCCTAAACTGCTTTATAAAAGACTACTTGATACCTGAATTCACTATTAATGAAATCTGAATTTACTAAGTAATGAGAAAAATTTTCCTTCAAAGAAACTTAATAGTACTGACTGTAACAAAGGTTTAAATGGATTAGAATATACTGTATTAATATTTTTGATAGGCAGGTAAAACAATTTATATATAAAACACAGTGCAGTTTTTCTGGATCTTGGACAAATGATAAAACTTTATCATAGTTGGAGTTCTTTTTTTTCTTTTTTCTGTTTTGTTATGAAAGAACCAAATAGCACAGTCCATCTGGACGCTGACTCTGAAACTTTTTTCCACTGCAAAAATTAAGGGCTAAAGCTCCAGATGTTATGAGATAAACATACTTCTTTTTTAAAATGAAAACTTTAATTTTAATTCTTAGAAATGTTCACACTTAACACTCATTGAGATTTAATTAAGAAAAGATACTAATTTTATTTAGGTTATAGAATTAAGTTGTTTTACTGAAATTATTGGGGGGTGTGTGTTCATGTCTAATTGTAGGTTTTGCAAATCGATGATGTCACAATAAAAATAAGTGCTCTAAAGGCAATCATTGACCAATTGATGATGTTTGGAATTGAGCCATTTAAAACCCAGAAAGTTAAGGGCGTTCAATGTGAAGGTGAAGAAATAAACTGTCATGATAAGCAAGAAGAAAATGATGCTGGAGAGACTGACCCAGCTAAGAGTGTTCTGAAACTCCTCTCCGACTTCTTAGACAGCGAGGTAAGAAGTCACCCAGCTCTACAGTTAGGAAGCATTTGCAACACGTGTTTATGTTCTTTGCTTGAATTTTGTACTCGTTTACTTTTAACAGGATTTTATTTGGTTTTAAAAAAAAATCTTAATTTAAAATGTAAATTTCACATCTACTATATTTTCATTATCAAACTAGTGTTCAGAGAACTGAAAGTGCTTTTGCCACATTTCTGTTACTACAGTAACAGAAACGAAATTAGAACAAGTTGTATTGAAAATTAACATAGTTTTCATTTTTAAAAATACTTTTTATTATTTAAAACAAGTATTAAATTTATTTTGTTTTTTCTTCATTTTCTTTTTGGATTGTTCACTGCTGTAGTATAGAATCTCAGCTGAGATTTGTGTGTGTGTGTTTAACTTTATAACTTTTTTGAATTGGCTTATTAAGTAATTTTGGAAAAGGAATTCTGGGGATTTTTTTCTGTGTAGAACCATGTCATTTCTGAATAGCTACAGTATTAATTCCATGTCTTTTATTTCTTATTTAATTGTTCTGCTTCATCTAGTACAGTGTTGAACACCAGCCGTTAAGTGTCTGAAGCAAATGTCCTTGTCATATTTGTGAGTTTAGTGGAAAAGTTGAGAATCTTGTTAATAAATGTGTTAGTTACAGGGTTTTTCATAAATACTGTTTATCATTTTGAGATAATTACTTTCTATTCTTATATCCTTGGCTGTTTTGTGTTTATATCTTAATAAAAAGATGTTTGATTTTGTCAATTGTTCTTTCTGCTTCAGGCAATATAGTCATGAGGGATTTTCTTCTCTTTGATATGTTGTATGGTATGGAACATTACTTGATTTTCATTTGCACCATCAGTGGATTTCTGGGTTAAGTTCTGTGTGCTCATGATGTATAGTCCTTTCACTGTTGATGAGCTAGGTTTGCTACGATTTTCTTTGGTTACTTCAATTTTAAATTTTGTTTTCCTCACAGTCAGATTAATTGCTCTCTTCTTGTTATTACAGTGTAATTTAAGTTATCATTTTGAGATTTTTTTAAAATACATTTTTTAAAAATTTTAAAATGGAGATATTTATTACTGCAGAACTTCCCTGAGCACTGTTCATTGCAATCCCATAAGTATTTTATTTTAGTTCTGATCTTTGAGACAGTGACATTCTGTAGCCCAGGTTAATTTAAAACTTACTGTGTAGTCAAGTCTAGCTTAAAACCTGTAGAACTCCTTTTATCACATGCATAATAAAATTAATTTTTGGATAGTTATTTTAAAATATCACACATAAAGGAAACTAGAGATAAAAACTTTCTAATGAATGTCATTTTTGCTAGGTATCTGAACTCAGGACAGGAGCTGCAGAAGGACTAGCCAAGCTGATGTTTTCTGGGCTTTTGGTCAGCAGCAGGATTCTTTCTCGTCTTATTTTGTTATGGTATAATCCTGTGACTGAAGAGGATGTTCGACTTCGACATTGCCTAGGAGTGTTTTTCCCCATGTTTGCTTATGCAAACAGGTAGTGAGTCACTGATTAAATCTTACCTAAAGTCAGGTTCAGCTCTCCCCACCTGAACTATGTCTCGGCCATTTTGTTCTTGACACACTTTTCTATAGATGAATCATAAGAATGTAACATACATTTTATATACCCAGATTTCTCTTTCCTGCATATGTAAGGTATAAAACGAACTATATCTCTTCAATAGAGAGTTTGTGAATATTTTAGATTTAAAACTTTTCTCTTAAATAATGTTTTGCCAACTTGCGAAAACATTGGAGCTTTTTTGTTGTTGTTTTTTTGTTTTTGTTTCAAATCATTTCATTCAGCAGCTTTAAGTTGGAGTGGCAAAGAGGTTAGTGGGATCTGAAGTCTTCAGCAGGGCAGATGTCCTTGGCCTTGTACTAAAAGTCCTGATTTCTTTTCAATAGGACTAATCAGGAGTGCTTTGAAGAAGCCTTTATTCCAACTGTGCAAACACTGGCCAATGCCCCAGTGTCATCTCCTTTAGCTGAAGTAGATGTCACAAATGTTGTTGAATTGCTTGTTGATCTGACAAGACCAAGTAGATTAAATCCTAAGGCAAAGAATTCTCAGGATTATCAGGTATATATGGTAGCCTGTGGATAGCAAATATAACTGCATGAAGATCATTGTTGTTTGATTAAAGAAGCCTTCTCCTGGGATTTTTGAAATCATGATGAACTACATTTATATTTTGAGCCTTTTGTTTTTCTAGTATATAAGACAGTTATGGGAGGCAGGGAAGTGTGTCTTTGGGTAAATGTGGAGAAATGATGAAAATAGAAGTGATCATGGCAAATGTTTTGCATCCTAGAAGTTACTAAAACAACATCATTTCCATTACCATTCTCCCCACTTAGTGAGGTGATCACTGAAGTAAAGACTTCTGTTACTACGTCTGCAAATGTTGGCTTGCTTGTTATGCTGTTAATACTGAGGAGGGAGGACAGTTTAAAGGTGTTTATCTCAAGATTTTTTTTTAATGAAGCATATAATAGAACTACAAACTTATCTATAAATTATAATGAAATTCAATTTTAAAATTCTTTAATGATGTTTGAACACTTAGAAATTTGATGGGTTAATGATTTCAGATGCCAACTGCAAGTTAACAGTTTTGTTCTATCTGTATATTTATTTGCTATTTAGTGACTGCTCTGCTCGAATCACATTTGTTATTAGGAGGATTATATTACAAAGGATATTAAGCAAAATATATTAATAGTGATTAGCCATCAAGTGCTTTTGGACTTCAGAAAAGTATAAGATTCATTATAGGAATGATGTATGTATCATTAGTTTTATTTTCCTTACAGGGTATTAAGCCTATGTATGGTCTGACAGGTGCTAGACAACTGTCTGTTTTACTGCTGAACTATATCCCCAGCCCTCTTGTCACTTACTTTGAGACAGGGGGCTCAGGTAGGCCTTGAATTTGCAGTTGTACTATCTCTGCCCCCAAGTAGATAGGACTATAGGTGTATGCCATCAGACTTGTCTGATACTAGTTTTAAAACTCATTTGAGTTTTAAAAATTCTCTTGTGCTTGGTTGGATTTGAGAAGTGATTTAAAGTAGAAAGGAAAGATGTATACCTAAAGATGTATACATAATAAATGTAGATGATTATACAGTGGCTGGAGTTGGCCCTATTTGTAGTGTATATATAAGACTTAGTATTAAAGGGTTAATAGCATGAGATTTAGTTATCAAGAAGACTCATTTAATGGTCACTTACGGTTATATGAGATGAAGTGGTGAGAAGATTTGGGGAAAGTTTGAGAGGCAAATGAGATGGTAAACTCTGAGGAAAGTCTACAGTCTTTAGTGAGTAACAGTAGACTTCATAGACTTCTTGGGAAAGTAAGCAAAGTAGGCTGGGGCATAGGCTGGATTGGATTGGCATGCAAGAGTTTCAATTGATTTGTATAAGGGGTTCCAGAATTGAGATGTTCTTTGAATTGCTGAAAATTGAAAATAAGCTGTGCTGTGGTACCTTTGTATCGGTTGGCTAGTCATGTGGTGTGAATTGACCTTCAGGGGGAGTGCTATGATTCTAAAACAGTTCCACTTTCATCAGCTGGATTATCTCAACAACTGGATGCTCCTTCAGTCGTAAAAGGGCAGACCTGCTCCTTGTAATAAAGAGAGGAGCTTCTTTTGGAGTCAGGGAGGGCAAAATTTAGGTTTAGACATGAGGCAAATGAGACTTTTGCAAGTTAGCTAGAAAGATTGTTTGATATATAGAACCGTATGTATTGTGATGAGAACATTTTTATTTTATAAAGATTTTTCTTTTTAATTTTTTAGGCCTTAACAGTACATGACAACTTGGCTATAAAAATTTGCAATGAGATCTTAACAAGTCCATGCTCACCAGAAAATCGGGTTTATACAAAAGCTTTGAGTTTGGTCGAACTCAGTAGCAATGTTACAAAAGATCTCCTGCTTCTATTGGATGAGATTCTGGAGGTAAAGCAATTTTTCATATTCGAGTAGTTTGTGTTTATGTATATCAAGGTGGATTTAGATGGATGTGTTAAGTAATATATTATTATATATTATGCATGTTCATTTGAAGTAACTGTTTTCATCAATTTCATGTAATTTAAGAATGGTTTCAAACTTGATATGGCATATGACTTTGAAAGATGACTTACTTTCCATTTCCCACATCCCTCACCCCCAGCATGTAACAGATAGGACGTGTCTGAGAGCCTTGGAGAAGATTAAGAGTCAGTTAGGAAAGGGAGGTAAAGAATCTGACCCAGGTGTAGTAACACAGGATGTCAACACAACCACAGCAGTTCTTCAAAATGAAAACGGTAAGTATATACTGACCTGAATATCTATACAATTATAGTTTTTATTCTTACTGAGATTTTTAGTTTGACTGAATTTCAGAAACAATCAAAAAACTTTTTCTTAATAATCCTCTTGAAAAAAAGCTATTAATTATGTGTTTATTCCACCTTTCAATCTATTTGAGTACATTTCTTACTAACTGTCTTTCCAGGAGCTTTTACTTTGTAGGATTCACACTTTTGGAATGGTGATTCATTATAACCATTCAGTAGCTGTTAATAGGACTGTATTTTTTGTATTTTTGTATGATTCCATGTATGGAAGAATATATGACTCCTGTGAGGGATGGAAAAGGAACTCAAACATCAAAATCTACACAAGGAAAATCTAAAAGAGGTAATGTGTGCATTGACTGCACCTTGAAGTGCAGTTGTTTTCGCGGGACACACTACCTTTGTAAGCGTCCTCATCTTTGGGATGGGAACTTCTGAATGTCTTGGGAATGCATAGCTGCTTTACTTCCTTCAGGTGATACGGATTATTGCTTTTTCTCAAGATTTTAGGTTCATTGTTGTTCCATGTGCTTTTGAATAAATATATATACAAAAAAGGGCTCTTAGGGGATAAATTAAGAATAGGTTAAGTTGCCAGGCATGGAGTATATACTTTTAATCCCAGCACTTGGGTGGCAGAAGCAGGCAGATCTCTGAGTTTTAGGCCAGCCTGGTTTACAGAATGAATTCTTGGACAGTCAGGACTATGTAGAGAGCCCAGTATCAACCAAAAAAGGAAGAAAAAAGAAGTTAAATAAGAGTTTTATTTTGCAGTATTAGTATTAGAAGTATTAGGTCTTTTGTGTGTGTGAATGAATATTGTTCCCCTCCCAAGTTTTTGCATTTGTTTTTACTTCCTTTTCCCCATCTAATTTCATTTTTCTTCCAGTCAATTTCCCAAGGGGTATCCAACAGTAGAATATTTGTTGGAATAAATATATGTTTAATAATAGGGGGCCACTTTGAAAAACATCTGAAATTCAAGGCTTTTAAAGTTGTTTTATTAATTCCTTATTACAAAAGCAATGCATGCTTATTACAGAAGACTAAGAAAGTACATCCAGGCAGACCTACCATCAAGAACACTAATAGTCACACCCATGAGCCAAACATGATTTTAATTATTGAAAATAGTTTTATGGCTCTGTTCTAAGTATGTTTAATCTTTTCTAGAATAGAATCTGGCCATAACATTGTTTTATAACAAACCAGTTATTTAAACAATTACTGGATATTGTTCCAAATTACTTCCATATTTTTGGATGTTTTCTTGGGGATAAATACATTATTGAAAACAAATAAGATATGAGGTGGAAATATATAACAATGAATAGAATATACAGTTTTCATATAAATTGTCAAGTGAACAATTGATTTTGATCAGATTATTTTTAGTTACAGAATAAAGTATGAAAACTCCATTTTTTAATAGTTCAAACTTAATGTATACATACTACATGTATGTATACATTATATACAATTAAGAACATTGTAGGCCAAATTTGTTATGACTTTTTTCAGTATAGGTTCTCATATATCCTAGGATAGCTTCAAAGTCACTATTTTGACCTTGAACTTCTGATTACAGGTTGGGACTATAGGTGTTGGATTACCATGCTCCATTTTACATGGTTGAGCAAACCAGGATTTCTACATGCTAGGCAAACACGCTACCCACTGAGCACAGTCCCTAGTCCTTAGTTTTCAACCTTGTAGAATATAGCAAACCCTGGTGAATAAAGGCTCTTATTTTTTTAAAAAACATTGAGTTATATTTATGAACACATTTGAATTTTCTATGTATAAGTTTAAGTGTTTTACAAGCAACCTGTATCTTGCTGTGTAAACTTCTTTTGAAGCCAGGTACAGTGTTAGATGTAATAATGGCTGTTCTAGAGGCTGTGTGAGGATAGCTTGAGCTCATCAATTTGAGGACAGACTAGCTAAGCAATGTAGTGCTTCAAAGATAAATATATGTAATAAAAATGCAGTTCCATCTAGAAACTGTTCATTGATTGAGCTTGCCCTTGTAAGATTTTTGTTAGTTTTTCTATATTAACTCTACCTCTGCTCTAAGAGAAAACTGTTTTATATGAGTGTGTGATCATTCATTTATGTGTGTATAAGTCTTAATGTGGAGACTCCTTAGTCATGGTCTACTTGCATTTGAGTCAAGACTTTCTCACTGGCCTGGAGTGCTCCAAGTAGGCTAGGCTAGATGACCACCTAGGGATCTAGGCAGAGCCCCTGCATGTCTCTGCCTTCCCAGTGCTGGGATCATAAGCATGTGCTGCCACACCTCACTGTTATCTGGGTTCTGGCACTTAAACTCTATCCTTAACAAAGCCAGAACTTTTCCAAATGAGCTATCACACTCAGCCTGAGATGGTTTTGTCATCACATGTGACCTAAAGTTTGCCTCTTTGTCACATATTTGTAGTGCTCATCCAAAGAAATTTACATAAATTTTAGTATTTTCCCCCTCCACTATGTATTGAGAGCGTCAGAGTGGATAGGAATAAGGAAGTGTATTGGAAAAGATTGTTGTGCTGAAAGTAAAAGATTTGGATGGCTTGGTAACCAGATTTAGAAACACGAAACCATTAAACATTGTGCCAATAAGCTATGCTGTCTTTAAGGATGTAGAAAAGCGCCAGTTTCATCTAAGACCAACAGGAGACGCCAGATTGCTGGGCCAGACTCTGAAAGGTACATCATGTATTTCTATAAGACAGAAGATGCCAACCAGTTTTTTTTGCTCAGAAGTATATAGAATATTGTAATTTTCTTGTGAGAGAAACTTTGTATATTACCAGATAGTGGAAACCATAATTATCTGTGATCTTGGTCAATAGTCTAAAAATATCTAGAACATTTGACTTATGAAGAGTTGTATATTTTTATTAGTTGGCGTCAGTTTTAGTTTGATATATTCTCTTTGTATGGAAACAAGAGTTTCCATGTATTTCCATGTTTTCTGTTTACATGACCTTATATATGTAACTCTTATCTTGATTTAGATAATATTTAGATTCTTTGAGTTACAATTTTGCTTATAAGTTTAAAGTACTAGTGGTTTGTGTTAATAGTTTTTTTTGTTTGTTTGTTTTTTGTCACTGCAAAGACAAGGTTGAGCTTGAGAAGTTTGTAGCTGTCTTGCATTCGTTTAGTCATTAGTATTGGACCTTGCATGTTTTCTTAGATTAAGCCTTGGCTAAAGTGCTTTTGGGGGAACTTTACAATGTTTTAGCAGTATACTAAATAAATTAAGATAACATAGTAATGTTTGTTTGTTTGTTTTTTCACTTGAATTCTAAATCCTTTAGGATGATTGTATGGTCCCCATGTGATTACAAGCTTTACTGTAAAAGCTTGTGCTTGCTTCTTTCCCTGTATGTATGACACCAGGTTTTAACAGTAGATTAAAAAATCACCAGATTAGTTAGATTTTTCTGATTCACTTGGCAGGACACCCATCCAGCCATTAGTTTTTTGGTTATTGCTTGAAATTTTAGTTTTAAGCTTAGTTATTAGACTCAGGCTATTACACAATATTGGAATGTGAGAAACCAAAATGTTTTATTTATAAATATTCTGATTTTTAAAGCTTATATCTAAATGCATGTGTTTTTTTACATCTGTTTAGTGATCATGAACCACCATCAGAAATGAAGATGAGATTACCCAGACGAGCCAAAACAGCTGCGCTACAGAAAAGTAAACTTAACCTTGCAGAGTTCCTTAATGAAGATACAAGTTAAGAGAGCTGATAAGGATGAAGTCCTTTGAAGTTGTGCTTATAACTTTGCTTTAATAGTTACTATGATAAAGTCAGAAAGCCTGCTCTGTTTCAGGAAACATGAATGATGCCACATGACTTCAGACTCCTTATTTACATTAAACAATGGCTTTGAGAAACTGCATCATTCCTATACTCAGTATTTATTTGATAACTTTACCACAATGGGTAATTTCTCTTCCTAAATTTTTCTATGTAGGAACACTATTTTATGAATGAATTCTAGATTAGGGTGCTGCCCACACACACATTAATCATGAAAGATACATTGGTTTTTGGCACATCAAAACATACTCTACCTTGAATAATAAATAATACTAATGGGAAATAAAAGTCCTAGGAAGTAATCTTTATGTACTGATTTATGAGCACAGTTTCTTCACTGTTCATTTCAGTTATCTTAGGAAATTGTCATTGCTGTGAAACATAAAAGTAGTCCCTTTTCTTTCTGCCATACCCAAGGAAACACCTTTTATTTGGATAAAAATGTCCTAACATGAAATTTTTATTGTGCTTCTGCTTCATTAAATTTATTTATCAGAGGCCATTTAACAGTTGTTCTGAGATGGAATGAAAGGTATTGCTGGCTTTTAAAACCAAAAGGCTATTCAGTCTATACACATAACATGTGCTTTATAGAAATGAGAAAAGGAGTCAGAGTTACAAAGCAAGAATGCTTATTAAGCAAAAGGAATGATATGGTAATGATACAAACCAATGAAAAACACTGTTGTCCATCTTTTGGCTCTATGTCTTTTCCTGTGCTTCATATTTCTTATTGATATAGTTCTTGTTAAATCCTTGTCTTAAATTCATGGGGAACAGGAAGTGAGCAGGGCTAGAATGGCATGGTGTAAGGGAAAGCCACTAGGAATGAACTATCATCTCATTTAGACATGTGCAGAGTAGCCAAAAGGAAAGAAGCTATGATCATGTAGACACTACTGAAGTTTGCTTTTCTCTGACTTTAAGCACCAATCCATTAGTAGCAGTTTTACTACTCAGATTTTAGACAATAGCTGTGGCTGCAGGTATACCTAGCATCATTAGCATTACTAAGGAATATTGTCCTACTTCTGCAAGACACCCCTGTAAACTTTGGAACAAACTGCTAAAATACAATACAACCAATAGGTTTAAAAAACATAACCTTTGGTGTGTGTGTGTGTGTGTGTGTTTGTTTTTCCATTCACAATTGTGAACTTAAACCAGTGTCCTTGCTTACCATCGAGGCACAGATTTGCTGAAGAGTAAACATGCAATTGTGCCGTTGCTCTTACGGCCCACAGATGAGTGGTTTAAATTACAGAAAGGGAACTGATAACCCATTTTTTTTAATGAATGAAAACATGCTATTTAATAAGCTAATCAATCTTTTTCTATACATATATAACTTTAGAAGAGATATACTTCTAACTGATACCTTTGCCTTTCCCAGTTTGCTTCGAGGTAGTTAGCATCCACCTGTTACACAACTGTTCACGGGTTAGGTCATTATCACACATCTTTACAATACAAGCTTTCTAAATTACAGAATTTGTTATATGTGAAAACTGCACAGAAATAGAACTGGGCAATTACATATTTAAGCTGAGAGCATTAAAAAATTCACTGATAAAAAGAGAACATCAAAATCTGCTTTTGTTGTAAAATCCCACAATGGTCTTGTATAATGTATGTAAAAACAGAATTATACTAAAATGATTAATGCTAATGACCTAATATAAAGACAGATCACTGGACTAGAAACAGTTTAGTATCAATTGGTTTTCATGAGAAAGAATATTGACATAGAAAATAAAGATAGTGCAAGGGCTGCAGACTAATTTTCTTCACTTTTGAGATTTTGGTTATGAACTGTACAGCTTGCTAGAGATGCTGCTGTTAGATTCCATTCAATAGGATGATTAAGGCACATCTTAATGGGGCTCAATGGGCAGCTTGCTGTGTTCCCATCAGACAAATCCACTTTCTCATCAGTTTTCATTTGTAGCATGCTGTAAAAAAAAGTGTAAGGCATTTTAAGTTTAAATTTCAAATTGTCACCTTTGTAGAACATTTGGAATATTTTTTGTACTCTAAAACAACTAAGCAAACTGTTTATCATCCTGACACCACTAGTTCTACAGCTGTCTTAGTGAACCGAGTGTGATGAACTATATCATCACATTCATGTGTAAATATGACACATGCACTCAGGTACCGCAATACAAAAGCCATCAGTCACTGCATTACCTTAGTTTACATCAGAAAGGCAAGGTTCAACCCTTTAACATCAGAACTACTTTTAAGAGAATGAACATTTGTTAATTCCTGCTGTGTTCTAAGCTCGTTCACATGCAGTAAGTAATCATTTTTAATTGCAGGAAAAGGCAGATATGGTATTGATGTAAACCAATGGGAAACACTGGTCTTCATCAGTGATAAATTGAGTCTCTGAAACTTAAGTACAAATACGAGTCATGTCATACTGTAACTGGTGTGAAACTAGAAACATCATTTTTCCTCGTTTCTTGCTGCTTCTGTTACCTTTCTAGTGGACTGATTATCATTAAGAGTAGGCAAAAAAATAGGCCTGTTTGGTAGGAGTGTTGAGTTGTCCATCCAATCTTCTCTTGTGGCCAGCTTACCACAGGAACACAGGCAGCACCTACAGGACAATCCGGATCCCGCTTGCTGATTACATACAACTCATTTTTTTCTTTTTCTTTTCTTTGCTTGCCTATCTGTCCTTCCGTTAGTTTCTTCCTTCCTACACTATGTTTACCAACACTGGCTGACAGTCTCAGTGTTTGTCCTTTTTTTTTCCCCCTCCTGGCACAGTTGTTTTCTACTATATTTTACCAAAAATAAAATTTAAATTATGTAATATTTCAATCTATATAATTAGATATTAATAAAATAACAACTATAAGTTAGCTTGTTAGTCATAAAAATATTAAGCAAAAACTGATATAATTATTAAATGTTAATATTTTTTAAAAATTTAAAATAATAAATGGCAGATCTAAATGACAATTACCTGAAACGTTAAATTTTGAAAAAAAAAATTGGTTTATTTGTTAGACTGAGGTACGTGGGTTATTTCATGGTTTGTTTTTTTCCAAGTTAGTGAGACAGTGGTGTTTTTCTTACTATATGAATTGCTAGCTGGGCGTGGTGGCGCACGCCTTTAATCCCAGCATTTGGGAGGCAGAGGCAGGCAGATTTCTGAGTTTGAGGCCAGCCTGGTCTACAAAGTGAGTTCCAGGACAGCCAGGGCTACACAGAGAAACCCTGTCTCGGAAACAAACAAAACCCCAAAAAAGAATTGCTGCTAGTTTTAAGAAAAATAAAAATAGTATTTTTACAACCTGTAATTTTGTTTAAATTATATATTATGTTTATGTTTTGTATGTATGAGTGCTGTCTTTCAAAAGAGATTATCAGATTCTCTGGAAATAGTTACAGTTCTTTGTGAGGTGCCTGACTTGCATGCGGGACTTAAATTTGAGTCCTCTGTGAGACGAATATGTCTCCCTTTACTGCTACACTTTCATCTCTAGCTACAGAAATCACTTCTTTGTAATTAGAGAATTTTGTTTTCTGTTCTGTTGTGTTACTGGATGAGGCCTGAACTTGAGATATGCTGTGTTTGGCGATTGATGTATGTGAGTGAGTGACAGGTGGTTAAAGGAAGTATAACATCCGTCTCTCTGAGAACATAAGGCAAGCTATAGAGGGGTGTGGGCTGGCAGCTGACATACCAAGTATAATGCCAAAAAGAAAAACAAGTCATGGCCACAAATTAAGTTTTGTGTGACAATGATGCATTTATCTAAGGAAAGTAATATTTTCATAAGTATGGTATTCTTTTCAGTACTTTAAGGAAGTTTTTTTTTAAGTTAGTTTTCTAGAGTGCTATTACTACAGAGACAACAAAGGGTGCACAAAACTATATATGTGAAAAAATACAAGAAGTAAACACTTTCCTATTAGTAATGTTAATGTGCATACTAATATGTTTAATTCATGTACTTAAACTATTACAAAGTTCTTAAGATGCTAATTGTAAGTCCTTAACATTATAAAAGCAAAATTATCCTTGTCTATTTTTATTTGTATGAAAAAGATGACACCTTGTCAACTTAAGCTTGTGAGCAATTTAAAATGCTTTAAAAACTATGGAGCTATGTATCAGCTAAAATGAGTAGTACTGACTCTTCCAGTCAAAGGAGGAAGCTGAAGGAGGTCCTTATCCTAAATCAGGTTTCTCTGTCAAAGCAGTCAACCTAACTGGAGGTGGGGGTTGACTGATACACAGGGACACACTCTCAAGTGCTTATGTAGGCATCTCATGCTATTTCAGGATTTGTAATCTCTCAGGTCCTAAGACAGTTTACAGAGTATGTATGTGTGTATGTATATGCATTTGTGTTTTGAGGGTCATGGAATTTCAACTGCTTGTGATATGACTGTTGATAATTCTAAGGATAAAGAAAATTTAGTGTGTCTAACTTTAAACTAATTTAGGCTTGTACATTTCTAGAACTGTATGTCACAGTAAATTGCAATTTTGGTTATGTGACATTAGCTGACAGTAAACTTTGTTAGCTAGACAGTATTCAAAGAAACAGTAAATTTTCATGTGACTTATATATCTGAAAATATCATTTATAGAATACTTGTTACGGACCAGACAAGCTCTGTATGAAAAGTCTTTTCTCTGTTATCTCATTTCCAGTCACCATATATTAAACCTTATCTACTAACTTTGTTCTAATTCTGCCATGATTCTCTCATTTAATAGCTACCACTTAATTCTCACAATTCTTATGATATACAGGTTTATTAGGCAGCAGTAGCCCCATATAGGAAAGCCATGTTGAATACATGAAGCTTGATTCATACCCTTCAATTCTGTAAAGTGGGAAGAATGTTAGGGCACAGGAATGAGAGAGAAGTCATTGCACAGAAAAGCTGGGTTTTTGGATTGTGTAATGACTGTAGTGTGCTTGGCAGCATCAGATTTTAGCTGGACAAATGAATTCTGGACAATTAAATGACTTTGCTTTAAAAAATGTTACAGATATTCTAAATACTTATTATGGTCAAGTTTGAGTCTATAGTTTATTGTCTCCATGGATTTATATTTATCCAAATATAAAGTTGTCAAGATGTGTAGTCCCACATTTCTGATTTACTAAGCAGTTAACCAAGTGAAGGATTTTTGGTGTGCCTGAGTATGATTTTGGTAGTTAGCACAAAGGAAAGCTCTTCTGTTCCATGAGGAGCCAGCAGGTGCTCACCTGCTGTCTATAGGGTGACTGCAGAACCTTAACCAAGATCTAGTCTATTAGGAATGTAAAACCTGTGGTGTCTGTCTTCAGAGCTCAGGAAGGACACAGGGAGAGAAGGTATTCATGAATTACAAGGACAACAAAACAAAACAAAACTATGCAGTACCTTAGTAAGGACCAGAGAAGCAAGCGAATGGCAGCACAGTGGGAAGGCCAAGGTTAGAAACATTTGAAGTAGGTCTTGGAGGATGAAGATCTTAATTTAGGGCAAGGGAATTTAGACTAAACTCTAGTTCTGATCCCATACTTAGCCTAGTGCACACTTTTTTCATTTGTCCACTTCATGGGGTGATTAGGTGTATTTATGTCAAGCACAGGCTGTATGTAAAATTTCTGGGCCACTGACTATATACAGAATACTCATGTGAGCTAATGTTACTCCTGTTAAAATCAAAGGATGCAAATGTTTTCTCTCATTGTAAAATGTGATCGATTCATGTGTGATCTGTTTCTGTATGTCTTTAGGTAAGGCTTGTGTGGTAATGGAATCCAAGGAGGCTAAAGGGGAATCAAATACAAGAGACCATAAGATCTTGTACTTGGGATTGCCAGTGTGACTGAATTCTAATTTGAGTAAGCTTTCTTGGTTGGCTTATTGAAAAGATTATAATTTTTTCTTTAATGTCCCAATTTCAAGTACAAATTTCCACTGAAATGACACCAAGGAATTATAAAGTGTAGATAGTTAAAGTAGAAAAAAGATGGCAGGATTTGTAGGAGGTAGGGATTAGGGGAAGGTGATTGAGCCCTGATTGCTCTCTTGAAGAGATTTATGCTTAATCTTGTATAGTGCATTAGGCTTTATAGAAGCCTGGCTCCTTCATGGTCTCAGTGTCTCCTCTCCTCTCCCTTTTCCCTTTTCAAGTCCATGTTAGTTGAGACCATGAAGACCATGCTGTCAAATCTTCAGGACCATGAGCTAAGAAGACCCCCTTTCTTTACATAATATCCACTTTTTAAGTAAACACAAAAGTCAAGGATCTTAGATTTATGATTTTTCCAAGGTTTAGAAATGTCTCAGAATTTCAGATATAAAGGTGGCACAAAGCCTGCCATCCTAGTAGACCATAGTACTGATATAAGGAAACTTACAAGAAATGTAGCATAACGTACTGCTTTTCTTTTCTGCTGAGTGAAGTAAAAGACCCAGAAAAGCAAACACCTATGTGTATGTTATAGCCAAATTTTTGGACTTGTGTATTTAGTTTGGAATACTTGTAGGACTGAAGAAGCTAGAAAGAGTATTGGTGCAGGGAGAAGGGTCTTAAATGTGGGGGGGCCTAGTAGAACATAGGTGTTATCAAGAGAAAGGGAAGAGGGTAGCTTAGAGATAGTGGTGGTAGTGAGGATAAGAAATACTAAAGATCATTCAAAAAGTCTTATGGGAAACCTATTATTTTATAAGCACACATACACATGCTTGTATAACTTGAATTGGTGTTACCCTACACAGGGAATATGTGGGCTGCTTTATAAAAAGTCCACTGCCAGTGTGGGATGCTCCCCACTCAAGCTGTTGCTATGAGGTGTCTTAAAGGAACCCTCCCTCCTCGGAAACTGTATAGACTGTTGTCATTGCTGTTGGTTGCCCACCAGAACTTGATGGCAAGACCATAAATACTGCTGAAGACCACACATTGGCCACAGGACATGGAGAAATCAACTTAGTACTGACCACGATGCTTCCTTCTTGCTGGCTTGCTCTTACTGGAATGTACTATGGGTTGCACAGGGTAGTAGTGGTAGTGGTAGATAGTTATCAAGTTTTACCCAACTGAACCCTGTGAAATACAATGACTGGTGTGACAGGCTATGCACATGGATAGAATAATGGCACATATACTATAGATTTGCTGATTGGATTTAAGGTTTAATCCATAGGAGGAAACGTCTGTTACTATAAATTGTGTCAAGAACCCATGTGGAGGTAGCTCACAGGACCTATGGGTAAACCTACTATTGTTCCGGTAAATTGATATAATATCACACTGCTTTCTAAACTGTTGCCTTTCTACCCTTTGATTATTGCAGCTCTCAGACCACATCAGAGATGTTGCTTGTGGACAGTGATTAACACAGAATCTGTAACTAGTTAAACTGCAAAGAATAGCTATCTGCTGAGTGTTGAGCCACAATGGGACATCTGTATCAACTCTTACCTCTGTAATGTTCAGCAGGCATCATGAAAGTGGAGGGGGAAGAATTTTAAGCCAGAGGCTGGGGAGGATCAGAGTCAAATACCATCTTCTGGACATGACAAGATTGCAGTACTCACAAAATCAAGCCTGCCAGCATGGTAGCACGGAGGGGAAGTGGTTCGTGTTTGGTTTCAGATCCTGGGATAAGGGACTGAGGTGGATATCTTACACACCAAAACAGACTTGGCTTCCAGGTTCTCCCAGCATCCCTCAGTCTCTACCTGGCATACCTTGGCCCCAGCCCTGTTTTCAGCCCAGGGGTTTGGGCTGCCCTTCCCTCAGAGTCTCATCCCTTATATAATCTATGCAATTGGGTCTCCTGGTGAACTTGCCCTATTTCTGTGCACACTTCCTTTCTCTTTCCCCTCTTCATTCTTTCCCTTCCCAAAGTGACTTGTCTGGCCTCCTTCCCTGGGGCCAGTGAACTCACCTGTACTGGCTGATTTTGTGTTAACAGAAGCTGGAGTTATAAAGGAGCCTCCCTTGAGGAAATGCCTCCATGAGATCCATCCAGCTGTAAGGCATTTTCTCAATTAGTGATCAAGTGGGGAAGGCCTAGACCATTGTGGATAGTACCATCTCTGGGCAGGTAGTCTCGGTTTTATAAGCAAGCAAGCTGAGCAAGCCAGTAAGTAACATCCCTCCATGGCCTCTGAATCAGCTCTTGCTTCCTGACCTTACTTGAGTTCTAGTCCTGACTTCCTTTGGTTATGAACAGCAATGTGGAAATGTAAGCTGAATAAATTTTTTCCTCCTCAGCTTGCTTCTTGGTCATGTTTGTGCAGGAATAGACTGACTAAGACATCACCCAAGAGTAGCTTCCCAGTAAGCCTGCAGTTAATATAATCTGGCTTGAACTGGCTAATTTCACCAGCAGAGAAGTAACTATCAGTGCTGAACCCAGAAGTGAGTCCCCAGTTGGTGGCCCAGGTCTTTTCTGGCCATATGGGGATGGCTTCTCTCCTCTATCCTCTGCTAGAAACATCATTTCTTCTGGATTCAGTGAGTATCCAATTACAGCTACTGCCTGTCTGGGTCCGGGAACCTCTGGCTGAGTTGAAACCATGCCAGAGTTAGCCACCTCCTAAACAAAGACCAGGTCTTTGTTTTGGGTGAATCTTTGATACAAAGATGTTTGTTCTGAAGTTACAGCTCTCATATAAACCATTTTATCCCAGACCCTGGGATGCTGTTTCCACAGTCTAGGGATCTTCTAGTGATCTCTGGCAAAGCCTAGGAGATTGGGTGTGACAAAAAATCCTGAATCTCTACACATAACTAAGGACTATGGACAGTTGATGGCTTTTGAGGGAAATTTTCTTTAAAGGTGTGGCTCCTGATCAACTGTGCTTTCCAATAGTGCCCCCATACCCAGTATTACATAGCTAGCACAAATTAGACTTGGTGTGTAAAAGAGGCTCTGGAAACACAAAGTTTGGGGGTTTAAAATAATATTAGCTTGAGGTTCTGCCATGACTTAGAGTTTTCTTGTACTCTGTTCCCATCTGCTTTCTCAGGAATTATTAGTGATCCTAATACTATTTCTTTTATGGCAAACTAAATGGTCTCATAGCTTAATTTCTTTACCTGTTCCTAATTTCACCCTTTTGCCCTCCCTATAACCAAATCACCAGTGTTACTGCTGTCAAGTGGTTTGTTGGCAATGGTGATAGCAACTGATAGGTAAACCTACTGGGAGGGCTAAGTTAAGTCTCATGGAGCAGAGAGATAAGCCAGGTACCAGTGAGGTAGTGAGGGAGCAAAACCAGAATCAAAACATTGGCTCTGTATTGGCCAACCAGACTCATGAGTAAAGTAAGTGCTTGGGATTGAGTGTTAATGGGGAGGGGGTGTCAGTGCTCTTGGGTATTTCATAAAAGATCATTTGTTAATCGGATATTCACCAAGATGGTTTGAGTCAGTGCAGTTTTAACCTTGAACAAGAATTTCCCGTAACTCGTGTTCTTCATTAATCCTTTAGGTGCCTTAAATGAATAATCCTGCACGTGGTATTACAATCTTCTCATGTCTTCAGTAAATAAACCTATCTGGCTTCCAGTGCTCCATGAAAATAGTACTTCTTACTCAGATCACTCCTGATGATTGCACTGATGACTCCCATCTTTATGTCTCATCTTGTTTTCTCACCGTTCAATACTGATGGTCTCTGCTATGCCTTCACCTTAGGGATAGGGCCTTTGGAAAGTAATTAAGATAAATCAGAGTTGTACAGAGTAGATTAGTATCCTCCTCTGGGGAAGCGATACCAGAGTCATTTTTGCAATGTAAGAGCACAGTGAGAAGGCTGCTATTTTGTAATCCAGGAAACAGTCACCAGAAACCAAATCCTGCTGGTAGTTGTGGGTCCCCTGCCTTCAGAACTGAAAGCAAATGACTGTTTAAGCAGTAAGTTTGTAGTATTTGTGTCAACCCAAGGAGACCAAACTATCCCATCTTTCTTCCTGAAACAGTTTTAGGCATTTAAGACCAGACACATTACTTTGCTGTCTTTCCCACCGTAAGCCACTTCATCTGGAAAATAAAGGCTGAGATTCTCTCAAAGGTGAGTTCCACGCTTTGTTTGCTTCTCACTCTGCAAGGTCTGCAAGATCCTAACCCATTCTGTTGTGTTTGTAAGTGCTATCTTAACCCCCAGTATCACAAAGGATTTCCCTCTCTCAACCCAAAGTTATCCCCTAAGAAATTAATTCTAGAGTTCAACATCTTCAACACAGCTTGATTCTATTTTTGCTCTTCCAGTGAATACAAATATGAGAGTAGAGATCCTTGCTGTTTTGTCCACCATTTCTTTCCAGTATCTACCACATAAAAACTGGACAAATGCTTGCTGAAAGAATAAATCTGGGATATCTGCTTTGGCCACAATAAAGTAATAGGAACCAGATTTGCCTTCTGGCTTTGAAACAGCTTAAACGAAAGGTTAAAATATACAGGGCAGGGCAGTATAACTGATTTCTGACAACTGGCTTGACACCTGGATTTCCATGTTGCACGATGGGAAGAGGAACCCAGGAGGCATTAGATGTAGTTGAGTATAGGAGACAGTTGAAAGCTGCTGAGAGAAATTTTTGGGGAAGAGGAATATTTACTACTGTATACCCCAGAACTACAAGAAATGGTGGACAAAACAGCAAGGATCTCTACTCTCATATTTGTATTCACTGGAAGAGCAAAAATAGAATCAAGCAGAACTAAACACCTGGGTGTTCCCAGGTGTTTAGATACATGGTGATGTGAAGAGAAGGACATGAGTCTTTACCAAAGCTGTGAAAATTATGAAGCCATTCCTATCTGGATATAATTTACAATCCCACCTATCAGACTTTGGATCTTCTAAGACTCTTCAAGTGAGTGTTAAGATTGCTCAGATGGAAAACTTTCTAATCATAGCATTCGGGAGCCACATGATTCTTTATTGTGAAGGTCGGCCTATCCACTGTAAGATGTTTAGCAACATCTCTGGGCCTCTATCTGCCTGATGCCCACAGCAGTCTTTAAATGTGTCAAAAATTGTCGTCTGTGGAGCAAAACCATCCCTTGAGTACCAAATGTTGTAGACTAACAGCTACTCTGGCTTTTGCTAGTAATGCTTAAAGATGACTTGAAAGGATTAAAGTATTTCTCAGTAAGAGTCCAAAACATGTAAAGAATCATGAAGAAAAGAAAGACCCAGCAGAAAACAACTTAAAACTCACAATGCCTCACATTTTATACAAGTTAGTAGGCATGAAAACAGGAAAATATGATTCCTAACAACACAAATTCACTCTACAGGGACAGATAATACAAATTACAAAGTTAGCACAAAAGGATGACAATACAGGTATTGAAAATATAAGTTCTGTAAGTTCAAGTGGAGAATACAGTGGGAAATGAGCAGCACAAATAGCAAGTCTGAAATGGAGATGGGCATACTTGTAGGGAGAGTTGCTGATGCTAAAGTCCTGTTCCCCAACTGGTTCTTGATTGAAAGATGCCAGGGGCCAGCTGCAGGGTGGAAGGAAAGAGGTGCGACCTCTAGGTCCCCTCAGGCAGGCTAAGAGATGCAGAAAGAGGGATTTGACCATGCTTTGGAGGGAGAAAAACCAGCCATGTGAGCTCTTAGGCTACTTTCCCAGGTGGGAGATTAGAAACACAACTAAGCTGAAGGCAGTTTTGGGTTTTTGAACAAGGAGACGGTAACCAGGATAACTAAGCTAAGGGCAGATTAAGAGGTGCAGAGTAAAGAATATTGGGAAGGGCATGTTAGTTGTGGGAGAGTAGAAGTGCCCAGCAATTGAGCCAATCAGGCAGGCAGTCAGTCTCTCTCTCTCTCTCTCTCTCTCTCTCTCTCTCTCTCTCTCTCTCTCTCTCTCTCTCTCTCTCTCTCTCTCTCTGTTTCCATCTGCAGATCCAATATTCTTTGGGCTGGGAGTGAGGTCCACCTGGAGCTTAAAGCAGGGTACTGGAAACTACATGTAACACATACTCCACAAAGTGGGAAACATTCTGTGTGGTACTGACAACAGACTACACAATTAACTAAGAATTGTCAATGACAGAAAAATACATGATTAATACTAGCCACAATGGAAGAGAGGTAACTACTGAAATTAGTATCTGACATGGGCAGAATACATATGACACACATCACAGAAGTAAAGACAGATGGATACTTACTGAAGAACAATGGTTATGAATGACTAAACCCACATATTCAAGGTGCCTAACAAATACTAAGAGGAAACAGGGAATCGTGCTAAGAATCTTCATGATCAAACTGCTAATTCAGGGGAAAATTAACATACAGGAGATAAAATTAACCAGAGCCACAGACGTAATTTCAGGAGCAGCAAGGTAAAAAGAACCTTTAAAAGACTAAAATCAATTAAATTGAAGTCCATGTCAATGAAAAAAAAAGTTATTTGCAGTGTTTGGGATCAAACTCTAGGCCTTATCAATGCTCAGCAAATGCTCTACCACTGAGCAACCCCCCACCCCCATCCCAGTGCCTGTGTTATTAAAGGTCCAAGTAGCTCAGGGTGGCCATGAATAAGTCCTTATATAGACCAGGATGCCTTCAAACCCATGATCCTTCTGCCTCCCACATTAAGCTGGATACAGGTGTCTATCTCTCTGCCCAGCTCACAAGGTACCCCTTGAAAAGGAATGCCACATAAAAAGAAAAGGATGAGGGAAAATAACCCACAGCAGAACCACGCACTGGAGACTCAGGAAAAAGATGCAGGAAGAATGAAATGATATTAGATGGAAAGCTTGATTTATTTTTTAAAAAGCACAAAAACGAAGTCATGAAAAGGAAAAATTATTTTTTAAATGTGCTTGGAAGATGACTATGCACTTCAGACTGGATGTGGCTTGTGTGTCCCCTCGACGGGTTCATGTCTCTAGAAGTGCCATGGTATTGTAGGCAGTAGAACTTCCCGCTGTGTTGCCCATTGGGATGACACTATTCTCAAAAGTGATTCATGTAGTTTTTTTTTTACAAGACCCACCTGCCTTAGGTAGTCATTTCACTTTCTGCCTCTGATTTTGGGGCCCCTGCCTTGAAGAAGTCTAAAGAGTTGGTTGGGGCTGCTTGATCTCTAGAGTTCAGTCAAGATGAGATAAATTTCTGTTCTTTATAAAGTGTCCACCTCATATATTTTGTTATAGCAACAGAAAATGCAAAATTATATTGTTTAAAGAAAAAATAGGAAGAGTGGAATTAGTATTCCTGAAATAGTATTTGTATAATTTATATATTTATAGAAATAAAATATATGGCAGCAACAGCACAAAGACTTGGGGAAGGAAGTAAAAATGTAATAAAATTTATTATTCATGAAGTGAATATTTGAAGGTGATGTAATGATATATAGTGTAAATCTAATAGCTCCATTTTAAGTTGTATGTATGGCCCTGGTGATGCTATCTAGGGTGTCACCCATGTATGCTACAATATATCCCCAGCCCTTTTTTAAAATTTTCAAGAAAGAGCATCACTGAGCTATCCAGGAAGGCCTCAAACGTGAGATTCTTTAGCCTCTGCCTCCAAGTAGCTGGGCTTCCAAGCTTGGGTCAATAGGTCCAGAATAGCAACCATTTTTTAAGAGTAATTTAAGAGACTAAATAGACTATTAAAATATATAGACCCTGAGGGGAAAAAATTAGGCTAAAATAGAAAATGTTTCAGCTGACTGAAACTGAATCATATTAATAATAACATGAAATATAAGTGGCTTAGTAAAAGGCAGGTATCAAATTGGGGGAGGGGAGAGCCTAAGCCTCAACCATATGTTATTTAGGAAAAACCCAAGTAAATATAAAATCATAATTGTAAAAAATGAAATTACAGAAAAGATATACAAATACTGAAAAGTGAGTCAGAATGGTCATTACAAAATAAAATAGAGTCTATAATACAGGGTTTTTTTAGGCATTACGGTTATTCCACAATTAAAAAAAATCAATAAAGCAGTTAATGATTCTAATTATATATGCACCCAATACAGTGCTATAAAAGACATGAAGTGAGACTTAAAAGAAAGGAATACCCCCAACCCGCTTTGCAGGCTAAGGCTTCTCTAAGGAACAGACAAGACTGAAATTTAGTGAGAAAACTGACAACAGCAGGCTCATTCAGCAACTTGGACCACTGGCATTCACAGGGCCTTCAACAGATGTAGCCTCCACACTATTTTCAAAAATGGATTATTTTGGAATACTTAAATGGGTTCTGGAACCTGAAGGCTAAGGAGATGGCCCCATGGGTAGCTGATGAGCTGAGTATGATTCCATGTTGGAAGGAGAGATCTGACTTCTACAAGTTGTCCTCTGATCTTCCTATGTACCATATATGCACATATGACCACCAACAGGTAAGTAAACAAATAAAATGCAATAAATAAGATCCTGCAATATAAACTAAATCTGTCAATTAAAAAAGACTGGATTGATGTAAATTATTCTTTAAGGCCACAAATAAATCAGAAATCACTAAGGTTTCAATAAAGGTCTCAACTATTTGTAAACTGAACAACAAAAACAAAGTTTGAAATAATACATAGGGTAGATCAAATTAAAAGAATTGAAAGGAGGATAGTATCACATGAGGAAGCATAAGATGTAGGCAAAGGACACCTGAGTTGTGAAGAGGATATCTAAAGCTAACTGTTTTTCTGGTTTCAACTCCAATATGTCTTTTTTTCTTATTTTATTGTGGCAGATAATTGCAAAAAAAAAAATGTAATTGGTAGTGAAAGTGTAAAAGCCTAAGTAAGCCAAGCTTCATGGCTTCAGAATGGCCACTTTTTACTGTGAAGTTCTTTGAAACGTAGAGTTTGGGGATGGGAAAATGTTTTTGTGGCACTTTGATCTAGCTGCATGATCTTTTTACTTGTGAATTCATTGCAATTAAATGATTTTTTTAATAAAATTACAAATTAGTTTGAATTAACAGAAACATATCAGCAAAATTTGAATATACCTCAAGTATTTTGCTAGAAACTTGCCATGCTAACATCAGTGAAGAATTAATCTTCGCATCTCTTTAATACTACCCTCTAGGCCAATGGCTTTCAAAGTGAGGCCCTTGGATCATCAGCATAAGCATCACTTGCTGCACTCCACAGCTGCGGAATCCAACTTTGTGGATGACACCCAGTCATCTCTTTAGATAAGTACTTCTGGCATCTATAACACATGCTGCAGACTGTGACCCACTGTTCTACAGTAGAGACATTTCGCCTGGACTACCACAAGGCTCTATGTTTTCACTCTTGTCCTATATGACTCTTTTCACAACGGAATCTGAGACCTTTTTAGGATATCATCATATAGTTATCCTAGTCGTATGCAATCTAAATCTTCTGTGTATGATGGCAAGTCACCTACAATAATTCATGGCTCATCGAGGACCCCTTATCTATTCTTCAGATGTAACCATATCTAGTATCATGGGTTTTTTTTTTTTTTTCCTCTTTATCTAATTAGTACCGATTATACTATTGAAGTTCAGTAATAGGCATTTTCTGGATCAGACAAAGTCTTTGTATAATAAAATCTCAAAGCACAACACAATAATTGAGAGCTTATGAGTAAGTTCTGAAATAATTTGCTTCATTTCTGCTTCATTTAATAAATGTAAAAACAAAAGTAAAAATTGCATTTGGTTTCACCTCCTGTTGTTTCCCATGCATTTATTATACTGGCTAGCTGGGGCTGGAGAAATGGCTCCGAGATTAAGAGCTCTTCCAGAGGTCCTGAGTTCAGTTACCAGCAACCACATGGTGGCTCACAACCATCTGTAATAGGATCTGATGCCCTCTTCTGGTGTGTCTGAAGATAGCTACAGCATATTCATATAAATAAAAGCAAATAAATAAATCTTTTATTATACTGGCTAGCACAGAGAAGACAAACTTGTTTATGAGACTGGGTCTTGAGTTTGCTATGTAGCCCAGCCTGGCCTCAAACTTGGGCTCATCCTCAGTTTTTCAAAAGCCAAATTTTCTACCTTCTTATACCAGAAACAAAACATAAACAATGAACTTCCCAGTGTTGCCTAGAACTAGGAGGAGGAAGTCAATGTTTGGCAGAAAATTAAACTAATATAAACAAAAAAATGGAGGCGGGGAAAAATCATTTGGACACCTACCATGTTATTTGGGGGGGGGGGGCAGGGAGGAGTGTAAAGCATCAAGAGGCAACTGCATCAGGTTTAGTGCTGTGATGCCAGGATGCTCAGAGGCACAGTGAAGAAAACTATTTATTATGGTCTAGAAATGTAAGGGAAAGAACGAGGAAGTAGGGGGGCTGGACAAAGAGCTCTGAGTTCTTTGTTTTTACTGTTATTACTCTTAGATCAGCATAGAAAAAGACAAGCTATTGAGCACACTTTCAAGGGGAGCACTAGAAACCCCCCTTGAATTTGGATTTTCTTCCTTCCTTCCTTCTTTCATTTTTTTTTTTCTTTCTCTTCCTCTCCCCTGTGCCTCTCTCTCCTCTCTTTGGAAGGGATTTTAATTATTTTATTTGTATGGGTGTTCATGTGTGTTCTGGGAATTTGGGTGCTATGGAAGAGCAGCCAGTGCATTTTACTGTTGAGCCATGTCTACAGTCCAAATACCGAATTCTTAAGTGAAGAAACAAATATGGAGTGGTTCCATGACCATGTTTTGAACGACAGCCACTTCACGGTCAGGGTTTCAACTTAGCCTGTGTAATGCAGAATGTCTGTCTCAAGAAAGTTAAATTAAAACAAAGAGAGAGAGAGGGAGGGGGGGAGGGAGGGAGAGAGAGTGAGAGAGGGAGGGAGGGGGGATTGAGGAAGGAAGGGAGGGAGAGAGAGAAGAAATACAAAAGGCAGAGATTACTTGAGGCATGAGTGAGACAACAAGATCATATGTGGCAGATGTGAACAATGAAATTAGCTGGGAATAGATGTCAGCAGCTGGCCATCAAAGAGGAGGATGACCTTTGAATTTACCTCAGCTAGAAAAACATTGCTAACAATCAGAAGGGAGAGAATACAAATCTATAAAATGGAAAACCTGGTGTCCACAGCGCCCCCCACCCCCCCACCCCGCACATGCGGGTGGATAAGGACGCACACTGCTCTTGTGATACAACCACAGAGCTAAAGCAACTGTTGTTGGAAGATGTAGCTGCAGAATTGGGGATGAACAAAAATCACTTTGATCTTTTATTTAACTAGCCATAAATTTATGTTTTATAGCTATAATCTATCAAAAATGCCATAGTAAACTCATCTGAGCTAACATCTAAAAAGCAAAATCAGGTACTAGAATGTGATTATCTTGCTCTTAACAGTATTTGTCACAGCATTCCTTTACTGTGGCATATTACAAAGCCCTTGTCATTTGGACTTTTTATTTTATGCAGAACAGGGCTAAATACAGCACATAACTTATCTTTACAGTCACATTCTTTTCTGAAACTCTTATCAGAAAACTCTATAAAGGAGTGCTTTCAAGTATGGATAGAGAAAGTGACAGAGAAAGTTGAGCAACTGCAATGCACCACACTGAGAAGGAACTGTGCCTAAGGGGAAACAAGAGGAAAAATCCACTCCTGATTGATGAGGAATAATATAAATTATAATAGTGTCTAATACTACTCTGTAATGATGTACCCCAGCCCCATGAATCTGACAGAACATCTTGTGTTCAATCATCAAGTGAATGAATGTTCTAAGGGGATGAGAGAGGGTAGGTTACAGTTTCAGCCCTGGTCTCAGGTAGTGCAAGGGGTTGATCATTTCAAAATCACACAGGAGTGATAGATTTTTGTAAAAAGCAGCATTTGAAGCCAAAATACATGGAACGTTTCAGTCACTTTCTCAGAAGAGAAGACAAAATAGAAACTGACAAATTGAATATTTTGAAAGTTATATGACAATCCAAATTCTTGATTATTTAAAGAAGAAAATTAACATTTTAGGATGAGTTAAATGAGTCTACAGTATTATCAAGTCCATAGGAGGTATAGTCTTACCAAGTTCCTCACATATATCCAAAGTTACAATATTTACCAATTAGATACAGGCATGTTTGCTCTGGACTTGAGAAACATGAACATTAACAAATGTCTGTATGACTACTGTTTGGTAATTACAGTATATTTGGGCCTCAGCACGCCCTTCACACAGCCCATTTTAAAGCTGGGGCACTAGCTCAGTGGTAGTGTGCCTATCATGTCCTTGGCCTGGCGTTCAAGCTTGAACACTGTATTATACATGTCAACTACATCTCCTCAAATGCTCACTTCCTTAACCTACTCTCATGTCTATTTTATACTTTAGAAGAGAGTAGCAGCAATTCAGTTTGATCATACAGTTCCCTAGAGTCCATAGAACGTTCTTCACACTGGACTGATCTCTGTAGTCTTCTCATTTATACCCATGATGAACCCATGTACACTCTGACAGGTATTCTGAGGTAAAATACACCATTATTCAGGTCTGTAGATCTGGAGACAGCTCTTCAAACCTCATGTTTCCTAATTCGACCACACTGTAGAGCACATCATCTGTGAATGTGTGTTATGGACATGTTCGTGTAGTATGTGCATGTGGATGTGGGTGAGTGTACACGCTTGTGCACATGCATGTGGCGGTAGAGGTCAACACTGGGTACCTTCCTCTAACAGTTTTCCACCTTATTTTCTGAGACAGTGTCTCTCACTGAAACTGGAACTTATAATCTGGCTAGACCGACAGGAGTCCAGTGAGCTCCAGTCACTCACCCTTCTCTGCCTTCTTAACGCTTAGATACAGATGTGTGCATCTGTGGCCAGACTTAACATGGAGTCTGGGGCTACAAATTCTTGTCCTCATGCATACATAGTAGATACTTTACTAAGTCATTTCCTAGACCCAGATTACCTCTTGATTCATAAAAATATGAACTTGAATATTTCAAGATCTCCACCCCACCCCCATGGATTACTGACTATATTCTGACACATTATCTCCCCCACTTGGCTCTAAGAGAAACAGGAAGTTCTGGTCCAGAACAAGTTCTAACCTCCCGGCCCCAACCCCGAAGATCCATACTCAATAACCTGTCTCAGGACTACCCTCACATGTCATCCCCTCAGCCTTTTTTCCTTCTCCCAGGCTTTGACATTTGGACATTTTTAAAGCTCACTTTAAGCAGATGCAGCCCGCCTTTCTAACTCCTGGCCACTCACAGCTACTTCTTCTTCTTCTTCTTCTTCTTTTTTTTACTTCCTCTTTGACCACTTAGCATCTGGCGCTGAACTTGGCTTTTCCGACTATTGCTCCACATAGGTGTTCCATCCCTCAGCATGAGGGTGACCTCCTGCTGCATTTCCTGGAGCCACCTCAATGCTCATCATGACTGACTGAAGCACACTGCTTTCTTAAGGCATTTTCCTCCAGTCTCTGCTCGATTCTCTCATCCTTTGACTACGTTCATCAGTCTCATATCATGCACACCCATTTCTTGCATCCTGGGGTGACTCTAGAATCCTAGGACCCTGCAATCTTATACTGAGGAATCTCTCCTACTTTAGTGACTTCTCTGATTTGCCAAATCTGTCTCAGTTCAAGCCTCATCTCTGTTCGGGACTCACGTTACCCACCGGCTTCTTTGACATCTTTTTTAAAGAAATCATACCAATTTCATCTAAACCTTTAAAGCTAAAACCTTGATGCTCAAGGCAAAGTTCTGGATGTTTCCCTTCATTCCCGTGTTCTATTAAGACCCTGACTTTATGGGGCTGAGCTAGGTCCTCTGCTTATGTTATGGTCCTGTAGCTTGGTGTTCCGGTGGGACTCCTAACAGTGGGAGTGGGTGCTACTGTTGACTCTCTTGCCTGAGCCTTGTCCAGCCTTGATATGTTTGTGCCTGGTCTTATTGTAACCTGTTATGCTGTGTTTGCTTGATGTCCCTGGGAGTCTGGCACTTTTTTTTTCTTTTTGAAGGGAAGTGCAGGAGTGGATCTTTGAAAGAGAGGAGGTGGGAGGAGACTGGGAGGAGTCAGGAGAGGAGAAACTGCTGTTGGGATGTACTTTATGAGAGAAGAGGAGGAAAAAAAGATGTGATTTTTATTCCATAGACTTCTGTAAAATTTCTTTCCTACTTTCCTGTTAGGGCTTAGACCACCCCCCACCCCCGCGATTAACTGATGTTGCCTCAGCATTTGAGCAGTGCCTTCCCAGTGATTCTGTCTTTTGATATTTTATATCTGACTGACCACTGCAGTCTCCATTTTGTACCTTAGCTCTGAGAAATTACTCAATGTTCCAAATGAGCCATCTTTATTGCCTCCAGTTTCTGCCTGAAATTTGTTCTACTTGAACCTCTCCCACCATTTTTTACCTTCTAGTATTTGAGATTCTTATAATTCTCACTATATAAGCAACAGTATTGGATAAATCTGAAATCCTTCATGTCCCTCCAGGTATCTTCTTTCTGTCATATTACTCAGCATTCAGTAGTATTTACTTTTCTATGCTTCCTAAGAGCAAAACCTGTGGCATTAATCACTGTTTCCTTCAAACATGAAGTATCGTGCTTACAATAATAGTAATAATAATAATAATAATGACTTTATATGAATGTGTACATATTTTCTCCCGTTGATGAACTGGAACGTCCTAGACCTTCCACACTGAGAACATACTGTAGCCATTCCTTCAAAAGGGGAAGTACAATAGTATAGAACTGCATTTGCCTTCTTCCCATGTCTACATTTAACACAGAGTGCAGCAGGTGCAGCAAGATCTTATGTATTAAATCTTATTTGGACAGTTAGTATATACAGAGGCAAGACATTCAGTATAGAAACAATTATTTTCCACAAATAGAAATATTCCAAAATTTATAATATACACTGTCCTCAGAATTTGTCTAGAGAAGTCCTGTAGTTAACAGTCTTACGTCTTCAGTCACTAATTATATATGAAAACCAAAAACACATATAAAACTAATGATGAGTTTTAGTGTTACTTCCAAAAAGGCAAAAAGAAGCATGGACTACCAAAGATAATGAGAGAAAAAAAAAACACAACAACACTGTAAGAAACATTTAAAAATCACATAAACGTAACAAATATTGTTATAAATATAACTAAAAATAATAATCTCGTTGATTTAAAAAATGTCAAAAATAAAGAAGGAAAGTTATCAGTAAAGATGAATAAACTTCAAGCAGAACAGCAAACAGCACTAGCAAATTTTAAAATGGAAAAGGTGAAAAACAATTCTTTATATGTTACTAATTTTTAAAATACTCACAAAGGATTTTAAAATCAATTTGCAAAAGTGATATTTAAATATCTGTCATCTTCCTATCTTAGGAATCTTACATTTGACAGGGTGAAGAAATATTAAAGTTGAGACTGTGCTTGATTGTTAGGAAAGTACAATGGGTAGGAAGCTGCAAGGATAAAATGCGGTTCTGTTGCACAGTGAAATCACTTTAGAACGTCTGCAACAGCATGAGGTGAAAATGAAACACAAGTAAAATGAAACTATATTTTATTCTTCGTGAAACTTGTACACATGTTCTAGGTGAATTACAAGCTTTTAAAACTTTGCTAGTAGGTATATTCCTGATGAAGCACCTGTTATAATATTATTTTTAGCCTTCTTGAGGATCAAACCTAAGTTATTCTTCAGAGTTTCCATTCATCTTTTGTAATGGAGAGTCTACTTTGACCTCCTTTAAGCATTTTTCATGCCAGATATTTGAAATTTTTATCATTATATGTTACAGAGTACTGGAGTATGCATGTTAAAATTATTCAGTTAACTGACCTGGGGGTGGGGGTACACATAAAGCCTATATAAAACTCTTCAACTTAATTATTGTGCTTAATATTTTAATGAGACCTGATGTTATTGACTCTAGTAAGACACTAATACTTCCCTAAGTCCCCAAAGATTTTTCTAAGTTATACAAATATAAAAATGAACATGAGCCATAAAATATTCTTTTTTCCTAAATATATAAATTGGCATTCTTTCGTGGTGAAGATGGAATCTGTAAAGTCTCCTACCTAATATCCTGCACTGTTTAGTACCTACCAAATAAGCAGACGAAAAACGGCTATTCAGGCAACTACCATGCTCATATTATCACTACATTCATCAGTACCGAAGCTATGTTAGTGTATCTTTATTTTTTTCCTCCTTGGTTTTACAAGACAGGGTTTCTCTGTGTAGCCCTAGCTGTCCTGGAACTCACTTTGTAGACCAGGCTGGCCTTGAAATGTCAGTGTATCTTAATAAGGTACATCACTTAATTTCGTATTCCATTCTCAATCTGAAATGACCCTAACAGTGACTTGCTCAGCTCCATAAAGGAATCCTCCTCTTTCTATCTGCACAAGTGAGCTCTAATTCATAAAAGTCCACTTATTATACTTGCTGATCATTGAAAAAAAATTAGTATATACCACCTTCTAAAAAAGCAGTCTTGCAGTACGTTTTCAAAGCAGTATCAAATAGAGTAACAGCTTAATGAGGGAGATTTACACCTTAGGATTACAATGTTAGTCTCTAATGAGACCACTTTAGCTGTTTTCTGTATGTTCTCATGGTTGGTATTTTTGAGAGTGAGCCAGTATTAGCCTGCAGTAAATTTTTAATTAGCTTTTCACAGTCACCTACCAAATACATTCACGGCCTGTTTTCACAATGTTCTTCATGTCTCTTCTAAATGTATTTGCTTGTGTTTGAATGCTGAAGCTTAGCGGTTAAGTGCACTACATCTAGTAGTACCTAATTTCAGGAGTTTCATACTAGGTGCCAAGAAATTAAGTTGTTCAAATATTTTAGAAATAAATTAGAATGTAGTTAGCTGTTCCTTTTCTACCCACTAGCTTATGGTTGACTCAAGGCACCTACAATGAAACTTTAAAATGAAGGAGAGAACAACTTACCTACTTGGGATTTTGTACAATAGTTTGCCATTTGTCCACTGTTGCAAGACTGTCGTTTATGCCTTTTTGCTGACATTTCTGTGGTCTTCCATGGTGGTCTTTTTCTTTTGCTTAATTTGCTAAGAGCCTCAGAATGATCGGGGTTCTTGTCAAAGTTAACATGCTTACTTAAGTGACTGCTGTCGAGCTCACCAGTCAATCTACTACTTGCAGGACTATTTGCTTTGGGATTTGCTCTTTCTTCATTTTGCTTTTTAAAGGAATTTTGCCTTGCAGAATGGGACCTTAAACTAAAACGCTTTGATTCTTCTGGTTGTGCCTGACTACCTCCACTGTCAACAGATTCAGGAGAATAAATTATTGTATTTAGCTTAAAAGTGTTTCTGTGTTCAAGACAGTTGATCTTCCTCAAAAATATTCTACAGTCTTTTAAAGTTTTTGACCTCCAATTATGGGAAGATACACTTTCCATTATTTGTTCCTTTTCAGAGTCAGTCTGGCCACCCCCTGTTCCATTAAACTTACTCTCTAAACTAGCATGTGTTCTGAAGTCATGTACTGCCACCCTCTTTTTAGCAAAGGTGACTCTGGGTTCTGGGGGTGAGGCCCACTGGTTACCTACTGTGCCTTTCCCATTGAGTGATGTCTCTGCATTTGTCTGCCCCTCTGAGTTAGTCCAAGATGGATTCTGGCAGAACAATCTTAAGTTCCTTCTTTTTGAGCTCCAATCAACTGTTCTGTGGCTGTATGGCCTTTCTTCTCTTCTCCACCTCTCACAGTGCAAATTCTTAAACTCAGTCCTTTTCAACCTTGCTAATGTTAAATTACTTTTCACATTTAAGAGTGGTGAGCCAACCATTTTATGTAGTATATGAAATTTCCCAGCTGGTTTTGAAGGAGAAGAGACTGCAAATTTTTTAAAGTGCTTCCTGAAGGGGCTGGCATTAAATCCACAGCATTTCACCCCTAACTTAATGCCCTTGGTGCTTATCACTTCCAAAGGGTTTCGAGCATTTGCTTTTCTAACTAGTGAAAGGGACTGTGTTTCTGTTGTTTGCATAAACCAGGTACAAAGTTCATTCAAATTATACTTTTTCTGAAAAAGCATTTTTACAGGTGAAACTTCAAGTTCTAGAAGACAAGTTTCCAGAGGGCTTGCTGCTTCGCAATGATCACCTTTAGTGTATTCTGTTTTATGAACAAAATTTTGAGCTTCATCTTTACTCACCTGTACCCACGCATTTGTTATTTGTTCAAATCTATTGTTTAATTCCTCTAACAAGGAATCATTTGAAGCAGAAGTAGCCCACCACCTTAGTAAAGGGTTGGATGAAATTACAGGGTCCAAGGACACTTCAGAAATGGGCATTAATTTTTTATCTTCCAAATATTTTTTTGCTTTCTTTGAACATCTAGATCGTGGGATACCTTTGGAAGCTAGTCTAAAACCCGACTGCCTGTATTTTTTCTTTGGATTTTTGCATTTATGCAAATGGAGTTTACATGATTTATGACGGAGAGCATTTTTGTAAGTAAGTGAGCCAGAAGATGCAAATGAATGTAAGAAATGCAAAGAAGGTTTTCTAGCCCTAATAGAATGTTTTGGAGGTATAGAAACAACAGTACTATTTGATTCATTCTTAAATATGTCAACATTGGTGTGCTTGATGTTATCCACATTACTGCACTGCTGGTCAAGCTTTTCTTCTAGGCAAGTTTTCTCTAACATTATCTCCTGATCTAAAGGAGGTAAGCAGCTGCTAATACATACTTCTCTTTCCTGAGGTGAAATTCTATTAACAGTCACAGATATACCAGAAATTTTCACTTTTGCAGGTCGACCAGGCTTCCTAACAATTGATAAAGGTTTTTGGTTTGGTCGAATAATGTTCTTGGAAGTCTGAGGTATCATAGACTTGCTCTTGATAGGTCTAATATATTCAAAGTCAGAATCACAAACCCCACTTTGAGTTGTCAATCTTGAGCCAGCACTCAGACTTTCACCAGAGCCAATCTCATGAGCTTTAGTATTTCTGAGACAACTAGAGTTAACTGAAAAGTCAGAGACATCACTGTTCAGTGAGATGTTGCTGATGTTCGTGCTTCCTTCAGAAACACATCTTTTGGTTCTTCTTGACCTTCCATAAACAACAGTGACAATAATACTCTTCCTGCAAACATCTTTGACTTCTGATAAGAAGGACTCTGAATTTTCCTTTCTAGGGTTAAAAGATTCATTTTGGGAAACACTGACATTTGTTTGACCAGCTTTAGGTTTTGGTGGTCTTCCAATTGGCCTTTTAACCTGCTTCACAACTTGGGGACCGATTTTTTTAGGTCTACCTGGTTTTCTTTTATATGGTAAATCAACAGCACCATTTGACTTTTCCTTAGGGTCTTCTTGTGGCTTATCATTGTTTAAATTGTCAGTAAACTCTGCAGATGATGGTGTAGCCTCAAGTACACAGTTAAATTGGTTCAATTCACTTTGAAGGTTTGAAACATGATGATTAGAACTATAATCTTCCAAGTTAGTGTTTGGTGTATCTTCAGTTGTTTCTCTTTTTCTTCCAGTTATCTGATGGTTTTTATGTTTGTGAGAATCAAAATCAGCATTTGACTGTGATGTGCTGACGGAAGTCAAAGTGTATTTGACGCCTTCACTGCTTTTAATCTCAGATAAAAACATGAGTTTGATAGGACTAAAATAGTTAGAAACAGAACTTTCAATGCCTTCGCATTTTGTTGGCAAACTTTCAACACTGGCTGTTGAGCTACCTTTCTCTAAAATGGGTGATGTCTTCAGATTATCAAGTGTCTTGTTCAAATCCATGACAGACATGTCATGACTTCTTTTACTGCTAGATGCGAACACAGATTTTGATAAACCCTGATTTTTACAAGCCATTCTACTTAAAGTCAAATCTCTCCCAGCATTTTGGTCTTTATCACCTGCTTCTATCAATTTTTTGGATGCTTTACATCCTTCAGATAATTCTTGACTAGTCCAAGACCTTTGAGCCATATTTATTGTATCTTCTAAACGCTCCACAACAACTTGCAAACTAGAATTCATTGCAATTTTATTTAAGTCTATATTTTGAAAACTTTCAGTTGGATCTCCTAGATCTTTTCTGTGAGCAGAGCCAGATACTCTTTTGCCCTCAAGGAATTTTTTAGAAACAGAATCGTTTGTTACATATATGGAATACCACCCTGGAGGCACAATATTTCGTTTAGTTCTGCTCAAAAGAGGAGCATCAGTTCTCAAAAGTGTTGGAGTATTTTCTAGTTTTGTATTTTCCCTACTACTTTGTACAGTTGGTTTCTCAGCTGTAGATCTCTCCTGTGATTTTCTTTGGCTCATTTTCTCAAATGAAGTTGCTTTAAAATTTTCTGAAAATTGATCAAGAGCCAAGTTAGTTTCTAAACTCCCAAGAGGCACCTGAATCGATGGTGCTACCTCATTTGGTGTAAATGTTTCTTCATGATTTTCATTTTGAAAGCTTTTTGAAATTTTTAAAGGCTCTTGACAAGGCTGGAATTCTTCTTTGTTCACTGAAAGCATCTTATCACTGTATGATAATTTTCTTGAATTTTTTTCACTGTACCTTCTTCTCAGAAAGTTTTCATCAAAACTGGCAAGTTCTCTTTTTATCTGTAAAGATTGCCTTCTGATCACTGGTGAATCAGGAGAGTTGTGTATTGCAAGTAACGTTTGTTGACGTTTTCGAAACCTTGTCTGAATAATTTTATTTTCTACCTTTTTATCATGTTGACTCAGCAGTTCCATAAAACTATAATCACTGGCTGTTGCACTGTGCAAGAGAGATGTTATTAAATCTCCCAGTTTAAAATCATTGTCTGAATCACAATCAGTACTAGATAATTTTATGAGGTTAGATATATCTGTGGTTTCTATTGATTTTAATTTTTCATTAATACGGTCCATTAAATCTTGAAAAATTACAGCTGTCTCACCCTTTTCATGATTTGCAGTATAACTACCACTGGTCCCCAAGAGCACAGAATCAGTGTTACCAGACTTCTTAGTTTTATGTAGTTTGCTGTCATGGCCACATTTGTGAGTGCTTATCTCTGCAGGTGTAAGAGATGGAGGCTGGTTAATGCTTGCCTCAAGTTTGTTATTTTCTACAGCTGAAAGCTCTGAGACGATGTCTTTCCATTTTTCCAATCCTCCAGTCTCCACAGGTGATAATGGTGGGGGCGAGGGACTTCGAGATCTACAGGTATTTTGAAGAGTGACTGAAAGATCACAAACTTCCCGTGACAAAGGAGGACTGTGACAGGCTGGTTTTGTAGACTGAGTCTTTGCTAATTGTCCACAACAGCACCTGTGTGGATTAGAACTGTTTTCAATTCCTCGATTCATTACTGTCTTAATGTGTTCAACAGTTACAGTTTGACAAGACAAACACTGTATTTCTTTAATACAGACTGGCAGAGGCACTAGACCAGGGCTTTGTCTCTCATTCTGTAAACACCCTCTTTCTGCCAGTCTATATTCACAGCTACAGAACAGACCATGAAAACCATCCTCCAATAGGGGCTTTTGAGATTCTGAAGACATAGCACATGATGAATTACAACAGCAAAGAGAAGCAGCATTCTGCTCTTGGACTAGAAATTTCAACATAGCCAAAACTTGTTGATGGTGATGTATGCACAAAGATTCCAAAACTTTGCTTAATGCTGATTTTCCTTTTTCCATTTTAGTAGCTTCCTCTGATTTTGCATCAACAGTTGAACTAAAAATAAAAATCAAACAAAAAAATGAATTACAGCAAAAAATATCATAAGGAGTTATAATTCTTGACAGCATCTGAATGATGTATTTTGATATTGCTGGACTCCTGACTCCTATAGATGGAACTGCAAGGACATCTTGGTTATTTTTTTAGCAGAAACAGAATGAAGCACTGGTAAATAATTTCCTATGACAAAGCACAGGAGTCAAAGCAAAGGCTTTCACAATACAAAAGCAGATGATCACATATTATTACATCAACACGCTGGCAATATTAACAACTCTGGAAATACTATTAATAACCTTTAATGAAAAATGCTTCAGAAGAAATAAAAGTTTTTGTAAAGTAGGACACTTAGCCATATTTTATATGATCAGTCCTTGTTAATTCAAATAAGGAGATAAGGAGTGAAATCTTATTTTTATTTAAAATCCTTTGCTAGGTAGTAAAAGAAAATTTAATATTAAAAGAAAAGTTTACATAATCATGAAGAAACTTATCAAATTTAGGTTCCATATAAATAAGAGAGTATGTTTTTCTGAGATTAAGCTGAAGGCATTTTAACCTAGTAAGAATATAAAAGATAAAAGGAAGCTTTTGAAAAATTAAACCTACTTTTAGCTGGTTTTAAAAGCCTTGGAAAAGCACAGGAAAACTAAAGGTATTACTTACCTAAATACTAAATTTCAAGTGCTGAAAAATGCCCCACCACAGAAGCTAATACACATCTAGCTTTAACTAAGACCCATGTTTGCTAGTCAACAATATAGAAGCTCATATTTTTAAATTCAATACCAGTAGCAAGAAGAATAAAATATATTAAAGGAATTCTGTTTCAGAAAAGTATCCATTTTAATAAAACATCACCAAACTCTGTAGTGGGAATAGCCTTCCTCACCTAATTCCATGTGCCTGTCATTTGCTCCTAGTTGGCAAAAATGTTATTTAGGGTAAGAATTGGGATATATTACTTACAAAACTGATCCAAGAGAAGAATGTACTTTTTAAAAATAAGGGTTAGTATGTTCATGGTATTAAAATTTAAAGGATTTTCTTTTAAAATAAGCAGTGAAATCAGTACTTTTATAATTGTTCCCTGACATTGGAATCTACAGATACAATAATTTATTGAGTTGTACAAAATTATGCGGTCTGAGTAATAAAAATACCAAAACAAGTTCTGAGTATGTGATCAAAACATCACGGAGAAAAGTAACTATCAGATTTAACAAATGTTTTAGTAAGACTAACACACAATTTGACAAAAAGAATCACACAAAGCAAAAATAAACCAAAGTAAACAAAACTCTAAGTTCAGTGCTGTCACTAGACAAAAGGTGTAAGTCTAGTATTCTTCAGTAAATATTTTTTAAAATTAATTTTGTAATGGTAGAGTGTAAAATGATGTAAGGAACTCAAGATTCAATGTCAAAAGTTATTTCAAAAATGTAAAGCAAAGGTAACATCAAATGATAGCTACCAAATATTAATTATATCATTTTCCAGCGACTCAAGTTTATGACTTTCGATAACCAAGAGCAAAGCAAACATCCCCTGAGGAGTATAGTTCAGACAGTCTCTGAAGTAAGGTTCAGCATATTTATAACTAGTAATAAAGGGGAGAGCTTACGAGTTGTTACAATGTTATACTATATTTCAAAGATTAGTAATCTGTTTTAGCAGTTTCTAAGACGCTCCAAGGCCTTTTCCCGCTAATGAAATGATTTGCACAGCTGGGAGAGTATGCTTATTATCATGGCCAAAGCCCAGGGTGCAAGTCTCAATATAAAAATGAGCAAGCCCCGTCAAAATGATAAAAAGCAGCACTTGTTTAGTAATATAAACATGTTATTTCACTTTGATTAATCTTATAAAATTATGAATGTCACTGACTTCTATCTACCTTTTCTGACATTCTAAGGACACCATTGTTTAAAAGGAAGACTTTCCTTATTCAGTTTGCTAGTTTTAATACTGGAAATTTAAAAATACTAGTGGTTGCTGATAATATGAACAATAGATTAATATATCAGATTTTCAGGTATAAGAGTTGACCTTATACTAAATTAGTTACAAAATATAAAAAATTTTTCTCCCTCATTTTTCCATCATAGTCTCAAAGGGAATCATAGTGAGTGAACAGAAACATGTGTGAGTCTCCAATTCACAATTTATTCTCTAGTAATTATATAAAGATGCTAAAACTATAATTTTGAGACAGTCTCACAATGTAGCTTTGGGTGGCCTGGAATTCCCCATGTAGACTAAGCTGGCCTAGATAGAACTCACAGAGACCCACCTGCCTCTACCTCGTAAATGCTGAGGTTAATTAAAGGCCACCTTAGTCTACCTGGCTGTAATGTCTCTTCTTAGATCAATTCTTTCTAATTCTTCCTGTTTGTTTATAATCCCAAACATCTCATTTTTGTTTCTATTCTGCCTTTTTCTTAGAAATTTGTTGTGGAATGTTTCTTGGGAAAAGTCAAATTCTAACACTATTTAAAACTAAACCAAACAAACCAAAACCAAAACCAAAAAAACAAAACAAAAAAACCCTCCTCATAAGGACTCAAAGAACTCAGTATAGTCAAGTTTACTTTTCTTTTCCTTTACTGAATGAGTAAATTAACCACACACCGACAGTGTTGTAAATTTAAGTGCAAAAGCATTGAAGTGCTTTACTACAAATTACAACCTAGAAACACGTTAACTGAACAATTAAAATTCATACAATCAGATTTAGATATATAACAACACAAAGTAGGAACAAAATTACAGTACATGTACAACACAAGACAGATACATGAATTCATTAGAAAATATTGTAATAAATAATTCATGAATTATAGTGCAATTGATTTATGCATAAATATAACTAATTGCCTAACAATCAGTTTATATTAACAAAATCTGTCAAAATCAAGGCAGCCACAGAGTTTTACTAAATTACTGCGACAATGGAAATACTGCAATTAAAAAAAAAACCCACAAGTATCTGCACTGTAAACAACTAAAAAAGAAATCAGTTTCACTAAAGTCAGTATACAGTTTAATATAAAATTGTCATCAGCTATCAGAAATGGTTTAAACAACTTTACTGAGCAGTAGTTTTCTAAAAACAGAGGCACTGTTTTTTTCTTTTCCTTCTTTTTTTATTTTAAATATAAAATACTTGAGGAACATTCAAATAAGTAGAAAGCGCATAAGGGTTGCTTTCATATTCATTAAAAGTCAGCTGAAATTGGATTTTTCAGAAACTGTCAATTAAGTAGTAACTGGTAATTAAATTTTTAAAGGATTTTGAAAGTTTAACATAAAGCACGTTTTAATAGAACCAGTGGGGAGAGGGGAACCCATAAACTTCCCTGCCTTTCCTAGTTTGTATAATTAAAAAGTCAACTCAGTAATACAAACGTTATGTTTCTTTTAAAAGTTATGGGTGGATCATTACCTATAAACTATCAAAAAATATTTTAATTTACTATTTGACCAAAAATAAATAATAAGTACTAAAATGCTGCAAATTAACTTTAATATTACCTATAAAACTACTGGTCACTGTGAAGTCAATAGCAAAATGATCCCTGATTTATGAATGCTGTAAAGTTTTTGGTCAGGTCATCTTTTAAATGATAGAAAAGTGTTCTGTAAGTTTCCCTTTACTATAAACTTCTCAATCAATTTATCAATGTAAATATAGTGTGAGGAATAAAAAAGCTCAATACAATATAAATATTATGTAATGCATTCGAGCTCCCAAAGTTTTGCAAGTAAAATTCTGTATAAAGAGGTCAAGAAAATTGTTTTTTGAAGCATTTACTTTTTAACTTTGTTTTTCAATGGGAGGAGGGGGAAATATAATAAATAATCCATGTTCCGGTCCTCACAAAATATGGCTTAATTCTTTAAAAAGAAAGATGACCCTGACAAATGCTGTCTTGTAATCTATTAAGTATATTTTCTTGGGGGAAGAAAAAGATAAAGAGGATTCATACCCCAGTATGCAGGTAATGTTAACAGCTGAAAATGTTCAGTACAGATCTGAGAGACCAAGCGATTACCTGGTCATATATTTTCTCATTCTTCAGTTTCTTTAAATACATGCAAGCAGTTTTAAAGTTTAGTAGCTGAACAATCACAAGTTCATGTGATTACTAAATACACACAAACACAAGTGTAGCAACACAAGTATTTGACAAGGTGCACTTATATTTAAATTCAGCTGTAAGAATTCCTTTTGGATTTATAAAAAGTGGCTTAGGAACATGACCAGAACCTGAATTCTAACAGAGAAAAGGGCATAGAGGAGGAGTCTCATCTATAAAGCAGATCTCCTGTCTTTACACGGAGGTACATGCTTTATTACATTTCTACTACCAAAACTGCATACTTCATAAACCCACATGAATACTCTGACCCATATTTTTAAAACTGTTTTATAAAAATCACTGGTTTCATATGAGTCTAGTAAAAGTTAAAATGCACTGCCCAGCTTCTAAATATCCAAGTAGTAAAGAGTTTACATTACTGAAAATTCAAAACAGCGTCAGTGTTAAATATCTGTAAATCTATTCAAGACCCTGAACAAACTGCAAGTTTGGTTATTAGCAAAATGATAATGTATCACCCACCAAAATGAAATCTGTAATTCATCTTGATAAACTGAAAATGTTTTGAAATGTCACAGCAGCAAATATATTAAAGTTACACTGAGGTTTTTCAGTAGGAGTGTGTCACAATCCTTAAAGTAGTCATAACGTCAACTAACCAGCACATTAACCACAATGACCATTCTCAAGCTTGTCCTGCGCACATTATAAACATGCTCTAAGTGGCATTCCAACTTCTTTCCTAACCTTACACATTAGCTTAGTTTTCAAATGAAAAACAAAATTAAGTTACTTTAATAATTAAATTTAAATTACTTTTTGCTTTTAGTATTCCATCTTATATTAAAGGATTCTATAGCTTCTGGGGTTAATTAACTATGTCAGCTTTTTTAAAATTTAAATTATATACGTAATAACCCCAACTTCCTGCTAACTCAACAATTAAATGATAAATATTAAATTTTACTATACATATCCTTTAAGGTTTTCTCTTCTATCCTGGCGGATGCACTTTAGTGCATTCTGTATTTCAAAGAATGCACTGTAGTGTATTAATACTGTATCTATTAGTTACTCTTGGTACAGAGGTAACTATTTAACTTTGATTGGTTCTTTGACATACTCACAATCATTGTAGGTATGTTACATAAAAGTGTTCACAAACTATTAATATCATGTTTCCATTATGAGATGGTTCAACTGAATGGCTACAATCTTTTTACCAATAAAAAAATGTCTCACTTGACGGTTACTTGTTTCCCCACATTTATGCTATTGACTACTAAAGAAAACCTGAATCTTTTTCACCTATTTATACAAGGATTAAATACAAACTATCAGAATTAATAAGCAACTCTATAATTCTGTCCACAGTGAAAACCCTGAATAAAACTTTTTCAAAAGGCATGTAAGTGGTTTTTGAACTGTAAAATTTCATGTCTCCTGTCAGAGTGAGCATTTGTAATTTCCACATGTGTATGTAGATACACACACACAAAGACTCACATACCCCTGTACACATACATTCCTGCACGCACACGCGCGCACACACACTCTCACACACACACACACACACAGTCTCGCACATGTTCTCTAACAGTAATCTACACAGGCTTGCTGCTGTTTCTGCAGCTGCCAGTCCCTGAATCTGTCATATATAACCCAGTGTCTGGTAATCGTAGTTTCTTCTTCGGAGGAGTCTTCAGTGTTCCAGATCTTTCCTTTACCTTGTATTCTAAAGTGCTGTGAGGTACCCCATAGATTCCTTGTGCTTTGGAAACACTCATTTTCCCACTCATTACCATTGCAATGGCCTCTTCCATTATTTCATGATCATACTGTCGATAGCGGCCACGTTTTTTCCTGGGCTGCTTATTATCTTTCCGGTCCAGTCCATCTTCAGTGTTCTCAGAGGTTCCATCAACTGTTCCATTTTTAGAATTAAGACACAAAGGAGAGAGGTCCCCATGTAGAAAGTAAGAGTCAACACTTGAGTGAGTTACAGGCCCAGAACAGTCTAGTTTGTTCTGTTTAGGGAGTATATTTTTCAGTTTTTGGAGAGCTGATCCTTCAAGGACTGAAGAGGTTTTGGAAACTTGATACATGACATCCAGCAGACCAGAACCATCAGCTTGTGATTTTGAAACCGAATTTACTCGTAGCTGAGGAATTTTTAACTGTACAGGAGGATTTGAAGTTTCATATTGAAGGCTTTCATTTTTTTCTTTAAACTGAGTAACCATTTTCTGTAGAGTTAACTGATGGAGGTAACTGGAAGCTGTTGGGAATTTGAATTCTGAGGTTTCAAGTAGGTTGAGTTTACTTTTTTCTGTGCGCTCTGTTTGAGCTCTTGCCCACAAGGCTACTTTTTGCAGCACAGCACAAGTTTCTTTACTTTCGTTATATGAGTAACTATCATTGAAATCTCGAGTTTTGTTTTTAAAAGATGCAGGCTTCCCTGCTGGTAAGGCTTCTAAGTGGAGAAGTAAAGTTTTTTGAGGTATGCCATAAAGTATGCCTGCTTTATTTATGTCCAGTGCTCCAGACTGAATGTCTTTCAAAGCTTTTGAGAGCAAACCATCTGCAAACTCAGCACTTCTTTCCACATAGTCCTCTCTGTTTCTGTGTAGTCTCCTGGATGGATGGAATGAAACGATGGTAAACTGATGTATGAGAGACTCTCACACAGCTATGGAAGGGGAGGGTCCACTCCTTTATTATACTGCTTGCTTAGGTAACATCACTGCTCATTGCACTTTAGGTTTGTGAGATGTAGTAGTTACTCCTTATCAAAGCAAACGCTACAGTCCTGGTAGGACAATGTGTCAATGATACGGTGGCCTCAATGGGCAGACCTTCCAAGAACATAAAATCCTAACTGAGTATTTGTAAAAATATTCTCATGATGTTGCTTTTCCTCTGAAAGCTGCTTGCAGAGCAACACTTATAATTTTTATTTACAATTAGAGTTCCATTATAAAAATACCCAAATCCTAAAGGAGTTTTTGTTAGTAGAAATGTGACGTTACCGCTAAACAAGTAATAAAAGAGTCAACCCATTTAAAGGAAATTTGTAGCAGCAAGAATACTTACAAACACAGACATCTCAACTTCACAGACTCATTTGTCTTCTACATAAAAACTTAAAATGTGAAAAAAGATGCTATGATTTCATTTTAGAATGTCACTATATTTCAAATGCACTTGGTGATCTTCTAAGTCTGTTAACCCTGCGACAGGAGCTCTATTACAGCCTTAGGTGAAATAAACTCATCTCAGATTTAAATGGGACAAAAAAGGATTTCTATGCAGTTAATGAGAGGATGCAAAAGTTACAAAAATCCAAAAATCCAACAGAACAGCATTTCACTAGTAATTATTTATTATGTTAATTTAGTGACAGTTTTAAAGACATGAAAGGACTTTTTTTGTGGTGATACTAGATAAATTTTAAGTTGCTTGCCACCACACTAAAGCAAAAACTGTAAAGCTGTATGCTAGTTTTAGAATTAGTAACTACAGTAGTTTTAGAGATGGTTCATCATTTTTAAAAACTATTAAAATTACATATTTCCCTTAAAATGGCCTCCTGAGTATTTCAAGTTCTCTCACTTGTCCTGCTTCTTAGTTTGTATCCCATGGTTAAATTGATAGTTCATTTTAGTAACATGGATTGAAGTTTGGTGATTGTTCTGATAACTTTTCTTTAACAGAAAGAAAAAAGAAAGAGAAGGGACAAATGAAGGAATGAGAGAGACAAACTTATGAGTGACAAAAATTCTGAGAAAGCTATGTCAGTCCTACTCAGCACAGAATTAAGTGTTCTCTGCAGAGGTCACTGATATTAATATTGAATTATATTTCCTAGATATTGCTTACCCAGCCACTGCATTTTCAGAAGAAGGATCACTTATGGATGACTCTTCAGACTTTATGCTGGTTTTCTTTGTAGAGAGATCTAACACTCCATCCCCTATAATTATTGCAAGAGAAAACACTTTATATTTGTACAGAACACTAGTCCTTACATTTCTTGCCCTAGTTTGCTGATGTATGCATGGTACAATTCAACACATATTTGCTCTGATGGTAGGACATGACTGGGAAGGCACTGCGTTAGGGCAAAGCGCAGGAGAGCTGGTACTGCCAGGTGGGAGAGAAAAACCAAATACATGATTTGTTTCAAATCAACTTTTGGTCACTTTTCCAGCACTTGCAGTGTGTTAAGTCAATCTGACAACTCATCCAGGACTGACTTTTCTGACGGCTGGCACTCTGGGAAAGCTGAAGCAGTCCGTGGATAAACCGAAGAGAAGAATGTGTTATGCCTGAGAACTGAATACCAACTCATCTACTATTTTAAACTGCTGGAACACACAACAGGTGAATCTGTGCCTATATTATATTTAAGACTAGATAAAGATACTGCATACAACAATACAGAACTAGGAAAAACAACTGCTATAAAACATACCTTTCTTTATTTTTTATTAAAATGTAGTTACCACAGGTATCATATTGGATTTATACAATTGAAAAACTTAAATGATTCAGAAACTGTTAACAGGTTAAGGCCAGCACAGAATGCACTATTAACTTAAAAATCCAACAATAACTAATACCAGGAATAAACATCTTTCTGTTTGCTCAAAAACTGAAAAGGTAAGTCTTTGGAAAGGAATCATGGAGAAAAACAAAATACCTGCTTAAAACTAAAAACCTAACAAGGCTAAAGAAAATGTACTAGCTTTCACAGTAAGAGAATCAATGTACATAAACAATTAAGTATCTGGGGAGACATAAAGATGAGTGAATAAAATGCCATATTCATAACCTCTTTGTAGAAATGAATAATCATGCAGTATGTGCTTATTATGTGCAAATCAATGTGAAAGAATAGCAGCACGAAAACAAACAAGCACCCCTCCCCCCAAAAAAACCCATTCTTATGGCACTTGGTATCAAATAAGACCATCCAATACACACAATGCTACCAGCAGCGATGAGAAGACACCACAGAGCAAGTGGGAGTGGAGGTCAGGCTGAGGGTTAACTAATTAAGCACATGTGCCCACATATCTTTATTATGAACTGTTTTTAAAGGTAAGGACATACCGCCTAGAAAAGGCTAGGTTAGAACTTACTGACCAGCTCAGACTGACCTCTAACTTGTGACCTCCTGCCTTAGCCTTCTGAGTGCTAAGATTACATGTGCGGACAAACACACCTAGCTATGGCAGTTTCAATATGCTTGGCCCACTTGAAGTGGCACTATTAGGAGGTATAACCTTGTTGGAATAGGTATGGCTTTGTGCATGCCACTGTGCGGGCTGGTTTCCAGGGCTCCTAGAATGCAAGCTCCACCCAAAGCATAGAGAGTCTCTTCTGGCTGCCTTTGGAGTAAGATGCAGAACTTTCAGTGCCTTCTCCAGCACCAGGTCTGCTTGGATGCTGCCATGCTTCCTGCCATGATGGTAATGGGCTGAACCTCTGAAACTATAAACCAGCCTCAAATAAATGTTTTCCCTTTAAGTCATGCCTTGGTCATGGTATCTTGTCACAGCAATAAAAGCCTAGCTAAGACACCTAGCACAGGAGGCAGTGCTACATTACGGGTGCAGGGCTGACAGGATGACAGATGTATCGGAGAAGGCTCTACATGACATGCTTTGTACAGAAGGACTGCCTGATGAGATTACTTGAAGTCTGAGAGGAACAACAGGGGCCAGGATGGCCAGAAAAGAGTATGAGATGTAGGAAGAAGACATACAGGGCCACTTGGCCATGGCTTCAATGCTAAGTACTATTGTGAAGGAGGTAGAAGTTCCTGGAGGGTTCCAGCTGACTGACAGGATTTCATCTTTATAAAGCATCAGTGCTGCGCAGAGTGGACCATAAGGCCTGTGGACCAGGGAAGCTACCTGGAGAGCTCCATGCTGATTTTCATCTCTAAGGTTCCACACTTCAGCCCTTTCTTTCCTTAGAGGAGTCCTACTCTTCTCCCTCATAATCACACTGAACCTTGGGAACCACTCAGTCACTTTGGCACAATTTAGACTTGGTGGTTTGTCATCATTCTAGGTTTCCATTACAGCACTGTTATACACATTATTCATCATTTAGCAGGCTATCTTCTAGTTGCTATGGTTACCCAGCTAGCATATCTATTTTATTCAGTAATACATCACTCTGTTTAGAAGAGTGCCTGGCCAAAGTGATCAGAAAATTTTGCTAAATAAGCAAATCTGAAAAAACTGGAAAAACCTTAGTATTGAGTTACAGGTTAGAACATTGAGATCAGGAGAGTAAGGGAGAGAGATAAAGCTCTTGCTACACAAAAATTAGTATTCCAAGTACCTTGACAAGTTTGCCCATTCAGTCTAATTTTATGCATAGTTTTCACTAAAATCGTGTATTTCTCATGCATCTAACCACTTATACTTAGTTCCTCAAAAATGCTACAGGGTACAGTTATTTCTCAAACTGCAAAAGGGTATCCTCTGTCTCAGATACTCTTTACATCTGCTCAACTTTCTGTATAGCTATTCTTAAGGCACAGATCTCTGCAAGCAAAGGCTCCTTTCCCCCACTTCAGCAGCGTCTTGCAACACACTTACTTAGACTTTCTTCCTGTGAGTAAAAATTATGTTTTAAAACACATTTTAGAGTTACAGATATTATGCTTACATGTTTGTCTGCTCACCACATGCTTGCCTTATGCCCAGGGAGGTTAGAAGAGGGCATCAGACGCCTGCTACAGGAGTTACAAATGGTTGTGAGTCCCCATGTGGCTACTGAGAATGGAACTGAGGTCCGCTGCAAGAGCAGCAAGTGCTTCAGCTGCTGAGCCACCTCTTCAGACTCAAGAAATAATTCTCTAAGAGAACTAAATTAATATTCATTAAAATTAATGAATAAATCATACATTTTTCTGTTTCAGCATCTCATTTCTCTTAGCTATAAATTGAAATTTTACCATTTTAAGAACTTTTCAGAGCATTTTCTTCAAGATGTCGCCTGACCCCTTTTCAAGTTAGGTTTTAATATATACAACTTAAAGAGCGGGAGAGGGAGCACACTTTCCCCCTAACACTGTTAGTCAAAGTTTAAGAACAAATCAATACATCTGTATAATTTTAAATTCTTCTTGACTTTTGATGTGTTTAATTAAATTCATTAACTCTGCAAAGTAAAAAAAAAATCTCTCTCTTCATATAGTATAATAAGTAGTGACATTCTAGCTGGGGCAATAAAGCTTTCTTTTCCTTTTTCAATCACCATCACATAGAAAAAGTAAGATTATTCCTATTTTCAAACTGGATGAGCTATTTCTAAGTCTTATTCTATCCTTTAAGAGACCTGCTCATATCAGGTTATTAGATCCCAACTTTTTTCTCTGTAGAAGTTTAAAGTTTTAGTCCCTCTTCCTAACTAAGATGACTGTATTACATATATTAAAAGTCTGGTTCGAAAATGATTTGACAAGGTCATATATTATAGTCTATCTAGTGAAAATGAAAAAAATTCTCCAATATATTTTTGTCACATCACACTGATAAATTTCAGGCTATATTCATTTACATAGTAAACACAAGCTCGTAAATAAGTATATGCATAGATATTCTAATTTGCATTAAACTTTTAGATACACTTTAGAAATCCACAGAAAATATCACATTTTCTTACAGTTACCATTTATATTAAAATATTTTGCTACTACTTCTTTTGCAAGCATAAAGTCTGTAGACTGGAGAAAACTGTCATTCCTAGTATTGCCTGAAGTGGGAAGAGAAATGTAGTAAGAACAGTGGGTTAGGAGGACAGATTGGGAAGATCAGAAATGGAGGCAGGGCATTTTCTGGATCCTAGGGATAATTTGTATGTTTTCAAATGGTAGCTCCATCTACTGTTACTGCTCTTTTACGAATATACATATCTAAAGTAGTAATGACTAACTCAGTCGATAAGAACTATGTATTCACTATGCTCTCATGATGATATACTTGAATAAGTAACCGTGTATTCTCTTTAATATATGGTAGTTTACTTTCCATTCACCTGTTAGTAGGTACCCATGTCTAGTTTTCCATTCTAGTTATCTATTGTCTTAAAGGCAATGCTGATATAAGCACCTTACTAAGTATGCCATCTTATGTTCAAGTTATAAGGACCTGTTCTAACTTAAACCTAAAAGTCAAAGTGGTGGATAATGATCCATGTGTATTTTCAATGTTAATAGGTATTCCAAATATTCATAATTAAAACTTATGCATTTAGCATGCAATTTATGTGAATTTTTAAAGCACTGAAAACTACTTTGCACATAAATGCATAAATTGGTGGTATCATCAAATTAGTCAGAGAAGTTAAAAGATTTAAAGAGATCTTAACTATATTTCTAGACATCTATTTGTTCTTCATAAGAAAACAAATGAGTCAATATTACATTAATTAATTTTAGGTGATTTTTTTTCTGTGTGTTTAAGAGCTGCCCAAAGAATAAACACAACACTGTTTTTATTTACTAGCTATAGACTGCCATTTAATAATCAGAATTTAATTGCCTGTGACTAAATCCTACTGAAAATATTTAGAAGTAAAGGCAGGCCAACATAAGTTTTCAATAAGGACATATAATTAATTGTATATATTATACCACCAAAGACAAATCCAAAAGTAGACAGATGTTTGAAAGTTTAAGCCATGACGATGCTGAACATCATCAGGTCTTCTGACAAAAACTAAAAATTGTTTCCAAATTGATCTTATCTTTTTTCTTCCAAATTATTATTATTGACAAGGAATACTATTGTAACACGAAATTGTTTTCTACCCTTCTGAGATCATAGTTCTTTTCTCATCTCCTTTCAGATTTTGTTGCTACTGATGTTGTTCCATGGTACTCTACTCTACTAGCCTTGTTAACATCTACACACTTCTCAGCATCATCCCCTACGTAGTTTGCCTTTCACAACTTTACAACATATTATTTATGTCAATTGTATATACTATGTCACTTTCATGCAACTTGCCTAGTCTAAAAACATAAATTCAGTAGTATTTGAGTGGTATGTAGGGTTAGAATCTATTTAAGCTTTATCATTAATAAAGTAAAACTACTTAATAGATTTTCTATAGTATTCATTTTTTAAAATAATGGCATAAAAGTTGTAGTAATTCAATGATCATCATCTTCATTAATAAACCCAGCATTGGCTTACTCAATTCTGGTAACAAACAGCACATATAACCAGCACGTAGCGTTCTATACAGTAGATCCTTACTGACTAATGAGTAGTACTGAGTTTAATGAACTTTGTTCACTGAATCATTAATGTTCATGAGGGAAAGAGTGTTAGAAGTTTCTCTTAAAGAGCTAAAAGTGACTTTTAACCAATTCCCTTTTTAAAGGGGAAATGCTCAAGATTTTCTTCAGAAATGTCAAGATAATCATTAATGCTTAGTTGAATTTGAATATTAAGTGAAAAACCATTTGTTAGCGCCTCACAATATCATTGGCTTCTAGTTGCTACACAATGCAAATCATGAGGTTCAGTTCATACTTGACTATGAACATGAGTTCCAACGTCTTTGAAGCCACATTATCTACCATGAATATTAAATATACCAAAACAAATTATGGCTCATTACATGAAGGGCAATGACTACAAATGAAAAGGGATACTGTCTGAACAAAGAAAAATTTTTATAAATAAATTTCACAAAAATGTTAAAGTTTTCACTAATTATAAAACTGTTCTCATAATCGTTGTTTAAAAAGGAATGTTAGTAACATTAAAATGCCTATGGCCTTTTCATCTCACCTCTCTAGTTATGCTTTATCTCTTCAAATAGGGTCCTTCCTCTCCTCCTCACCCAATATGCTGCTTAGTAAGTCATTGGCTCTGTACTTTTTCTTACACTACTCTTAGGGAAGTTTTATGGTTTCAGCTGTTAATCATGTGTATTTAACTGACTGCCAGAAAATATTCCTAGTGCCATAAAATCAAACACATGAAAAGCTATAATTCTTTTCTACGATGGAAAGTATGCAAAGTGCTTTTGCTGCACTTGACTGCATGGCTAAGGGACTTGAAAGAAGCATGATTGGAAAACCAGTGAGAAGGACATTTGAGGAACATGGATGGACCTCTTTAAATGGCCATAGAACATGAGGATATTCCGATTTCAAGCAAATGCTCCTCCAAAGATTGCCTTTAACAGAGGAATTTAATAACCAAGTAGGCAGGATGACCCATTCTGCGCAACCAGCCTTGCTCTAGCTATTCTTATTTGTTATTGCCCAATGGGTCCACAAATATAGTGGCCATGGTGGGAGATGGAGGCCATGCACAGCCGCAATAACATGGACTTCCAGTCAACAGGGCTGGCCTGACTCTAGCTGCTGCGGAGTGTCACATCATCCTGCAGGAGAGACCAACACTGAGCCTGGAATATGGTGCCACTCCTGGGCATGGCCAGCCATGACTGGGCGGTAGGTAAGATACGTCAGGCCACTTCCTTCGTGGAGAGCGTGATGTTTGTTCTTACTGGAGAAGACATTTACTCTGGTTATGGATTTTCACTTCCTGAACGTAATGCTTCTCTGTCCAAACTACTATCCAGTAACAGTCTACACAGAATCACTTCTGACAAAGGAACTAATTTCCCAGCCAGAAAAGAGTGACAGTATACTTAACACTGTGGACTCCACTGGCTGTACCATGTTCCTTATAATCTTGAAGCTCTAGCTTACTAAAATGGTGGAACAGCCTTTTAGACACTGTTTAATGATAGCACTAGGTGGCAATATCCTGGAGCGCTGGAGTATCATCTAGAAGGCAGTATATGCTTTGAGTCAGTGTCTAATATATGGCACAGTTTCTCCTATAGCTAAGATTAATGGGTACAGGAAGTTCTACTCTTCATCACCCAGTGACCCACTAGAAAAATTTTTGCTTCCTGTTCCTACACTTTACTGGCCTAGAAGTTTTCGCTTCAGAGGAGGAAATACTTCTACTAGGAAACACTACAAACATTCCACTGAAGTGGACACTAAGCCTCCTTACTAGCTATTTGGGGCTTTTGACGTCCTTTATGTCAACAGACTAGTAAGAAAGGAGCAACAGCAACTAGTGAGATGAACTGTAAGAGCACTTGCTGTTCTAGAAGACCTGGGTTTGATTCCCATTCCCCAAATGGTGGCTGAAAGTAATTAGTAACTCAAGTTTCAGGGACTTCCATGCTCACTTCCATAGACATACATACAGGTAAAACACACACACACATAAAGCAATCTTTAAAAAGGAAGAGGAAGGACAGTGAGAAAGGAATGAAGGAAGGAAGGAAGGATCCTTGGGAAGGAAGGAGGGAAGAAAAGAAAAGGTGTTCAAAGGGGTGACTGATTCAGACTACGGGGCAGGGGTTGGGGGGGGGGGGGAATTGGACTGCTTCTCCACAATGGAGGTAGGGAAGGTTACTCTGCAATGTATGTGACCCCTTAGGGTGTCCCTTGATGCTACCAGGCCCTAAGATTAAAATCTGGGAAACCATCTAGGTAGGATGATAAAGGGCACAGCTGAGCCCCTCAAGAATGAAGGTATGGGTCACCCCTCCAGTAAAAGAAGGAGGAGATGCTAAGGTGCTTGCTGAGGGCAGAGAAAATACAGAATGTATAGTAGAGGAAGATAATACCAGGTAAGGCCACATGACATGTTGTAGAAATAGCTAGCATGAATTTTTCCATTTTACTTTGTTAACACGTTTATGCACAAATAAACATGTATTAAGCCTATATCTGTTTTCTTTCCTCTATTTATCATGAAATGTACCATTGATCCAAGTATAATTAGTGGTTTTTGTAAATCTGTATTCTTATATTTAAGTTGTGCAAAGCTAAAAGACTATTCTTCAAAGGCTGTTGCCACCTATCCTAAAATATATAATACTTGTGGTAGTACATGGGATAGTTATATCATGTTTGTCAGAATTATATCCTCGTTAGTGTTTGCATTTGGAAACTAAGTGCAATGCAAAGAAAAGCGATGGGGTGTCAAACTGACAAAGGCAGACTTGTGAATGCTAATCTTGGGTGTTAAATTAAAATAAACTAGTGTTACCTCAGAAAAAAGAAATCTTAACCAAGAAATTTCCTACATCAGATTGGCCTGTGGGGAATTTTCTAGATTAATGATTGATGTGGGAGGGTTTGTAGTACTGTGGGCAGTACCACTCTGGGTAGATGGTCCTGGGTTGTGTAAAAAGGACTGAGTGTGCCACAGAAAACAAGCAACCATGGCTCTTGCCTCTGCTCTTGCTTGACTTCCTGTCCTGATTTCCCTCAATCAACGATTAGGATGTTTAAGTCAAATATACCCTTTCTGCCCCAAGTTGCTTTTGGTCACCATGTTTAACAAAGCAACAGAAAGTAACAAGGACAGTGCTGTAATTTAACATATTGGAGTTTAGACAGCAGGATTACTGTCTTATTAATATCTGTTTTCTAATTAAAGGGCAAAATGATTGATGGTTATAATTAGCCTGCAAAGTTCACAAGGCTACAAGTGATGTAAATTACATTCTCTTATCCAAGAAGTCATATTTTATAAACTTCATTAGTCAAAACTGTATTCTGTCCAATGTGCTTTTCATATTGACTCCTTAACATTTTTATGAGCAGCGGAAGGTAGAGATCTATTGTCAACCTCCTTCCAGGTGTGTAGCAATTGCCATGGAATATTTACAGAATAGAACATCTTCCCCAGTGATTTACTTATACCTGCATTTACTAGGATTCAGTAATGCCCAGGAAGTTTCTGAGATTTTACTGACCAATCGGACCCAGTTTTAATAATTACTGCACTGTAAGTACTTCATGAGTCTGTCTCAAAGCAAGCTTCTCACTACATTGATTTTATTATTCTTGTTTCTTTGAGACTCGTTTGTCAATTTTAATATCAGAAAATCATTTCACTTTAGTAAAACCAACAAATTAGTAAAATTCTGACTGGACATTAAATGTGCAAAAGTATTCCTAATCAGCTGAGATGTATGAACTTGCTTTGAAATATTACTTCACACCTGTCAAAGTTATAATGATTTTCTTTGTAAGGTCCTTCATAGTCTATTGGTTTCATTTTTTGGTATTTACTTGTTATGATTTTACTTTTTTTTCAAGAGGCTGGCCTTGAACTTCCAATTTTCCTGCCTTTCCCTTCTAAGTGCTGAGATTATGGACTTGTACAATATCTTACTGTATTCAATTTGATAAAACTTAGTTAGGATTTTGAACTTATATTTGTAAGTTTCAATTTTCCTTTCTTTTGACATCGTTTCCTATTTGCAACCATAAGTCTGTCAGACACCAAGGTTCAAGTTCTATCCTATAGATTGCTACACTGCTTCTGTAAAAGGAGAGGAGGTACATAGTACAGATGAATCTCTAGAGACTGTTTCTAAACAGACTGCTATGCTCAACCCTTAGAGGTCAAACACAAATGAATTCTAGGATCATTTCAATGACACATTAAAAAAATAAAAACTCTTCCCCACTTCTGAGTCATCTTTTGTGAATATTACTGGATTATTTCCTATATCTTATCTCCAGTCAAGCACAGGATAACTCAGGAAAGATACCCACTGTGCTTTTTTCAAGAAGTTATATGATTCCTAAACCATTTGAATAAAAACTACCTGTTCTCTCATCTCAAGCCATTGATTTAGCATCTTCTCACATTCTTAAAAGGCTTTTCCTTTAGTCTCCTATGGAGACAGAGTATCTTACAAATAAACTCAACATTAGATATCTCTCTCTGTTTTAAATGACAGGAGTGTAGTAGTGTTCTTATCACATGTACAATTTAACCCTATTCAGCTATATAATAAAAAAATAAAACAAAACTGGAAGGTAGGGGGTGGCGGAGAGATGGCCTAGAGGCTTAAGAGCAATTGATGCTCTAAAAATGACCTGGGTTTAAGTCTCAGCACCCACATGGTGGCTCACAACCACCTGTAACTTCAGCTCCAGAGGGTCCTACACCCTCTTCTGACTACTGAAGTCACATGGCTTACATGTGTTACACTGACATGCATGTAGGAAAAGCATTCATACACATAAAACAATTACTATAAAAAGATAAAGAAAAAAGTCCTAATGGGAAATCATCTATTTCTTTCTCATCTCAGTTCAGAAACTGGAGAGCAAATACTAAACTAACGTTTTTGGCTATCTACTAGAAAAGCAACTCTTTCTCATAGTATCTCTCACTCTCTTTTTTTCCCATTTTTTATTAGATATTTTCTTCATTTACATTTCAAATGCTATTCCGGAAGTTCCCTAAACTATCCCCCCACCCTGCTCCCCTACCCACCCACTCCCACTTCTTGGCCCTGGTGTTCCTCTGTACTGAGGCATATAAAGTATGCAAGACCAAGGGCCTCTCTTCCCAATGATGGCCAACTAGGCCATCTTCTGTTACATATGCAGGTAGAGACACGAGCTCTGGGAGGGTACTGGTTAGTTCATATTGTTGTTCCACCTATAGGGTTGCAGACCCCTTCAACTCCTTGGGTACTTTCTCTAGCTCCTCCATTAAGGGCCCTGTGTTCCATCTTATAGATGACTGTGAGGATCCATTTCTGTATTTGCCAGGCACTGGCATAGCCTCACACAAGACAGTTATATCAGGGTCCTTTCAGAAAAATCTTGTTGGCATATGTAATAGTATCTCTTTTCTACACATACTTTATTTTTTAAGTTGCTCAATGAGATTCTTACTGTGTACTCCATTTTGAAAAAAGAGAGACATTCAATTTTTCTTTTATAAACTATTAAAAATGTACTACATGAGGCTAAAGAGATCACTTAGAAGTTGAGGGCATGCACTGTTTTCCCAGAGCTCTTGGGGTTGCATCCCAGCACCCAGAAGGCTCACAACTTCCTGTAACACCAGCTTCAGGTTTCAACTCCCCTTTTCTGGCCTTCCTGAGTACCTGCACACATGTGCATTGCCATCATACATAAGTAAAAATAAAAGATAAATCATTAAAAACTGCGTCACAAAGTTGTATATTTTCCTCTCTGGTCTATACCATATAAATGAAACAAGGTAAGAAACATAACTTTCCTTATGGACATAAAACATATCCATGTTTAAATGTGTTAGGACAAAAATGTATGTATTATATGTTAAACAAACAGCTTACCTTGCTGAGCAGTTTGCTCTTGCGTTCGAGTCACAGTGAGGTCTAAGGGGCCTTCTTGCTCATCCTGAAGGCAGTTGTCTGCTTGGTTCATTTGGATACTTTTACACACGAGACTTGCTCCAATTGAACCATTTCTATTTTCTTGAATTTTACCGCTTTTTGAGATGTACTCAATTGCAAACTGACGTATCATTTTTTTCATTAATTCCTGAGCAACTAAGGGAATGTTAGGATCACAGTTCTGAGGAAGATCTGGGGAAGAAATAAATGTATCATTAAAAGACAAATATGAACAACCTGGGGGTTTTACAGAGAAATGACATTATTAGAATCTAGTGGCAGTTCACAGTGGTCAGCAGTCTCTTAGACTCAGAAATAGCAGCTATTCTTCCGAAATGTAACTTTTTAAAAAATTCATTTTTTATTTTTATCCCAAACAAAAGTACAGATCAAATAATTAGGAACAGGAGCAGGCTTTAACCTCTACAATTAAAAGTTCATTCAAACATTCTATTAGATATTAAAACTACATTTAGTATTTGACTACAAACCTTGTATGTGAGCCAAAGCTATACAATATACATCAATGACTAAGAAGACATCTAAGCTTTAGAACTCTCTACCAATGATTATTTTCTTACATTCATTCTATCAATTGTGTTTTGTGTAATACACTCAATTGTCATTAAAGACTTACTTCCCTTTACACAGAAAATGGACACTATAGAAAGCACCAGGCAAGTACAGTGACCTAGATAGTAGCCATCAAGATTCAAGATTTGCTAATATCCTGACACATTGCTTCCTTAAATTTGTAGAGCCACTGAAGAATATGAGCTGTCTCTGATTACTGCATTTCATTTATTAAAGAAAAATTGCAGCAAGTGTCACCCAACAGTGTCCTAAAAAGGGCAGTATTATTTACTACTGAAGATCTTGATCATACAAAGCATGTTGATCAGCTGTTGAAAGCTCTCACAGGCCTGCATCTACATTTACATTCTCCCCCCACTCCTCCCCCTCTCCCTATCTGGCAGAAACCTGTAAAATGGGGATGGGGATCAATTAAACAACTTTACTGTATTAAGTATAGGTTAATCACAAGGTCATCTATAAGCCAGCTGAGTACCAGCATGATACTAGAGGAAACTTTTTACACAAAGGTAAAAAGTTTGGCCTTCAGAGGTAGAAAGAACGAAAAGCCATGAGGGACAATTACACTTGGGAAGGCTTTCCACTTCTTTGAAATAGACCTACTTCTAGAGCCACTTACTTACACAGACCAGTACTATAGGAACAAGCCTTTCCTGGCCCAGAGTTGTATGAGAATAGGGGAAAATGTTCCCTAGTTTCACGGTTCAGTATTAGAATACCTGTTAAAAAGATAAAGGAGAGTCATCCCAGCATGATAAATCATTTATCATGATAGGTTCATGACTCTATAACACAAGAGGATTTGAAAATATATAATTCACAAGAAGGAAAGGAAAAATCTTACTTTTATCATGTCTATTTTCACTTTTTGTAACAAAATTAAACTTAAGCCAACATATTATTTAACCATGGAATATTCTCTTGATCTGGTGGAGACACTGCATAACACATACTATTTATTTCAAAGCAAATAATTTTCAATTATGAAAAACATTTGAGTGAAGGCACCATGGGATATAAGATCAGATTTTAGTCTTTACTTTCACTATTTGTTTACAAACTATCTGCTATAAAACAGAAGATCTAGCTATAGGTGGGAATCTTTGTGAATTTAAGCTAGCCACATACCATCTATGTTTTCTGTGTCCATATTTATTAAAGTAGCTATAATAAACAGTGGGAAGTCAAAATAGGGCTTTATCATAAAATGGTAATGAAATTATATAATTGTAGCTAAAATATTAAACTATCTTGGATATATAAACAGGTTATAAACTTGGAGATATAAAAAGGTTAAGTGTGATCTGTTATTAGAGGTGACAGAATAAGAGAAGCAAATAGGCACAGATTAAGTATAATATAGGATAAATCATAATATAAATCAGAGTCAAAATGGCAAGTAAGTTTCATACCTAAACATACAAACTCCAATGAGGTTTTTATGTTATTAAAAAATGATACTATTATCATATGCTCCCCAATAAAGCAAAATAAATAGTTTCTTTATTGGACATAGAAGTTACAAACACATTTCTTAATTATTACCTTCATAAATGGATGGCTTCAATAAAAATCCCTCACTTTTAAACACTGAATTCTGCTTCACATTATCTGTTTATGTAAGATGGTAGTTTTAAACTTAAGTATTCTTGGTAACTGCTGTGCAGCTTATTGATCAGTATCATTCGCCAATTTACAATAAAATTTACCATAATGGGAACAAAAACAATTTGATTTGTAACTAGAATTACATCTGAGTTTACGGCTAAGTTTAAATACTGTTCTATTCACTAAATCATGTTTTGTCTCTTCTATGTCTTTATGGTATACTATGGAATATGTACAAGTCAGCTGTTGATTACCTAATATGCTTCTCAAGTTACTTGTGCAAATCTGTTGTAACTCAAAACAAGAAGGAGAAAAAGAAGAAGAAGAAGAAGAAGAAGAAGAAGAAGAAGAAGAAGAAGAAGAAGAAGAAGAAGAAGAAGAAGAAGAAAAAGACGACCACCACCACCACCACCACCACCACCACCACCACCACCACCACGAACAAAAACAAAAAACCAAAAAAGAACTACAAATGTAAGATCTCTGTAAGGGAGTTTAAATTCTGTTTCTAGGGGTCATCTGAGACAATGTGTCCAGTTATATACAAGTACCATGATGTTTTATATATAAGGCTTAAACAGCTGGAGCAGGAGTGATCTACAAAGTAGTCGTCCATATGAACTAAAGAAAACATGCCCTTTGGCTGGAGAAGGAAGAATGCTGCCACCTACAAAAGGGTTTACTGCCCCTACCCAAGATGGATTTACTTTACCAACTGTTCATACTGGTTCAGTTCACACACTATCTTATTCTGCTACCTGCCTTGTCCTGATCTCACTCTGTATTTTCTAGCCTCTTACATTTTATTTCTCTCCTCAGAACAGTGAGCAGTCCCATGGGAGTCCCCAAGAATGAGCAAAGCATCCTCAAAAGTCAACAGTGTACTTCCTGGAAGTATATAATCCAAATTAAAAAAAAAAGTCTCAGAAGGCTGAAAACTCAGCCTACTCTCAAATTGTTAAGAACTGTGAGCCAATCAATCCAACTGAGATAGATGGATTCTCTGGATCAGATCTGTGATCCAGAGAAAATGTGAATTAATGTGTCTGTATAATTTTAAACAGCTAAATTTGTTATAAAATAAATACTGTAGTTTTTTTTTTTTTTGCTCTATATTAGTGGGATGCTATTATAATAAATGATTAAAGTGGTGACTTTAGAACCAGGCTGTGAGCTGTGAAGGTAACACCAATGAAAGGCTAAAAAAGCTGGGTGGTGGTGGTGCACGCCTTTAATCCCAGCACTTGGGAGGCAGAGGCAGGGAGATTTCTGAGTTCGAGGACAGCCTGGTCTACAGAGTGAGTTCCAGGACAGCCAGGGCTACACAGAGAAACCCTGTCTTTACCCCCCCTCCCCAAAAAAAGCCTACAATAACTTCAAGTTCCAGTTTATAGACTACACAGAGTATGTAGTAGGAAAATTAGGAAATATATAAAATACCAAACTCATTTTGTCTATAGTAACTTCCAAAAGTAAAAGATGTGCCTAATGTTGGAAGATCTACTGGTCAAATTTCTAAGCAAAACATAGAAGTCTTTTTGTTTAATCTTGCTAATTAAATTAAAATAAAAAAGGAGGTAAAGAAATGTTTAAAATAAAAGCTATCAAGCCATGGTTATTTAAAAATTCTCACATACGTAGAAAGAACAAGTGATCAAATTAAGGAGTACTTATCCAGGTAGGAGATGCAGCTAACAGTGCCTGGAAGTTTAAATCTCTAAACACATATAAAAAGAAAAAAAATCCAAATCAACAGCTATATGTCCCGCATTAAAAGTAAATAAACTAAAAACCAAATCAAAGCAAGCAGAATGTAAATGAATAGCTAGAGGAGAAATCAATGAAATACAGAATGGAAAAATAGAGATTAATGAAACTAAAAGATACAAACAAAAAACGAACTAAAAGAACAATAAAACATTAACTAGACTGATAACAAAAAACCCACAAACTCAAAATTGCTAAAACTGGGATGACAAGTAACACCACCAATTTTAAAAGAAAATACAGAAATATAAGGAAATACTATAAAAATGGTACTTCAGTTAGATAATCTAATTCCTAGAGGAACCCAAACTGGCTAACTGACTCAACAAACAACAGAAAGTCTTAACTGACTTAAAACAAGTCAAGATGAAATCAATAAACAAACACACTCAACATGGAAAAAAGTTCAGGATAGATGGTTTCAATGGCTACTTTGCCATCAGACATCTAAACAAGAACTAATTCCAACTGTTTTAAACTCTTTAAGTCAAAAGCAGGTGTACTTCTAACTCATCCTGTAAGGCTATTAATCTGATGTCAAGACAGGTAAAAACCTGCATATAACACTACCAAAAGAAAATTATCCATTTTACACACACACATGCGCGCATGCACACACACACAAACATGGGGGATATATGAACAAAATGGTACCAGACACAGTTCAGCAATACATAAAAAGAACTCTGAACAACAAAGTAGAGGGGCTTATTGCCCCATGAACTGGAGTCTGGGTCAAGAAATGAGAATCACTTAGTTATTGTAAAACTATTTATTAACAGACTGAAGTATACAAAAGCATCATCTCCAAAAATGCAGGAAAAAACCCACACAACAAGTCTTGATATTAAAACCATAAGAAGGATTAACTAAGCACAGAAGACAACTACTTCAATCCATACACCATAGGTAACATCAGGTTTGCTTTTTTTCAGTTCCTTGTGAGACAGTCTCACTATGTAGCTCTGTTGGATGTGAATTTGCAATCTTCCTGCAAATTTTCCCAAACTTCTGGGTATAAAAATGAAAGGAATGGGCTATAGCGTACAGTATCTTTTAAATACTGATCTGTGAGACTTAATTAGAATATCAAACTCTTTATGACAAGCTTATTCATTCATAATATTTTGGATATTACTTTTAGTCACTATTATTTTTGACCGACAGATTCAGAACTGTCATGGATTCTCTGATGGAAAATAAATTCATTATTTTTAGTGCTAATATGATATATGAATGGTCAGTCAGTACTTATTTACATTTTAAAGATTTACTTATCTAAAATTGTGTATATGTGTGCCTGTGTGTCTGTGTGTAGTTTAGTATACTGGAATGCCGGTACCCATGGAATCCAGAAGAGGGTGTCATATCCCTTACAGCTGGATTTACAAGTGGTTGTGATCCAACTTATCTGAATGGTGGGAACCAAACTCAGGTCTTCAGCAAGAACAGCAAACATGCTAACCACTGAGCATTCTCTCTACACCCCCAGCAGTGTTTATTTTTATTTTTGTCTAGCTTTTTAATGTAGAAACCTATGTGAAGAACATTTAAGTAATGAATTTTATGATACTTGATAATCCATTTTAACAGATTAGATAATTGATATTTCCATTTACACTTTCCTCATTAAGTGTCAGAATATATTCTTCCAATATATTCTCTCTCCTTACTATTTTTCTTCTATTGGCTTAGATAGATATAACATCAATTGTTTTATTAGCCACTGGAGGCTTTTACAAGCTTATTTTTCTTACAAATGTTTACACTTAACATATTTGTCCTATTAAATACATGAACAATTCCTTAATTCTAGCCTTGCTACTCTCGTTTACATGGTGGTATCTGGCATCAGTCCTCTCTCTAATTCTTTCCAACCTAACTATCATTAAACACATAGTAGCTATTTTGTTCTTTCATTTCTTAGCACCTTTAACACTTCTAATTTATAGCTAAATTATTGATGGCTTTTTCAGATTTTCAAAAACTTTTGCTATATGCAACATATTGTTTAAAAATTTACATTTTAAATTCAACTGTATGATTTTTATTTTTAATATTCTGCTTGGTTACTTGTATCTCTGGCTGGCCTGAACCTCACTTTATGCCACCAAGCCTAGCTATACTTATATTTTTTATGTGGATGCTCATCACAAGCATGCCAGGCGTCCAGGGTGATCAGAAGAAGGCATCATATCCTCTGGAACTAGAGTTATGGATGCTTGTGAACCACAATGTTGGTGCTGGGAAGTGAACCCAGGTACTCTGAGGGAGCTCTTAACTGCAGAGCCATCTCTGAAGTCCCACATTGTAGTAGCTTTTCACACATTTTAACTTTTTATTGTTATAAAGAAAGCCTCATTCCTTTTTTAAAAATTTCTTTTATATACACAAGTATTTTGCCCACATGAATGTGCAATGCACCATGTGCATGCCTGATGCTCATAGGGGTCAAAGAGCATGTCAGATACCCCAGAACAGGAGTTATAGATCGTTGTGTGCCATTATGTGGGAGCTGAAAATCTAACCCAGTTCCCCCAAATAAATAGATCATAACATATAAAAGTAAGATTCATTAGATCATAGCATACAAAAGTAGGATTCATTACAAAAGTATTGGAAGAAAATAATAAAGAGCAAGACCAGACCATCAAAGACTGAAATTGAAAAATGAGAAGGTTTGGGCCTGGAGTGATGGCTCAGCATCTTTGTACTCCCCTTCTTTATGTCTCTACGCTTTAGTGTCATATAAGGTCTAGAGAGCATATGGAAGCAATGAAAGCAAAAACTGAAATAAGGGGGAAAACTCATGACTTTAGAACTTTTCTTGCTTTAAAGTCATCAAGAGGTTATATTGCTTAAGACTAGAATAAAGAATATAGCTTCTCATTAGATGGAGCCTGGGGAGAGTTAGGAGAAGGACTGAGGGACACAGAGAGGACAGGAACTCCACAGGAAGACCAACAGAGCCAACTAACCTGGATCCTTGGAGGCAACCAGAGACTGAACCACCAACCAAAGAGCATACATGGGCTAGACCTATCCCCTCTACATCCCACAAGTGCACCTTTATCTTCATGTGGGTCCTCTAACAACTGGGGCAGCGGCTATCCCTGACTCTGTGTCCCTGTCTCTGTTCCTCTAACTCGGCTGCCTTGTCTGGCCTCAGGGGAGTGGATTTGCCTAGTGCTGCAGTGACTTGATGTGCCAGGATGGGTTGACATAGGGGGCACCTCCCCCTTCTCAGAGGAGAAAATGGGGGGATGGAAGAGGAGCTGTGTGAAGGGGGACTAGGAGGAGAGGGGGGTTGTAATCACAATGTAAAGTGAATAAATAAAATAAAAAGAATATAGTTTGTATTTTACATCTTTAAAAATAAACAAGTTCATTTGGCTCTTTGGAAAAAATAATCAGTTTGATTATGATATTAAGAATAAGAAAAAATATACAAGCTTACTAGAACCAAAAATAAAATGCATCATTATTATAGATGCCAATTATTTAAAAGGAGAAATAAAAATTATGAGTAAGTTCAATGCTCAAAAGTTACTAGTAGTTGGGAATGGACTGATTCCTTGGAAAGCAATCTTCCAAAATGTATGACAAGAAAACCAGGCCATGGTGGCGCTTGCCTTTAATCCCAACACTAGGAGGCAGATGCAGGTAGATCTCTGATTTCAGGTCCAGCCTGGTCTACAGAGTAAATTCCTGGACAGCCTGTGGCTTCTACTTCAGCTCCTGCCTTCAAGTTTCTTTCCTGCTTAGTTCCTGCTCCGACTTTTCTCAGTGTTGGACTACCACTTGGAAGTCTAAGATGAAATAAACTCTTTCATTTCCATGTTACTTTTGGCTATGATGTTCATCAATTATTATCAATTATAAACAATATGTTTATACACTGAAAATTTAAAGAATGTTGGGAAAATATATGAATATGAGAACACTGAACTTTCTGCTCCATCTACAAACTTAAATTCACTTAAAAAAACAACAGATTATACTAGGGATATGGTGGTATATGCCTATAATACTAATATTTAGAAGGCTGAGGTAGAAGAATTTAAAGTTGATGGGTAGCATGAATAAAATAGTGGGAACCCCCATTTGAAATATAAATAAGGCCTATTAATGAAAAATTAATTTTAAAAAGATTAAATGAAAATTTTATACTTTCCCCTCCATGGTCTTCCTTAAAAAGTCACTCAGCAGATGGCACCAGAGATCCTTTAGAACAGTGTTTTTGTTTTTTGTTTTTTGTTTTTTTCTTTTTTTTGGTTTTTCGAGACAGGGTTTCTCGAAACCTGGTGTCCTGGAACTCACTTTGTAGACCAGGCTGGCCTCGAACTCAGAAATCCGCCTGCCTCTGCCTCCCGAGTGCTGGGATCAAAGGTGTGCGCCACCACGCCTGGCTAGAAGGTTCTTAACCTTCCTAATGCTGAAATCATTTAGGAGTTCCTGATGTGGTGACATCCCAACCATAAAATTATTTTTGTTGCTATTTTATAACTCTAACCTTGCTATTTTTATGAATTGTGATATAAATACCTGATATGTAGGATATATGTCCATTGTTACAAACTGAACATAATTAAAGCAGAGTGATTAACCATAAAACAATATGTGATTACATATTGTGAAATATTTATTTCTCATTATAAATAAAAATTTGTTTTGAAGCATGGTATAGCGTGGCTAACAGTCTTACTATAACAACAGTAAACTACATGGCTACATTTTGTGACAGTATGTGTAAAAAGCCAATGTCAGTGCAAAGGTTGAGATGGTTTCTTTTTGACCAGATCAGAAATTCTTGGAATAGTCTTTACAAGAGGACAACAAAGATTACTTTCCACAAGTCTATTTATATATTTAGATTTGATACCCAGCAAGCTACAGATCCCTGTTTCACAGAGCTATGGTGTTGGAAATGGAAGAAGGTGGTGCACCACAGTCTCAGACCGGGCAGGACAGGACTGGAAACATCTGCTCCAGAAGTGTGTAACTAGCACTGTGAGAAGCCAGTTCTTGCTACATTGCTGTTAATAAGCTCAATGAACTTTACTGTCTCAGGAACATCTTCAACTTTATTAAAGGGCTTTCGGCAAGTGCAAATGGGGGTCATGTAGATTTGGAAAATGAAATAAAATTTTGTCTGCAAGCTTGTGCAAGTGATGTTTCATAGAAATTATCATTGTAATCCTTTTGTCTGGCTCAATGTCATGTTCCTCAAAGAAGGCAGGTAAGGTTAGGTAACATGTAAAATTTATTTTTATCCTCTAATTTTCCTGGCCAAACCTGAAGTTTCATTTGGAATAAATCTTTTTGGACTTTTTCAGACAAATCAAGGCAGGCTGCGTTCTGTGATAGTTAAGTTATTCAAGATGGCAAAGATGTCAACAAAGTAAGCTATCTTCTGTTACTCACTTTCATTTTGAGTGCATCACAAAGATCGACAACATGTTTTAGAACTTTTCATCTTGCTCTATCTCACTGCAGTGTGAAATAGCAGAGCCGTGTATGATGCATCCAACTCCTCACTGTTTCAACAGCAGACTGTTTAAAGAACTCACTTGGACAAAAGTGACAGAACTTATGGTGCCGATCATTACTTCTTGTAACTCCTGTGGCAGTGACTTCATTGGTAATATTTGCCAATAAATCATACAGTGAGTTCCGATGACTTCTGCTGACTCATTCAGTTCCAAACATTGAAATCCAGATCACCATTCTAGCATAGCTAGGGCAGAAACCTTTCCCCAACAGATCTTGTGATCTTTCAAAAATGAACCAACTGTGTCAAAAACATTACATGCAGAAATGTTGTTTTACGACATTTGCAGAAGAGAAATTCATCTTAGAGTCTCCATCATTAATATACCTTGCATAAATCAGTGAATAATTTGCAAAGTCTGTGGACTGATCAAACTAGATACTGAATATTAGAAGTGGAATATATTTAATTTCCTGAATTACCTGACCAAGTATATCAGCAGACATGCCATCTATTCTTCAGTAGACAGTGTCGTTAAATAAGGAAATTGCATTCAACTGAGTAAAAAATTCATCTCCACTAATAACTCAAACAATGATGGCCGCTGGCAACTGTAAATCTTCACCAATAGTATGACAGTTCACAGCTCTAACAAGTCTGAGTGCCACCACATGTGCAGCTTCCATGGCTGCTACATTTTGTTTGTGGTAGCTGCCACCAGTATTAAGTCTGGTTTTCTTGAGTCCATCATCTTTGCTTCTAAAATAGTTGGTATCCTTGCCAGAAAAGCTAAGTTGTTTGCTATCAAAATGGCTTTTTAGTTTGTTCAGCTTCACAACAAATACCACATTATAGTTTCTCAACTTCTGCTGTAATTATTGAGGTCAAACCATACTATAAAAAATCCTTACTATATTTTCTTTTCTTAATGTTCTTCTCTACACGATCCACTGTCATGGGATGGTTTTCTAATGAGAATAATATATAACACTAGCTTTAAGAGTACAAAAGATCATACATGGCATAGTCCAGTCAATAAGCTTCATTAATGTTTCCTATGATGTGCCTTTTCTTTTGTTTTCTATTTTCTTTATATACCTGTAACTATCACAAGGGGGCAGTATTCACAATGGGAATATAAAAATTAAGTTCCCATGGTACTGATAATATTTTTTCCCAGTAGTTAATGATTTTACAGTACATGATTTTACATTTACCCAGCAATTATAATTCATAAAGTGTTACTTTACCTTCAATATTGCTACTTTCAACACAATAGCTGCTCGCCACACATGTATGACCGGGCTGGCAAAGTACTTTATGGTGTCACCCCTATCACACCCCTGCATTTGTTCAGGGTGTCTGTGTCCAGGTAGTTATATGTGGGCTTATCTACATCTAGGCAGGTCAGTCTGGAGACAGATAGAGGAGTGGTATTTCAGTTCCTAAGAATCATCGGAAATACTAGTGTTCTGATTGTCTTAGGTGACCCAACCCCTGTGAAAGTCACTAGACTCTCAAAGAGGTCATGAATTTCATTTTTTGTGTGTATGTCTGGTGCATATATTTGTTTGTGTATGCACGCACATGTGTGGAGCCAGAGGTTGACACTGGATGTCACATATGATCACTGGCTATATCATTTTTTAAAGACAGTGTTTTTTTTTTTTTTTTTGTTTTTTGTTTGTTTTTTTTTTTTAACTAAACCTGGAGTTCATTCATTTGACTAGGCTTACTGACCACTGAGCTCCAGGGATCTTCTTGTCTGAACATCTCCATGGCTACCACACCCAGCTTTCCTATGCATACTAAAGATCTAAACTCAGGTACTAACCTTTACATGGTAGGCACTGATTAAGCTATCTCCCTACCTCTATATTTTAAAACAAAGACATGACAGTAAGAGCTGAGAAGCCTGGCCATTCATGACTTCTGACTGACTGATTTTGTATGTGTGTGTGTATGTAAATATATGTATGAGTGTATACAGACAGACAGACAGACAGACACACACACACATACATATCAGGGAGTATAGTGCAAAATAACCAGACACCTATACAAGATCATTTGTCAGTTATACAAAACAAAAAGGCAGGGGAATGTAGGAATACATATATTTATGTACGTACTTGTATGTACACATACACATACATGTACTCTATAAGAATATGAACACATATCTATAGATAATTTTGGAATAGGGTCTCATGTAGTTGAAGTTAACCTCAAACTCCTTATGCAGCCAAGGATGACCTTGAACTACGAATCCTTCTTACTTAACCTCAGAAGTGCTAAGATTACAGGCATACATGATTATGCTTGACTTTACTGGACAAAACTTTAAGATCTCCAAATTTAAATAGGATTCAACCTAACTGTATTTCTACAGAGAAGGAAAAACAAAAAGAGAAAAAGCAAGCCAGGAATAGTGAGAGACTTCCAACATAAGCTTATCTCTTAAGGTAAGACTATGTGATATCAATAATATAAATCCTAGTGTGAGTATCATGATCATTTTTCAACTACAATCTTTTTAGTTCTTGGGTTCACAGTTTGAAAGGTAGGTTGAAAAGGCAAAACAAAACAAAACCCAAAAAAACCAACCCCCCCAAACAAAAACAAAATCCCCTATAATCTGAACTTATTTGGTTCAAAGACAATGAATATATGCACTTATATGATTTTATTTCCTGGGTTCAGATATAAGTGTTCAAAGGACATTTGCATTGTAAAACAGGACATGGTAGATTACCCTGATTCATCATTTTCCATTTTCTGCATGTTTCTAATGTTATCTGTGTTGATTTGAAAGTCAAACTATAACAATGTTTCTATTAATTTTACTCAGTTGGAATAACTAACATCTAATATTGTAGAAGGCTCTTAAATAGTACAAGTGAAAATCTACAGAATACTTTCCTTTATCCATATGTGATATATTCTAAGATTCTCTTTAGATGTCTAAAGTTATAAAACCCTGTAAAATGTTTTTTTCCTTTTATCATAAACATACATGTTTATGATAAAACGTTTATCAATATGGTATAGTACTAGATTAAAAATGAAGTATAAAGAAACAGAACTATTAATATAAAAATTAGAATATAAAATGGTGTACGTTAAACACATTTATAATCCCTCTGAACAATTTAGACACTCATTTTCACTTAAGGCTTGTTTCTACTACTCATGGCTCTCTTAATGCCAAATATTCTTCTGTAGTAACAACACACTACAGTATGGTTATTTAAAACTCACGATGTATGTATTTCTATGATTTTCCACTTAGTATTCTTACATCATGCTTGACCATGTGCAACTGAACAATAGCCAAGCGTAACGCCATAAATTCAGGTTGCATTATGTATAGCAAATACATCTCATGTATCAATATGCTTACTAGGTATGGATCATTTTACTTTAATTTCATAATTGCTGTATGGTTTATCTTATATAATTTACATACAGGGCTAACAGTTTTATTGCATGCGGGCCAGTGTGTAGATACATGTGCAAGAACCCTATGCATGAGGGTTCAGCTGGTAAAAAGCACCTGAAACCAAGAGTTTGATCCAAAAGGAGGAAGAAGAAAACCCACTCTTCAAGTTGTCTTCTGGCCTTGATAGAATATAAAATAATTTTTAAGATGTAAAAAATTATTAAACTTTAAATTCACCCAAACAATCCAGAGATATACATTAGGCTGATTTTACCTATCTTGTATGTTAACGCCAACATAGCTGTGACCTGAGGTCACGGTTTCCAAGTGTCGTTGACTATTGCAAATGCATTTCGACTTCGTGTGGATCACTTATGTTGGCACACTTAACACAAGAAGCATTAACAGTCTCACTACACTGCATGAATAGAAAAGAACTCTAGAAAGAATGGGTCAATTTTTACAATCATGGTTTCTATCATCAGATTGTAGTACTACTGCATGGTGAACGGTAGGAAGGATTAATTTAATCCTTTAAAGCATGTTTTCAGAATAGGATGTAAAAATAAGATGGTTACTTACATCACTCTCATTAACAAAGTTAAAATAAACCTTTTAACTTCCCCTTTCCCTTGCTGAAAATCTCATGTAATAAAGGGATAAATGAAAAATATAAAACATTCCCCAGGGATCTATATTAACAAGTATGATACAAAGAATACTAAAAGACAAAGGAAGTACACATGCTTGTCCTCACAATTAAGAAACACAGCTAACATAAATAGAGAGGATATGTAGAATATCTATCAATTATCAATTACTGGCAAATCTAGATATGTATTTTCACTAAAGGGAGATATAGCAGAACAAACTATGACCTAGTTGTGTAGCTATCATGAGAGCAAACAGGAAAGTCATTTGACTTGAGCCTCACGTTCATAAATTTTATACATACTCTCACTCACTCACACATATACATATATACACACATATAATATCTTGTTCATATAAGGTTATATATTTCTATATGGAAGGATTATCCCTATCTAGACTATGTTGATATTATAAATCTTATAATCGTCTTGCAACTACAATTTTTATATAAATGTGTCAAAAGCTTAATTTGTTATACAAAACAATTAAAATATACAATTTATATATTTTTACTCTAACAGTAAATTTGCCAAGCCTCTCTTAATCCTTCAGAGCTCTGGTCATTTTCATTTTCTGTGAAGTATCTAGTTCATCCATTACTAAATTAAGGACATAAACTAGACTGTTGCAAGCATTATAATGTTAGTTGATCCAACAACTCAAGTACAAGACATAAGTACTTCAGAAAAAGAATCAATATTTAGTAAATACAGAACATTGATAATTATCTAACCAAGAATTTCTTTTGAGAATTTATAAACAGTATCTACAAATCACCAATGATAGTAGGCAACTCAATTAAATATGGCCTAGTAACTCAAGCAGATAACTTAAAAAAGGTAAGTGTAGCTGGACAGTGGTGGCGCATGCCTTTAATCCCAGCACTTGGGAGGCAGAGGCAGGTGGATTTCTGAGTTCAAGGCCAGCATGGTCTACAAAGTGAGTTCCAGGACAGCCAGGGCTACACAGAGAAACCCTGTCTTGAAATAAAATAAAAATAAAAAATAAAAAAATTAAAAGGTAAGTGTACAAACTTCCTCAGAACGTCAACCCACACCTATTAGAATAGGTGCTATCAGGAGAGCAGCAGTGCCAACGTGGCCGTGAGGAGTAGAAACCCTTATGCTCTGTTCAGGCAACAAAAGCACCAAGTTCTAGAGAATGGTCTGACAGTCGTCAATGCATTTGAAGTATGCAGTGACCCTATGACCTCACAAGACAATATTTAAGAACTTTACCTAGAGGAATAATATGTGTCCAGAAACATGTCTAAGAATGATCACAGTGGCTTTATTAGTGATATGTCTTGATCTTATATCATCGTAATGATCATTGTAATGATCATAACAATATAGTTTTGATATGTCTTTATGTAGGAAGTAGCAAAAAAAGAAAACCAGCTTTTATTTTAACTTTGGGTCACAAGGTATCAGTAGCCCAAGTTACTAGGAAAGAAAAATAACAGATTTACAACAGAAAACAAGTTTAATTTAAATTAAATTCTTCCTGCAATGAATGTATATCTAGCAACTAACATAGACTTTGGATAAAGAGGCTGGTAGCATTTAAGCACAGGTTAAGTGGTGTAGCCACTAAAGGCAGAAAAAGATCTGAAAGCTAGAATCGGCATATCTGCAGGCACAGAGAGGGTACTATAGGGAAAGTAGGAAGATCTAACAGCAAAGGAACAAATGTGATTTGCAAACATTTTCATGCAGGGACTACTTCAGCTCTATGGTGAAGTGTTCTTTCTCAGAACCACATTTTAAAACCCATGGATAGATATAAGAAACTAGCTCTACTGAAATATAGTTTGAAATGAAAAACAACTGAGGTAATTATACAGCATTCTTCTACAATGGATTACAACGTAAGATCTAATAATAATCTAGTCTCTATCACAAGTTAAAAGTAATGATAATGTGATTTAAAAGACGTTGCGTCATAAAAGTATCTATGATATATATATTTTAAAACTCACAGTTGTTAACTGTCTACATTTAAAGGTGAAGATGTTAAAATTCAACTGGGATAGTTGAAAATAAACTGTTATTATTTTTCTCCCATTCAAACTCATGAGCCAATTAAATTATACCTATGAATTTTGGGGAGATATGTAGATCTCTATGCTATGAAGCCTGGAGCTAGGAAGAAAAATTAAAAGGAGATAAAAACTTGACAAAGTATAACAGAAGTCATAAAACAAATGAGTAAAATAATCAATAATCTTACATTTCCAATGTAATTAATGTATATTAATTTCCTCACATGTACAAAGAGATCAAAGAACAGTTTGTTAAAGAAAGGAAGTTAGAAAAGATTCAGAAATTTTTAAGTATTTTCAGTAAAGAAAACAAATCTTTAAAAATCTATTCAAACCAGGAATCTGATAACTGCAACACAATGATTATTTTTTCTATATCCTCAGACCCAGACAATTCACTCCCATTCTGCTTCATCCAGTTTGTACTTGCTACACAACAAGCAAATTAATGTATTATATTATCCACGACAAGTTCTGAAGAGGCACTATATATAATAAATAGCCTAGGTCTCTTAGCTAGCCTAACTGCTATTGTAAAGTAAGATATGATGATACTGGACAGAAAATGTGAACTATTCTCTTCATACTGAGGAGTAGCTTGGCAATTTGCTCAAAACTACACTAGCTTAATACTCATTATGTCTACACATAGTGTGTAAAAAAATGTGACTAGAAAGTACTCAAAATGCTGGATTACTTCTAGTGATAGGTTATCTGTTTTCTGCCCCAATCTCTGACCAACAAATTAGTTGTGTGGATGAGCCCATTTCTTTTCCTACCACAGCCATCTTCAGAAATGGTTACTTCTGGAAGTGCCACAAATGTCAGGGTAATAAGTAATTGGTAAAACTTACCTGCTCTAACAAACAATGGTACTCAACACCTGGGCTACTTGTAGGAAAGACATAAAACCAAGTACAATGCTGTGCTTTAAAAAGAGTGAATGAGGGCCAACAGGGGTTAAAAAACGTCTATTCTAAACAAGTTTAATGACTACTCTAGAAATTAAACATACTGTTCACATTAGAAATTAAACATACTGTTCACATACTTCTCACGACAAACAAACAAAAAAGCAAACAAGCCAAGAAACCCCATGTGCACTGTTCACATGCTGCAGCAGCTGAACGGATACAGTGAGTGAGGCCTAATACTCAATATTTCTGTGCTTGCTTTTGTCTACAGAGCATCTGCCAATAACACCCTTCCAAACACTGCTTCCTGAACTTATGCTCTTCAGTTCTGAATGGCGTAAGACCCCAGAGAAAGGCAAACAACTACTGACAAGTATTTTTAAAAAGAGGTGCAAGGACACAAAGCTATATATTAACTAAAGCTTGCCTTTTGCTTTTATGAATACGGATACTAAAAATCAAGTATCAAGGCTCTTTTATGATCATAATCTGCTACTTTTTAGTTCTAGCTACTTAAAGGCTAAAGCAGGAGACTAAGCATTCAGAGGCAGTGTGGCACACATGAAAGACCCTTTTCTATTTATTTATTTATTTATTTATAATTAGGTATTTATTTCATTTACATTTCCAATGCTATCCCAAAAATCCCCCACACGCTCCCCCACCCACTCCCACTTCTTGGCCCTGGCGTTCCCCTGTACTGAGGCATATAAAGTTTGCACAACCAATGGGCTTCTCTTTCCACTGATGGCCGACTAGGCCATCTTCTGATACATATGCAGCTAGAGACATGAACTCCAGGGTACTGGTTAGTTCATATTGTTGTTCCACCTATAGGGTTGCAGACCCCTTTAGCTCCTTGGTTACTTTCTCTAGCTCCTCCACTGGGGACCCTGTGATCCATCCAATAGCTGACTGTGAGCATCAACTTCTGTGTTTGCTAGGCCCTGGCACAGTCTCACAAGAGAGAGCTATATCTGGGTCCTTTCAGCAAATTCTTGCTAGTGTATGCAATGGTGTCAGCGTTTGGAAGCTGATTATGGGACGGATCCCTGGATATGGCAGTTTTTAGATGGAAAGATTTCTTAACTTAAGGGGTAGGAGCAGGTGAACTGGAGGGAGGGGCGGGGAAGGTGAGAGAAAAGCAAAAAACAGAGAGTAAAGAAAGTACAGAAAAAGGACACACACAAACACACACACACATTAATATTAAAATTAAAAAAAGGCTACACATCTGAGAATGTGGGGGGCATACTAGAAGATCTGGAGAGAGGAAAGGGAAGGAAGCAAATGATGTAATTATATTTTAATTCCAAAAACAAGAAAATTTAAAACAAATTTTAAAAGTTCAAAACCCTACAGTTCATAAAAAAATGACCAAGTATTTCTCACGTCCACAGTAACAAATGTTACTGAACAGTGAAGTCACTGAAAGGAATTATTGTAAAAGTACTTAATAGAGGGCTGTGTGGCTTGCCCTGGTGCTGTTTGTATTTTGATGCCAATTCTGCTTCCTCAAGAGGGGCTGCCCTGGAGGAGTGGATCACTGTACTCAGGTGATTTCATGTGACCCTTCTTCCCATTTTAACTGGTCAAATAAAGGCTAGAGCCTGTGATTGGGCAGTGAAAGGGAAAGGTGGGGCTAGAGGTTTTAGAGAGGGGTTGGGAGGAAGGAAGGAGAAGAGGAGACTGAGGAGACAGAGAAAGATGGAGGAAGACGAGCAGAACCGAGTGGCCTGGAGAAGCTGCAGGTAGCAAAGGATCTGCTAGCTGGGGAGTAGAGCATGCAGCAGGTATCTGCTCAGTCTAGGCGTGCAGCTTATAAATACTGTAACTGAGTTGTGTGTTCTTCCCACAAGCTTATTGGGGTTAGAGATTTACTGCAACAAATGGTTTACAGGTTGGTGGTTCTGAACCTATAAGGAAAGAAGTTAGCAGCCAAAATTGCACTACACAACACATGCTTTTTCCCACTGGTTACTCATTGAGTTCACCAATTACTGTGCTATGGTAAGCATTTTTCTTTCATTATTCTATGCATTCTTAAAATTGGGGTTTTTCTGTGGAGAGGTACTTTTTCTTCCTCATTTATTTATTTACTTACATGCTATTGGCACAAAAAAAAATGCATCCTTATTTTACTAAGAAGGCCATCAGATAAAAATTCAATAATTATTATTTTAATTCTGAAATTATTTCAACTCTGCCATCAATAGTCCTTTCTAACTATGTTTTCTTCATCATTTATTCACTATACACCATCCCCCCATCTCTTCTCTCCTCCCAGTCTCACTTACTTTCTTTTAACTGAGCACTTCCTTAATTATTTGAAATAAAAACCAAGTTCCAAAAGCTAGTTTATCTTGTGTTTTCCTATCGGAAGCAATGAAAACAAGAATTTCTCTACACAGAAGAACTGTCAGTGTATTTCCATGTAAATAGGTCTGTGGGGAGTATCTTACATAACCCCTGAATCCATGTACACACTGTTGTAGGAAGCGTGTGTTATGGGACATACTGGATGCAGTTATAAGCATGGGTAACTCACTTGTTTCAAAGTTTGGGGTTGAGAAGTCAATAAAGTTCATAGGACACGCGCATGCACACACGTGCGCACACACACAGATACTATGACTTCTCAGCATCTTGTGACGACTGTGATGCTAAGGATTTCCAGCACACTTACACTTGGTGATGCAGGAATATAACTTTCCACACTTTTATGAAACCTAGAGTTGATATAAAACTATTGTTTTACCCTGAAATGATTTGGGGGTTTCTAAATATAATTAAAGCCAGTAAGGACTCAACTTTTTTTTTTTAACATTTATTTATTTATTTATTTATTTATTTTTTATTACATATTTTCCTCAATTACATTTCCAATGCTATCCCAAAAGTCCCCCATACCCTCCCCCCGACTTCCCTACCCACTCATTCCCATTTTTTTTTTTTTTTTTTTTGGCCCTGGCATTCCCCTGTACTGGGGCATATACAGTTTGCGTGTCCAATGGGCCTCTCTTTCCAGTGATGGCAGACTAGGCCATCTTTTGATACATATGCAGCTAGAAAGACTCAACTTTTAACAATAGATATTTCTGAAAGATAGAAAAACAATCATATAGGTGTACGTAATTGTTCATGTTAAAATGAATAATATCAGAAATTGAATGTGAAAATTTCATGTTACAGTACTTGCAACAAAACACCAATTCTATGAAAATTTCACTGAAAGAATCTTATTTTTATCCTGGGGCAGAAAACAAATTATGAACTAATGTTATTAACGTAAATTAATAATTTTTATAAATTAAAAAAAGAGCAAAGTACATAATTACCAATCACAAATAATTCATGTAAACTCAGATTTTTGGTTTTGTCCAATTACTGCTAAACAGCCTGTTTATATTAGATATATCATTAATGTTTTTAAGTTAATTTGTTTTTCCAACTTTTAAAAGGGATTGTTTTAAAATATATTTTAATTATAAACTAATATACTTCAGTGTGAGGTTTAATAATCCTCAGGGAGAGTCTTTTAAGCAGAGCTTTCTGATTGTTGAGCTGTGCTGCCTAATATGAGCAGTATTCACAGGCAACTGAATAAAAACTCAATTCTTTAATTTTTACCATTTTAAGTGCTGACAAGAAAGTTGGCTCCAGATTATACTGTACTAAACAATATAGACTATTTCAATCATGATAGAAAAATGCTATCTGGTCAGATATTATAATGCATACCTATAAATCTAGCAGGAAGGAGTTGGAGACACACTGAGCTCAGGATTCTGTCTTACTGGGCCATACTGCTGTAGGGCACATACTCAGTAGTTGTCCCTCACCTACACCTTTATTGCTGGGCTGACAGTAGAGCCAGGATCTTCCTCATGCCAAGAGTTTTCTATCACAGAATTCAACTGATCACCATTAAAACCCTTAAAATAAAAATGTATTTATTGCCAGACCAGATTAGAAGCTTCATGCTAAAATCCACATTACTAGTCATTAAAAAATTGTAAAATTGTGGGCTCATGATGTCTGACTTTATATGCATCACTTTCTTGTTTTCTTTTCTCCCCTCCCACTCCCATGCCCCAGGCAGGCTTTCTCTGTGGGATAAAGCCCTGGTGGTTGGTCCTGCTCACACTCATGTAGATCAAGCTGCCCTTGAACTCAGGGATCTGCCTGCTGAGTGCTGGGTTTAAAGTTGTGCGCCACCATGACTGGCTGTATGCATCATTTTTTAAAAAGAGCCTCAACAGACTGGAGTGTGTATTATCAGGTTAGCAAAGTACCTATCACTAAGTGGAAAAGATCTGCCATTTGATTTTATGGTGTCATGATTGTGGTGGCCTATAATTTCTTTGGACCATAGCTTATCTCTGTAGAATTTATTTTACTATACAGAACAGCTGCTATGTATTTAAATTTATCTATACTTGCCAGTTAATACTCAGAGTGAAAACATATGCTACAAGGAAAAAAAATTAAGTACCTCTTTATTGGGTGAGGCAAGGAACACTTCTAACCACCATTTGCAAGTTTAATAATTCAGTATCTAAGTATCAAGACATAATATAAAGCCAGAAATGGCACTTAAATTTGTAAAAACAGCATCTGAAAAGCTAAAGTAGAAGTTCAAGGCCATTCTAGGCCATAAAGTAAATTCCAGGACAGTCTGCACTATAGTGAGACTCTTATCTCCAACAAAACAAAAAAAGACATAATACAAGAGTATATCTAGAAAACAATTTGGCCTTTTCTCCTTTGTAATTTTCCTATATTTAGTTTTCTCTTAATATAAGACAAATGTTTATGTGATAGACTAGGCAGATCCAGGAAAACTGAACCGTGTTCTTACCATACTGGCAAATAATAAGCCAGAAGTATGTCTTACATCTTTAACAATGAAAGACAAGTAAGATCCCCTTGGGATAGGATAACACTGATCTCAAAATATTTCCTGGGAGTGAGGTCAGCACAGCAGCATATTTTATTGGCTTCTTTTTCCTTGAGCTATCAAAAGTTGTGATCTTCTAGTGCTTCAAGTAATTTTACTTACTGAAGAATAATTTCCCCATTAAACTTAATTTGCTTTGTGTTGTCTTAAAAACTGTTTTCATAGCAGTGAGTCAATATCAGTGTAAAGAATGCTTTCAAAGAAATTTGATGTTCCATCATTATTTGCTCTTTAGTAATTCCACTTGCCAAATGTAAGTAAAATTTTCAGCTCTTTATTAAAATTTGAGCCACCCTGTCATACAAATGTAATTAGATGGTGAAAGCTCTACCTTCATGGCAGTCATCAAAAACTGGACAGAGTCCACAAGGTGCCTGGACCAAGCCGGTAGTAGGAGGGTTGGATTTACTGTCCTGTACAGTTTTATGTATCCATCTACCCTGCCAACGGAGCCATACTTCACAGTGATGAGAGTGATCTCCAATTTGCCATCATAAAGGAGGGTATTTGAGCTGGTTCCAATGTCCTCTATGGACATTGCTGATGCCCAGTTCACAGATGTACTTCTACACGTGATGATGAGGCTAAGGAACTGTCTCTTTGTATCACTGAACTGTTTACTTTCTCATTCCGTTTCTCTCTTCATTTGTAGGAATTTGAAATGCTGTTGGTTAAACAACTCAACAAATTCAGATTCAAAATCGTAGTCCCTGCCCATCACAGATCAACCAGTCTGGCTGCAAGTTACAGATTGTAAAACCTTCCTTTTGAAGGAAGCATTTTAGAGCATTGACAAGCTTTCTACTTTCCAAATTCTTAAAAACTGTAGATTTCTGATACAAAGTTACTTTTGTATCAAATATCTGTACCCCATATTCCTTTATTCCCTGCATCCTGCATGACTTTATAGATTAATGTTTTCCTGATGATTGGATACTTTCATTTTATCAGCATTCTGAGAATCCTTTATTCTATATAAAAGACCTGATTTACTCCTTTAAATACCCAAGTGACCCATGAACAACATTCTCTTGATGGCCACTGACCACTGTTGGGCTTTTCTGTGAGGCATTTGCATAAATCTATAATTCTGTTTTCTATTTCCACTAGATTCACATCTGGCATCTGCATATTTTCAAAGCTAACCATTTGAGCACTGTACAACTAATTGGTGCGCTCTTCCCTGGGGTGGACCACATACTCCAAGCTTTCTTCAAGTAAATGTAGCCCAGTATACGGTTGAGGGCTCATGGGTCTTTATATACCCAGTTTAGCATGTTATTTTGATCATAATTCTACTTTATTAGTCTGATCTAATAGTCCTACATTGCAGTGTTACATGTGATGTTCTAAAGCTTTGTGTCATACTACTGCAAATACCAGAGATGAGAGCATAATGTCCAAACATTTTTGCTTTTTTTTTTTTTGATAGGGTTTCTCTCTGCAGCTTTGGCTGTCGTGGGACTTGCTCTGTAGACTAGGTTGGCCTCAAACTCAGAAAATCACCTCCTTCTGGGATTAAAGGTGTATCACCAACACCTGGCTAGTGTATGCACATTTTTTAAAAAAGACATTATTAAATAAATAAAGTGTTTATTTAAATTATATATAAATTGTATGACTAGAATAGTAGCTCTTTTCATGAGCTGTAGGTTCCATATTCTTAGATTCAAGGTATGGATAAAAAATATTCATGAAAAATTATATCAAACATGTACAGATATGTTTCTTGCCATTATTTCTTAAGAACAGTTTAACAACTATTTATACAGAATTATAATTTCTAAGTTATTCAGAAATGCTTATTGTAGGAAGGAAATACATAGAAAGATATATGTAGATTATGCAAATATTGTACCACCTTATGAGACATGAGCAAGTAGGAAGTTTTGTATCTGCAGGGTCCTACAACAAATCTCTCATGGATAACAAGAAATAACACTTTCTTTTTCTCCTTTTTGCTATTTCTCTAGATATAAAGAAGCATACACATATATAACTTGATGAATGGCTATACTGTACAACATATTAGACAGTACTTATTATACAAAGGTCTAAAATAAAATACTAAAATATTCTCAGTCCCTAAAGTTCAAAATTTGTGAAGATTAATATTCTCAGTTGGTAGATTATTTTGGAGAAGAAAATTATTCTTAAAAATTTCTTAAATATCCTACAAGTATTGTTATATTATTTAAATTCTACAACTTAAAAATTATTGTATATTATGGAACACATTTTCAAATGGTGATGATTATACTCTATTTACAGAAATCACTACAGCTTATGTGGAATGCAGAACCTAAAACTAATAAAAGATCAGTTAAATTATTTATCACCCATTCGTGGTCCCTACCAAGTGGATTATAGCTGTGTAGAAGAATGAATCAATTCCTACATGATACAGGTTTAAATTACTTATCATGCCTTCCTCATTCAGAAAGGTACATATACTTCATTCTCCATTTTGTATAGTATAATGGTTTAGGAAATCTAGCAAGTTTAATATTTGTGTGGAAATAATATAAGAACAGGCTTAAGCCTCTGAGAAAATAGAATGTTTCTTCCTTCAAAGAGGATTTTAAATGTACCAGAAAAGAGAATTGTGGAATGGCATGTATGTAACAGGATTTCAGTTGCCTTTAATTATAGTACTAAACAGTAAAACACAGGACAAGATTTTAGGCCAACACTTTAGGGTGGAAGCAGTCTAAGGTAATGTCCTCGGCTTGGGCCCCACCACAGCTGGGGATGGAGCTTAGAATACAGTGCTTACCTCATATGCTCAAGGAGCTTGTTTAGTCCCCATCACTATACAAAAATAAAGTCTAAAAACAGGAGAAGCAAAGAAAAGGGTACAGTGGGTATGTTAGAGTTGGTGTTTAAGGTTACTTTTGTATTGTATAATGTCCAAAGTCTCTTATTTTTATCTCCCTATCTTACTTTTCATCAGGGATTCTAAGTATACCTATAAACACACACACACTTTATTTGACAATTATAAAAGTGTAGCTATAGATATGGCAAAAATAAGATGAAAAATATTTTCATGAATATAACTGAATGTGAACAGTAGTATGTGGACTGCTTTATTGCAGTAGTTTCTTGAAAGTAAAAGTGCAACCCATATAAAGGAAATTTAAAATATGACACAATGATACCATAAATAAATATAACACCATGGAAAAGAAATTTTATGGCCTAAATGAGTCATGTCAATATATAGTAACATAAAGATGCTTAAATTAAAATAAAAGCAATATAAGCACATAAATAACTAAATTCCTAAGAAATTGTATGTTCTGTATAAGTCATAACCTATCTTTCGCGAACTCAAAGACATGGAAAGATTGACACGTAAAATGTGGCTATTATTAAGTTTAAGGGGAATGTGTTGATTAGTAGAGCTTTCAACCAACCAATCAAATCCATCACTAATTTTTTTCTTGTGGGACCATATGCTATACCTGATTAATAGTTAAGTGGTTCTAGGGATGTATGGAATAAAAAGTGAAACAGGAAAAACAGTTTGATGAGAGATATTTTCATTTTATTATACATTTACCAATATGATTAAGCTAATATGTACATATTTTGTCTAATTTAGGCAAGCTTAATACTTTAGGTGATTAGAGAATGTGAACCTAAAATCTAAAATATAATTTAGTTTATATGATAACATTTGACAAGGCCATTTGTAACTATAGGATTGTCTTTATGTACATAAAAAACCTGAATACATGCATATATGTATATATACATATATACACATAATTTTAAAATATAATCTAAAAAATAAAAAAGTAAAAAAAAAAGAAATACAAAACAAACAATCTGACTAAGGGTTAGGGATATAGCTCATTGGTAGACTACCTGTCTATCACAGGTAGGGTCTTGGGCTTGTATCCTAGCACTACAAAGACAAACCATAATGAAACCATGGGTCAATATTCATACTACATAATATAGGTACTAAATACGTTACTTCTTTAAATAAAACAAATGAAGCAGCAATACCACTAAATACCTAGAGAAACTTATTAACTGAACATATTTTATTTTATTAATAACTCATTCATGCAAGAAATATTTTCTCAAAAGAGGCTTTAATTACAGAGGAGGGAGAAAGACTTAATACAGAAGAAGGAGGGGGAGGTAAAATGACAATAAATGTATCAGAAAAAAATCACAAGGCTTCATAGATATGTAAGTTTATACATGATCCTTGTGTCTGTGTATAGATATCGATATACATACACAGTTTAAATGAACTTTTCATCTGAGTCGATAGTGCTCTCCATAAGTCACAGACTAACAGAACCTCTAACACCAGACCTGAGAAGCCCCCTTCCGGTTGTTGGTCAGGGCTATCTAAGAGAATCCCAAAACATAGGCTATTGCTGTTGTCCATGGTCGCCTCCAAAAGGTTCAAGTACGTTCCAATTGCTGAGAATACCATGTACTTTGGACACAAGACCCAGAGGATTTGAACTGGTTCTAACATGAAGCCCCCTGCCTGAGGACTAGCACTGATGGTACCAGAATTAAGGGTCCCACTCTTTATTACTTTGCCTGGCTGCTATGTTAGGAGCTGTGCCTCATTTTCCTATGCAGAACCCTGAAAGCTCAAGTTGCCTTCCCTACCATGAAAGACTGAAATCTTCTGAAACAGTGAATCAAATTAGCCTGCCCTCTCAAGTAGTGCTGTCACTGAAATGAGAAAAGTAACTAACACAGGCATAAAAGGCTTTAATGTTCAGTCTTATTTGATGACATAATTAATCCAAATATTAATAGTTTATATTTATCATTAACATAACCCTGAAAATCCTAAATTAGAAATACAATAAATAAGTTCAAATAGAATATTAAAGTTTTACTTTACATTTCAATAAGATGCACACAGGGAGTGGCAAGGTAATAATACTACCATTGTCAATATCCAAAATATTTAAAAATGATCAAATTAAGGAAAATTTCAGAAAACAAAAGCTTCATCAACATCTTAGTTGATACTCTAAAGACACATGTATTTCCTGTCTTTAAAAACACATTTTTGTCTATTATCTCAAAGTAAAGTTAATTATATTTTTTCAAAAGTGACAAACTAATTAGCTAACAGAGTTAATACTATTAAAAAGTATTATTTCCTGTGCTCATTTTGGTTAAACCATACTGGGAATTTCTAAAATGGTCCTATTGAAGGAAAATAATAAAACAGCAATAACAAAACTAAACCCTAGGTAAAGTCAGAAAATGGTGAGGTATTACACAAAGAGAGGCATTACCAAAGGTAAGACCTGATAGACGGCAAAAGTACTATACTAATAAGACTCTTTTATTTAAAATCTCCACAATTTTCAAAAGATCTTGAAGAAAATTAAGAAATTCCCAAACTGAGAGGTCACTAATATCCAACAACACTCACCCAACTATTGGTAGGAGACCTCTTGAAGACCCAGATGCTTGAATCAGCTGAAATAGTACCAAGTTTTTTACTGAGTACTCTTTAAAAATGCAATAGAGAATAGGCTAACTCCATATTATAAAAATACCTGAATGTTATTCATATTGACAATTTTACATACTATTAGTCTAAATGTCCCAAAGGAAGAATAAGGAATAGTGAATTCCAAAGTAAACAAAATTATGCTGCATTTGTGTTAATTTTAATTCTTAGTGATACAGGTCTAACATTTAAGTATTGTAAACACACCAGCAGAATAACTTTTCTAAATTATTATGTTATAAATCTTAAAAGAAAATAAGATATTATAACATTAGCTTCCTAAAAGCTGTGAAGAAATATACTTTTTAAAGATAATACAAATTCTCCAACACTATTTCAGTAACACACAGGGAAAGGCTTTTATTTTATTTTTAATTACTTCAATTTTTTAAAAAAATGTAGTTCTTTAGGTCTTTTAATTATACTAGTGATTTTTGTAATAAGGATTCTCATAATTGAACACAAGGCTTCAAAAATTAATAACCAAATGAAAGAATCAAAAGTGAATACTACTTTTAATATTACTGTTTAATATTGTTAAAATATGAAGTTATCAATTTAGCAGAAAGTATATGCTAGAACCTAATTTTAAAGAGCAGTGGAATAGAATTAATACAAGCTAGGAAAAATAGAGAACAGAAGTGCTTTCTCAGTCTCTACCAGTTAAAGATAAAGAAGGTAACCACATTCCACCCCAACCCATATGTTTCTTTCTCCAAACATCCACACGGCGATTATGGACTGACAACTACAACCATGGGAACGGTTAGGTACAAAGCTGGACGACTATAATCTTCCCAAGCAGTTTAAATATAAAAACTACTTTTCCTTATAGATATGTAACAAGTAGAGGAATAAGTGAAACAAGACCCATTTGGTTGAAAGACGCCAGAGAGAGACAAATACAGAACAGACTTTTTAATGTCAAGCACGCATACTCAAGCTGACAAATACTTAAGTGGTACACCAGCTGGGAAATGATGTAAGAGATACAGTACTAGGGATAGGCCTGCAATATAACCTATCTATAGCTTCTTCATCGTCCAGCACTTTTTAAAGACTTGAGAATAGCAAGAAAATAATGAAAGTGGGAAGCACAAAAAATATTTTGAGAGGTGCCCATGAAGAAGTTGAGAACAGGAGGCGGATAACAAATGGCTAGCACTAGAGAGCTGACACTCTTATTGGCTCTAGTAAGACAAAAAAAGAAGTCGTTAACAATAAAGTAGGGACTGATATATAAGAAAAACCTAAACAATGCAAACTTTAAATGACAAAGCATGCCAGTATTACCTTTCTTTCGAAAGAGTGCATTTAGGTAACTTTCTGCTTGGCATTCAATCTTATCAGTGTGGGACTGGCCCTGAGATGATAGCTCCTCTGTTGGCGTTGACTGTGAAGAATCAAGAGATGGTATACAATCCTAAAATTATAAGAAAGTAACATACCTCATTACTTTTGATTTAAACCTGAGATCCAATTAATATATAAAAATTGTTTTAATGTTCATTTTCTCTGCCTTTCATAAAATCCCAAATTATATCAAAAGAATATAAAATCTGTGATAGAATTTAGGACAAAATATACTTCTAATAGAAGAACAAAATAACCTTATTCCTTACCAAAATTGTGATAAAATATGTGTGTGTGTGGCGGGGGGGGGGGGGGTAGCGGGCAGGCACTGCCGAAAAGTTTATGCATGCAGTGAAGTCTAGCAAAGCAGAGGCGCTTAAAGGATTTCCAAATTCTCCTCAGCTCTGCTCATCATAACAGAGAAGGAATCAGGATTTCTTACCAACAAGAAGTGCTGGTTACACACATCTATGTCCTTTAAGACAGTAGGCACGTATTTCATCATTAACACAGGAAATATTTCTGATAGCCAAAGACTTTAAAAGTAGTAAAACAGTTATAAACATATAGATAGTAGCATATGATCCCCTTACTACCAATTGCTAAAAAACATGATTGCAGTGTTCTTATATAAGCTATATTTCCAAGCTCACCCTTGGATACCTAAATACCAACCTGACCTCATGAATCAGAAAGTAGTAAAAAATAAATATGGAAGAAAACCAAACCAAACCAAAAGCAAGCAAGCAAACAAACAAACAAAAAGGGAGGATAGAAGAGAAGAAAAAGAAAAAATTAGGGTTTTTTTTTAAACTAAACTAAATGTTGAACATAATCTTTTCATTCAACAAAAATGAAGTATTTAAAGTTTCACTGAGTCACAAATTATCAGAACTTTTAAAAAAAAAAAGAACTGTGTTACAATTGTGTGATTATTTTAAAAATAACTTCATGGCACTAAAACTTACACTGACTGCTTCTCTCTGTAGGTTACAAAATGAACATTTTTCATCCATAGACCAGTCAGTCAGCTCTTCTGGTTCACAGTCTTTAAAAGAAGGAAAATATTCATTAAATATACTAACTTTATTTAAACCAGCAAAATCACCATCTTCCACAGCAATGGAAAAGGAAAAAATGAAAAAACAAAAATAAAACCTAACTACTAACAATAATGAGAGAAAGTCTGCATTTCAAATTAACCTTTTGATATCTAGAAAAATAAAACAGTATAGGCCATACGGAGACAAAATACCAAGAATAATGAGCTGGTTATAGATTAATAATTTTCTAACAATATAATTTTAAGTATCATCTATTCACATTAAGGATTTAATGATTACTATTTATTCATTTCCTTTTTATTTTCATTATGACAGTGAGACCAAAGGGGTAGATATAACAAAAGAAAGGAATAAATTTTGTACAATATCAAAGAAAATATAATATAGAGAAACAGAAGAAAAGGTGTTGAGAATACCCAAACTTGGGAAAATAGAATTATGTCTACAAAAGCAAGGAACAATCCAATTAGATCGAAAATAAGGTCAGACTTTTTCATTTCCAAAAGCTTGGTTACAAAAGAAAAAGATGGAGTAAACAAATAAGTAATGTCATCCAATACAAATCATGTACAGACTAGTGCTGCTCTCAGCCTTGGTCAGAGAAATTCCTGTTTAGTGTTTACAGTTAACACAGAGACTCAAAATTGGGCAAAGTGTTGAGAACAACCTACTGTTGAACGCTCAGCCTTATGGGACGTCTCTATCACATTCTACACTCTGAGACTCAGGAAGCATCTTGGAAAAAGAAACAGAATTTAAGAGCTGGGGCATGGAGAGAAGTTGTCTTCTGGACCTGATGGAGCTATCGAGGCTATGAACTCAGAGGCAGTGGTTACCTGCTGAAGACAGGAGTTTTCCACATCCCACCATAAATGCAGAGGGGGCTCATTAGGCCCCCTTCTTCCATGAAGAGTTAAAGGCACTTAGTGGGTAGTGGCTGAGGGGAAGACCTATCCACAATAACGTAGTCACTGGTCACATTAACTTTACTCAAATAAATAACTCAATCTCATAAAAGCAACTCTAAATGCAGATGGGCAAAAAAATAAAGAAAAAAAACTTAGAAAAAGACTTGGGCAGACTTGGGAAGGGGAATAAGTGAGGATAATATAGACAGGAGTAATATAATCAAAGCACATTATATACATCTATGATATATGACCTATGGGACAAGTTTAAGTAAATGGGTTACTTTTTTTTTTTTAAATGCTATTCTTTACAATCCAACAGTTCTAACACTGAAAAAAATTCTGGAACATAAAAATACTTATCTGCTAAGGACATGTTAAGAAGGTATGGTGACACTGTCATTCTACTTACTTTTAGTAGATGGAGTGACTTTTAGAATCACTGATAACAACAGAACACCTTTCCAATTTTTTTCCCTAAATAAACCTGCATGCAGAACTTTACATGGGAAGCTTTTATTCTCTGAGACAGCTATACAGTGGCCAATTGGAAAACCATCTTTTTTTAATTATATATTTTCTTCATTTACATTTCAAATGCTATCCTGAAGGTCCCCTATACCCTCCCCCGGCCCTGCTCCCCTATCCACCCACTCCCAGTTCTTGGCCCTGGCGTTCCCCTGTTCTGAGGCATATAAAGTTTGCAATACCAAGGGGCCTCTCTTCCCAGTGATGGCCGACTAGACCATCTTCTGCTACATATGCAGCTAGAGACACGAGCTCTGGGGGGTACTGGTTAGTTCATATTGTTGTTCCTCCTATAGGGTTGCAGACCCCTTCAGATCAGTGTGCTACAGAAATTCTTTTAAAAGCTCAATAGAGCTGAAGATGTATCTCTTCTAAGTTACACAGAAATTAAAGTGTACTGTTCCTGGTATGATAATCAACAATTATACTGGCTAGGGTCACTCTTATGGCTCCCTTCTACATTAGTCCCAACATCGAGTGAAAGATCATAGAAATGTGTAGAAAGACCTTTCCAGTATCACAAAAATAGTATTAATACTTACATACATTTGCAAAGAGCAGTAAATGGGAACATAAGACATAAGGTAAAGTTATTTGAAGATTGGAGATCTGGACTGGAAACACATGTAATAGCTATGACTTTTCAGGACAGAGTTTTGTTTCAATTAGCTTATGCATGTAATGTGGATTATATTACCCAATTTACAGACAGACAAAAATGTTATAAAACCTAACATATACAACACAGAACCACCAAATGCTCTTTTTTTCTAAATTTCTAAATTTCTGTACCATCAAATATGTATTTGATAATTGTTATTCTGTAGAAGATTAAATGCCTGCTTAAGAATATATGCTCAATTTTCTACATACAACTTTACATACAAAAACTGTAAATAATCTAACAATTAAAAACAATTCCTTCCTGGGCTTGGGAGATGGCTCACAGGGCTTTGTAAAGGCACATCTTACAACTCATGTTTGAACCCCAGAAATCACATTTAAAAAGTCAATGTGGTGGCATGAATTTATAATCTTATCACTCCTATACTGAGATGAGAGGGAGAGACAGGAGAATCACTTGAAAGCTGTGGCCAGGTAGCCTGCAAGATGAAGGCAGTACAAACGAGAGACCGCTTCAAAAAGGAGAAGAATTGACACCCCTGGAAGTTATCCTTTCCCCAGATATACACACACACACATACACACCCCAAAAACTTGGGGGGAAAATGAGTCCTTAAAGAATTTTAGTTGTTTTGATCCTGGACTAAAGATATGTATATCATTCATTGCTGAGACTTTGAAACAAAACGTATAATCTAACCCTATTTGAAACAGGACCATATTTTGTAGGGTCTGGGTGGCTTGGAACTTACTCGATAGACCAGGATAGCTTTGAATTTGTAGAGATCCTTCTCTCTTCCCACTGCTAGTATTACAGATCTGCATGGCACCCAGGGCTCCCCCCAGTTACCCTGACATTTCACTGTCCACCACAGGAACTTAATGTAAGTGTAACCCTCAGACTTGCATACATAGACTGCTGTGCAGGTTCCTTAAATCACTCCTAAGTAGTCATGGATTTCAGAGCTACTTATTTATGGAGGATCAGTGCTGTAATACATGATTTATATCAAAGACAACAGTTTTGAAAAGTCAAGGAATCCTGATTTTTTATTTTTATTATGGCTTCATGAGAAAAACATAACACTGAAATTTTTGAAAAATGGTTAATAGACTTAGGATTAAACAAGCAAACAAACAAACAAAAACCCCAAACTAGTTGTAAGGGGTGCAGAGAGGGATGTTTCAGTAATTAAGAGAACTGGCCGTGCTACCAGAGGACCGACCTGCTCAGTACCCAGCACCCACACGGTGGCTCACAACTATCTATGGCTTCAGTTCCAGGGGAATCTGATGCGTTCTGGATTTCTGTGTACATGGTGCAGACATGAATGCAGGCAACACACATAGAGGTGGCTTTTAGGCATTAAAATTTTTTTAAAATTTTAAAAATATATGAATTCAATGAGTTTTAATTTCAATTTATAACTATCAATTGTAAAATAAAAACCAAAGTTCAAAAAGATTAAAATAGTGTATCTTTATTGAAATAGGTATGATAACATACACTTATAATCCTAGTACTCAGGAGGCTGAGGCAGGCTGACAGAAGTTCAAGGCTGGCTTACTTCACATAGTGAATTCTAGGCTTAGCCAGGGTTACAGTAAGACCGCACCAAAATTACCAAAAAATTAAATATGCTTACAAATAAAAGGCAATAAATAAAAAGTGATTGTAAAAGCTGATGTAGGTGCAGGGACATTCTACATACTAGCTGTGGCCAAGCAAGTATGATTTTTCAGGCTTTAGTCTCTTCTTGGGAACTTGAAGAGAGTAATACTTGCATGTTAAAGCTGTAAGGTAAGTTAATATAAAAATATGTATGTAATTTAAAAAAACACAGCTTTCATTTACTTTGAAAACTTTATTCTTTTTAGTATAGTTTATTCACAGCATATAAATTATACTTCCCAAAGACAAATTTCAGTGAAAGATAAAAACCTAGATTTTATTTTGTGTTGCTCATTGAACAATGGGTTTAAGTTTACTGACTTCCGAGAAACATACTGAAAGATGGCACTGCAGCTACAAAGTAACACTAGGTCTACAGCTTTAGCTCAGTGGATGGGTCTGAATCCTGTTAACACACACACACACACACACACACACACACACACACACACACACACACACACACACACGTGCAAGCTAACATAGGTCCATGCATGTGTACAAACACACAAGCACAGTTTTATATGCTTATACCAATTTGTGTTATGAGACATTTTAATAACTACATAAAAAGAGACTCCCTGCCTCCCTGCTGTGTTTGCTTTAATTCCTTCTGCCTGTCCCCACCTTTTTTTTTTTTTTTTTTTTTGGTTCTGTTTTTGTGTTTGTTTTTCTGAGAAAGACTGTGAAGTTCAGGGGAATCTGGGAGAAGTTGGAAGAGGGGAAAGAATATGGCCACAATATATTGTATTAAAAAATTGAAGAAAGAACTAAAGTACAAAGAGAAAAAAATCTCATCTACAAACTGCACTATCAAAAGATAATGATTGCAACATTTGCTATATATCCTCCCAGTTTGTAGTATAGGCCTTTCTAAAAATTAAGATCAGCTGGTACTTTGAAAAGATAATACAATCCATAAATCTCTAGCTAGACTAATTAGGAAAAAAAAAGAGGGAAAAAAATCAAGTGTCAGAACAGATGGGCTAGTCATTTCTGAAGTTAGAGATGTTGGAAGAATAAAGGGATGTTACAAATAACATTATGCCCAGAAATTCGATAACTTAGGGGAAATGATCAACTCCTCTAACAAGAAGGCAACCAAAGCCCAGGCAAAAACAGATAGCCTCAGGGAGGCCGGAGCTATTAAAAATAGATCAAGAAGTAAGCAAACATCTGCCAAACAGAAAACACCAGTCCGTATGGAACTCTACCATCCATTCTAGAAAACTGAAACAAAAGAAATGCTTCCCAATTCTGGTTCTATCACTATTCAAATACCAAGATCAATCCAAACACATCCCACCCAGAAGATATAAAGATTCAAATATGTATGTGACAAGATGGTCAAAATCAAATGTCATTAGGGATCTACACACTGAGAAAACAAGGTACCAGTATAGACCTATTAGAATGAAAAGTCCCAAACGCAGCTATTAAAGGCTAGCTAGTAAGGACTAGCAACAGTAAGGGAACAGCAAGGTCATTCACTGCTGGCGGGAATTTGAAGCAGACCAGCGACTTTTGATAACAGTCTAGCAGTTTCTAAAATACATAAACATAGTCTTCCCAATGATGATGTTATTCACATTAATTAAAGAAAGTTGAAAACTTCTGTCTACCCTCGAAGTTGAAGATATTTAAAGAAGCCTTATTTAAAATTGCCAAATTTTCAAAGTGATCAAGATGTGCTTCAGTAAGTAAAGAGATAAGCAAACACTAGTCAGATTCACACTAGGCAAAAATATTAAGAGACACATTAAAAAAAGTACTAGTGAGCCACAAAAAGAAAGATCCGCAAATGCATCCTGCTAACGACATACAAACCCATTGTATGTGACACTGTGGGAAAAAGCCAAAACCTGGAGCCAGTTAAAATACAGAATGTTTTCCACAGGTTGGGAGAGAAAGAAGAAGGAAAGGTGGAGTAAAGGAGATGGATAGGACAATGGCAGCATTGTGGACTATTATGGTAGTGATAGCATTCACGAACCCAATATGTCTAACAAACTAATTTCTAAAGGAATATAAGTATTTATGCAAACATGTATACAAAACAGATGAGGCTGTAAGTCCCAGCTTTCCACTTGGATTAGCAGAGAACAATGAAGTTTAACACTAATTTCAAATATGGCTGTGAAAAGGAAGCTTGTAAGAAAGGAAGGTTGAGGAATACACCAGTTTTGAGTTCAAAGTTTAAAGACCCCAAAGACCTTAAACATCAGATGATAATACATCTAGTATCAGCAATAGGTGCTTTGAAAGCTAGACAGGAAACACTGCAATAGTCCTCTGTATGCCTGGGTTAAGACCCATTCCCATCCAAGGATTGCTTAAAATAATATGAAGATAGGTCATAAAATGTGAATAAGTTTGAAACCACTAATAAAATAAAAATTCCTTTATGGTTATAAAATTCTATAAAATTAGATATAAGGTTCATCTAATAAAAACTAGACAATATGATCAATGGCAATTTAAAAAAAAACTTGCCTATAAGAGTATTTGCAAGAAAACTACAGAAATGATCACTTAAAAACATTTTTGTATTTTAAATTATATATTTTCAGTAGAGAAAATATATAAAATCACTCATAATCCACATTTCAAAAAATAATTACCATTTTGGTATCTCTTCTTTCTAGTACAGTTTAAAAAAGAGAGACATACTTTTAAAACCCTACTGTTGAAAATTCGAAACACTTTGATTTTAAGACATACAGAAATCAAGTTGGAATAAACTCAAAAATTCTCTCCCTGCTGGCTAGTTTTCACTTTGCCGGAAAGTGCCATACAGTCCATTGGGAGAGAAAAGCCATCAAACTTCACCAGCTGACCTACCAGGCAAGATATATCCACTGATGCAAAACGTGCAAATGTTGTTTGGGTAACCAGCTACCTTTTAATTGGATTTCAAAGTCTTCTCTGAAAGAGGGAATTTGTGCCTGGTACTGTAAACTTGAAAGGTCCTAGGTCCTAGAGAGGTACCTATTACTGTTGTCTTGTTACAGGGATGTCTTGTCAAATTGCCTTCTAAATATTTGCTTTTTTATAAACAGATTCATGCTACCCTCAACTTGGCCAAGAAAGCTTTACTCTACACTTTAACGCAGTGGTCAGAAGTTAATCAAAGTGCTGGGAATAAGTGACTACTGGGTGCTCAGCCCTAAATGAGACATCTATATCAACTCCCCTCCCCCGAGGCTGTGGGAACATCAAGGGAGATGGGGTGGAAAGAATTATGGGTCAGAGAATGGGGAAGAGTGCCATGAAATACTGTCTTTTGTACATGCATGGCTACTGTACTCATAAACAGCAGCTAGTTACCTACACAGTATCAAATCAGCAAGATCAGTTGACATTCCAACAGGACTCAGTGGGTTCTCTATATATTTTTAAAAGTTAGAGGCTATGAAGAATAGGGTAAGGAAATATTTTGGTGGTACCCGAGGAAGCTGGGAGAGGTGAGCTGAGAGTGCACTTTGATCAAGATACATTGCATACATGTATAACACTGTGAAAGAATAAATACAATTATTCTATTAAAAATTTATTAAAACCTTTTATCCTTTCTAGCAAAAATACATCAGTATAGCTATATTTTGGGATGTTTAATTTTAAATGTCACCTTGACATAATGTAGGAATATCAAGAAAGGAAATCTTAATGAGGACTATTTAGGTTAGGCTGGCCTATGGTCATGTCTGTGTGAGACTACCTTGATTATTAATGAAGTAGGAAGACCTACCTACTGTGGCTGATACCATCTACATAGGGGATTTGGAACTGCATTAAGAATGGAGACGGATATACACAGAAGATGCTCCAAAATGTAATAAGGACACATGTTCCAGAATGTTCATAGCAGCCTTATTTATAATAGCCAGAAGCTGGAAAGAACCCAGATGTCCCTCAACAGAGGAATGGATACAGAAAATGTGGTACATTTATACAATGGAGTACTACTCAGCTATTAAAAACAATGGATTTATGAAATTCTTAGACAAATGGATGGATCTGGAGGATATCATCCTAAGTGCGGTAACCCAATCACAAAAGAACACACATGATATGTATCCAATGATAAGTGGATATTAGCCCAGAAGCTCAGAGTACCCAAGATACAATTTGCAAAACATATGAAACTCAAAAAGAAGGAAGACCAAAGCATCAAAGATTTTGATCCTTAGAAGGGGGAACAAAATAGCCATGGATGGAGTTACAGAGACAAAGTGTGAAGCAGAGAAGGAAGAGACTGCCCCACAGGGGGGTCCTTCCCAAAAAACCACCACCAAACCCAGACACTATTGCATGTGCCAGCAAGATTTTTCTGACAGGGCCCTGATAGAGCTCTCTCTTGTGAGGCTATGCCAGTGCCTAACAAATACAGAAGAGGATGCTCATAGCCATCCATTGGGTGGAGCAAAGGGTCGATAATGAAGGAGCTAGAGAAAGGACCCAAGGAGTTGAAGGGGTTTGCAGCCCCATAGAAGGAACAACAATATGAACTAACCAGTACCCCCAGAGCTCCCTGGGACTAAACTAACAACCAAAGAAAACACATGGTGGGGCTCATGGCTCCAGCTGCATTTGTAGCAGAGGATGGTCTAGTTGGTCATCAATGGGAGGAGAGGCCCTTGGTCCTGTGAAGGTTCTATGCCCCTGTGTGTGGGAATGCCAGGGCCAGGAAGCAGGAGTGGGTGGGTTGGTGAGCAGGGGGAGGGGGAAGGGGATAGGGGACTTTCGGAGGGGAAACTAGGAAAGGAGATAACATCTGAAATGTAAATAAAGAAAATATCTATATAAAAAAAACAAGGGTGGAGATGGGGTGCTTAGTTCGAGCATGCATACGTAAACCCACTGTTCATATCTCATGATTGTCCGTGTTATGACAAGTGGCTTCATTTCTCATAATGATGGACAATAATCTAAAATTATGAGCCAAACAAGTTTTCTTCCTTAATTGCTTTTGTCGAAGGAACATGAAATAAAACTCATACATAACACATAAACAGCAATTTTATTTTCTTCAGTCCAATAATCCATTCATGTTAATTTATTCAACATAACTCTTAATAACTGAATATATTTTAATTACTAATACAAAATCATTTAACAGCCTGTTATTGTAGCAAAGCTATCCTTAAAAGCCTGTAACAGCCATATGTGTGTGTGTGTGTGTGTGTATACACACACACACACACACACACACACACACACACACACACACACACACACACACACATATACACATACATATACATATCTTCTGGAAATTTGATTACTTTCTATAAATCCATAAAAAGGTTATTAATGTATAAATACTATCTTTTAAACTTTTAACATTTACTTATAAACCCTTTCAGGAATATTGTACTGCTAATACACAGGGCCCCATAAAGTACGCTAACTTAACCTTGATAAACACAAGATTTTATCATTAAAAGTAAGTCTTTACAATTTGATAATAAATTTTTGTTTTTTAGAATAACTCATAACAAAATTTGATGGTGATTCCTTAAACATTTATAAGCATGTTATAACAGCTGAATATAATCTAATCCAGAAATAATATAGGTACTCAATTTCCAAAACTCATACAGGAGGAAGGTAGTGGGAATTCCTGGATATAAGCAAAGTATAATACATGATACAATGCATAAAAATGACATGATATATTGGATGGATCACAGGGCCCCCAATGGAGGAGCTAGAGAAAGTACCCAAGGAGCTAAAGGGATCTGCAACCCTATAAGTAGAACAACAATATGAACTACCCAGTACCCCCCAGAGCTCGTGTCTCTAGCTGCATATGTATCAGAAGTTGGCCTAGTCGGCCATCAGTGGAAAGAGAGGCCCATTGGTCATGCAAACTTTATATGCCTCAGTACAGGTGAACGCCAGGGCCAAGAAGTGGGAGTGGAGGGTATGGGGGACTTTTGGGATAGCATTGGAAATGTAAATGAAGAAAATACCTAATTAAAAAAATTTTAAAAAATGACATGATAAAAAGGCAGTATGTTATAATGTTAGCTTAAAAGGATGTAGGGTGGGAGAGGCGGATCACTAAGTAAAGCACTTGGTACACAAAGCGTGAGGAGCTGAGCCTGAATCTTCAGAAGCTACAGAAATTTACGTGCATGTCTGTAATTTCAGTATTCCTACAGTAAGATGGGAGGCAAAGACAAGAGAATCCTTTGAAGCTCATGGTCCAGCCAGCTTAGCTAATGCAGCAGCAGACAACAGAGAGGTCTAGTCTCACCAGAGGGAGAAGGTTATCCTCTCACTTCCCCACGTATGAAATGGCATATGCGATTTACTCCCACGTACCCTTACACAGGTACATGGAAATAATTAAAATGAAACATTATGCAGAATTTACAAATTATCATAATTTTGGCACATGTGAGAAAAATCCTATCAGTTTGATTTCAAGATAGTAATGTTACTATGATGTAAACAATTAAAATATCCTACAGACAGAGCTGTTGAAATGAAAAATGAAACAAACTTAGTAAGAAACGTACTACCAGAAACCTGCAGGCCATTCCTGCCAAAGACTGACTGCAGATCTTCAGCTGTCCTTATAGTTTCCCAGTCCAACCCCTGAGACTCATCCCCAGCTCTGTAGATCTCTCACTGCACCTCCTCCATCTCCAGTGCAACATACAGACTTTACACTCCTAATGTCTCTCCCTCCACTTACTGCTTTATCCAGGCCCCTAAGTCCTGGAGGCGTTTCCTAGGATTCCACAAGCCACCCTAGTTAGACGGGTAGACGGGATAATTACAGATCTTCACCTTTCTCGTGTAATCCTCAGTTGTGCAGCACATCACTTGCTACAGTAGCCCCTTCCTCTTTGTTCCCATCTCCAGTGGAGCACACAGATCTTCCCCTCCAGACTGCTTGTGTTCCACTCATTGCTTATCCCAGACACAACTCTAGCAGGCTCTCACTGGGAACCCACTTTGGCCAAGAAGCAAGAGGCTAACTGAAGGTCTTTGCCTCTTGCTCCATTTCTCTAAATCTAATCCGCTAGTCTCATTCGCAGCTCTCAAACAGACCTTGTTCCTCTCTGACCCCACTCCCACAGACAAAGCAGATCCTACTGGAATACTCTGTTTTCCTACCTGAGATGGACTTCCTCAGCCTTGTCCCTCCAAGCCCATTCCCATTTCTAAGTGTCAGAACCCAGTACTTGGAAACACTTTCCACCTGGAACTTGCAGTGATCACATATATCAAAATTGGAGAAGAATTTTTTTTAACAAGCCACACGAAAGTACCACAATCTCCTAAAAATCAGAGACAGCAACAGAAACCAAAAACCAAAACAGCCACAAATAAAATAAAAAAGGGGGAAGAAACCCAGGTTGAAATTTCAATTACACTCTTGCCAATATACAAGTCATCCAGATAAAAACAAAACAGAGATGAGATTGGATGCATTCAGGGTGGTATGGTCATGGCTTTACAGAGCAATTGATGGGAGATGAAGAAAGGCCTTCTACAAAATTCAATACCCCTTTGTGATAAAAGTTCTGGAGAAAATAGGGATACAAGGGGAATACCTCAACCCAATAAAGGCAATTAACACCAAGCATACAGATAACATCAATTTAAATGGAGAAAAACTCAAAAGCAATTTTATTAAAATCAAAATAAAGAGGAAAGAGGTAAGGTTGTCCATATACATATTCAGTATGGTACTTGTTGTCTTAGCTAGAGCAATTAAAACAACAAAGGATACCCAGGGGGATACAAACTGGAAAGGAAGAAATAGTGATAAAAGTATATCTACTCACAAATGAAATGATAGTGTATATATAAGTGACCCCCTAAATTCTACCAGGAAACCCCTATAGCTGATAAACTCTTTCAACAAAGTAGTTGCATACAAAATTAACTCACAGATTAACTCCTATATACAAACGACAAATGGACTGAGAAAGAAAGAAATCAGGGAAACAACACTTTTCACAACAGTCTCAAATAATAAAAAGTATCTTGGAGTAACTCTAACCAAGTAAGTCAAACACTTGCATAGCAAGAACTTCAAGACGTTTAAGAAAGAAACGAAAGAAGCTATCAGAAGATGGAAAGGTCTCCTATGCTCAATAGATCAAAAGCATTAATATAGTACAAGTGGCCACCTACCAAAAGCAATCTACAGATTCAATGCAATCCCCATCAAAATTCCAACAAAATTCTTCACAAATCTTGAAAGGACGAGTAGTTCAATTTTCTATGGAAAAACACACATACACACACACACACACATACACACACACACCAAAAACAAAACAAAAAAACACCCCAGAATAGTTAAAGTAATCATAAATTTAAAAACAAACAAACAAACATACATGCAGGAGATATCACTATTAGTGATTTCAAGTTGTATTACAGATCTATAGTCTTAAAAACATCATGGTGTTGGCAGAAAAACGGACACAATGATCAATGGAATCAAGCTGAAGACCCAGACATAAATATACACACAAGGAAAAAACAACTGATTTTTGATAAAAAATTCAGATACACATTAGAAAAAAGTCAGCATCTTCAACAAATAAATAGTGCTAGTCAAAGTGGATGGCTATGGCTATATGTAAAAGAAAGTCCAAACTGATCCATACTTTTCTCCCTGCACAAAACTCAAGTCCAAATAGATCAAATTCCTAACCATAAAACCAGATACACTGAACCTGACAGAAGAGAAAGTGGGGACCAGCCTTGAACACATTGGCAAAGTTAGAGTTTCTGAACAGAACACTAATAGCACAGACATTAAGATCTATAAAGATAAATGAGACCTCATGAAACCTAGAAGCTTCTGCGGGGTAAAGTGCATTGTTATTCGGACAATGAGTCAGCCTACAGAATTAGAAACTATTTTTACTAACTAAACGTCAGATAAGAGGCCTAATATGCAAAATGTATGAAGAACTCAAAAAACTAAGAATCAAACAAATATGCCAATTAAAAAATATGGTACAGGTCTAAAAATAATTCTTAAAATAGGAAATTCAAATGACTGAGAAACATTTAAAGAAAAATTTGACATACTTAGCCATCAGGGAAATGCAAGTCAAAAATACTGTAAGATTCTATCTTACACCTGTCAGCTAAGAACAACGCAAGTGACTAACTAATGTGGGTGAGGATGTAGAACAATGAGAACACACCTCCACTGCTGGTGGGAGTGCAAACTCATAGAGCCACTACGGAGATCACTGTGGCAGTTCCTCAGAAAGCTGGAAATCAACTGACCTCAAGATTCAGCTATACCACTCTTAGGCACATACCAAAGGATTCTTCATTTTACCAGAGATACTTGTTGGTTTTATTCATAACAACCAGAAACTGGAAATAACCTAGATATTCCTCAACAGAAGGTGAGGATACTTGCAGGAAGTGGGTCATGAAATTTGTAGGTAAATGGGTAGAACTAGGGAAAAAATATCATGCTGAGTGTGGTACTCTAGACCCAGAAAGACAAATATGGTATGTTTTCACTGATACATGGATATTAGTGGTTAAGTCTATAGTCATCATGCTATAGTAGAACCACAAAGGCTAGGTATAGTGTAAAGTACTGGAGGATGGGCAGGGTAGAGGGATAAATCAATTTAGGAAAGGGAAATAAAACAGTTTAAGGATGAATGGATGGATGGATGGATGGATGGATGGATGGATGGGAAGTGGTACAAGAAGACCAAGGTGGGAGGGGAGCAAAGAAAGGAATACAGAGAGAGACAGCTAAAAATAAGGGCCATCTGAGCCGTAGTATGGAAGCATAATAGTAGAAGCTTCCTAATACATATACATATACATACACACATACACATACACACACAAATATGAAGGCCATCTAAATTAAATTACCAAATGATGGAAAAGAGAGCTCCAACTGGTCATCTCTTTGTCACCATGAATCTAAGACCTGGGATTGGGTTATATCTGATTGAGATGTTGGTCAAAAGAGTCCCACAAGAATCTCCAAACAACCCAGGGTGTTGCCAAGACTACAGGTTGCTTTCCACTAACTGACAGAAAAGCTCCAATGCTGAAGACACAATACCTACACATCTCACTGAACTCTAGCTAGTACTTACATAAAGTCTTCACCCATTCACGCTAACATCTTTGTTATGGGAAAGTACTCTGTGTAATACCAAAAGTGAAATGTAAATACCAACCTAGCCACAAATCCTTTGATCTACAATGGTGTCCGATACAATAGTGTAACGATCTACAATAGTATAACGATAGCACAAAGCTGTGGGAGTAACAAACTAATATGTTTGATTTAACTTAAGGCTCATTCCACAAGATGAAACCTATACCTAACAGATTAGGTAACCAACCTATGAGGAAAACTAAATATCATTTTTATTTAAAAGAAAAAAAAGTAGCTATAAAGTAACTCCTATTGATATTCTGCTAGATAGTTTCATAGTTCAGTGCCTTGCTCAAGATTCTTCTTAAAGCAGATTAAAACAAATACAGAGTCCCACATTCAAATATTATGCAGAGTTAGAGACCTTGAAACAGGAAACCCTAAGTGGGATGTCCCCATGAAATGCTCACATAGGAGTTTAGGGAACCATGTAGAGGACAAGGCAGAAGAGCATTAAGAGCCAGAGGGGAAGGAGAAACTAGCACAAGCCCTCAAAATCAACACGATCCAAGCTCATGTGAATTCACAGAGCCTGTGCATGCACAGGGTCTGCATGGGTCTACACCAGTTTGTCTGCACATACAGTATGGCTTCTAGTCCACTGTTTTTATGTGATTTCCTGGATACAGGAATGTGTGGCTCTCTGATTTTTGTACCTTCTCTTTGGGTTCTTTTATTCTGTTTGTGTTGTGTAATTTGATGTGTTATTTTTGTTTTATCTTATATTTTATTATTGCTCCTTGGAACCCTCTTTGTTTTCTAATGAGTCTGAAGAGGAGCACATCTGGATGGGAGAGCAAGTGGAGAGGAGTGTGAGGAACAGATGGTGGGAAAGTGTAAGAACGATCCATTATGTGAAAGAAAATCTATTCTAAATAAAAAAAGAACGTTATTTTTTTAAATGAAAACACTTTTTCCTATTATTATTCATTCCCAAAATCATTACTGCCAATACTACCAAGAAGGACTTTCCTCCCTTGATGAATTACAATAAAAGGCTCCACAGTTTTCAGAACCAATGCTAGGAAGGGCGGAATTTACAGTTTTTAAGTGTATCATTACAGACACAAATGGCATCCTCAAACTCAATAGAAAAACAAAACAAAAACCAAAAACAACCAGCTTCCAAACTTCAAGCCATTGCTTTTCTTTCGAATTTGTATCTAAACACTGTCTCAGTAAAAAGCCCTTAAACTACACCAGAAGAGATGCCCTGTCAGAGAGCAAATTCAGTGCATAAACTCACCAAGTCAAATGTGCTCCTTTCTAAGCAAAAACAAACCTACAAAAATAAAAAAGTAAAATGAAAAATAAAAACTGACAAATATCTGACAAAGCTCACTGGATTATCCACTTAAAATCTGAGATTCCTTGAGTTGATATGAAACCATAGTTTAATAGGCTCTGCAGGAAACAGGGAGGAAAGCAACCCTAAAATGTCTCTAACTTCAACAGTACAGTAAAATGGGGAATTTTATAAAGTAGGATAAAAAGCCAAACGTCCATCCGGGCAGGAAGGCTGTCTTCGTTTTGGGAGCTCACGGCTGGCAATGAAAGGAATGCCAACAGCAGATGGCCAGATCCAGGGCTTAAGACAGAGAGACTTAGAAAATCTGTACTATACTTACACTAATGAGACTATTAAGAAGCAGAAAGAAGACAGAGCCAGACTAAGGATGCTCACTGGCACTTGCAGAGAGTAGAGATGGCAAGAAAACGTCTCGCCTTGGCATTCAGCACGCACCTGGTGCAGCCATGCAAGAACATGTTAAAAGAGTTCTAGGATCTATATTCTGAGCAAGCTCAGCAAAAGTATCAGAAGACTGTAAACTGAAAGCAAGTCAGCAGAATACTTGATAATAGGAAGAAACTGAATCAGAACCACACACTAGTTATCAGCTTAGAGGTAGAAATCTGGGTCTTCAGGTGAACACATGAAGTTTCAAAGGTTACACAAGGGCAAAGTAAGCCTTCCCAATTATATTCCTGAAGGACTGCCAACAGGTATGGCCAGCATCTGTGACTACACTTACGAAGAAAAGCCCATTTACTGAACCAGCATCTATAACCTGATTTCCCAAAGTACGGTCTGTAGGTGAGAACAGCATATAAAAACTCCTTGGTATACATAACCAGCATCTGAGACAAAGAAGGCCTAGGGATATGATAGGCATCTTGGATCCAAGAAGGAATGCTGAGGATCTTAATAGTGGGGAAAACTGCATGGTCCAGCTCTGCTCTTCATATTTTCTTACTTTAACACTGAATTTAGCAGGACGGATCTGTTTTGCCATCTCTCCAGCACTTGGAGGGCTTGACTAACCCTTAGTGTGGCGATTTGAATGAAAATGCACCCCCTGCACACATACTCATTGGGAGTGGCATTACTGGAGGTGTGACCTTTTGCTAAGTGTGATCTTGTTGGAGGAAGTGTGTCACTGGAGGTAGGCTTTGAGGTTTCAGAAGCTCAAGCCAGGCCCAGTGTCAGTCACTCTCTCTTCCCGCTGCCCACAGATCTAGATAGAACTCTCAGCTCCTTCTCCAGTCTCATGTATGCATATGTGCTTCCTGAATGGACTATATCTCTGAACCTGTAAACCAGCCCCGATTAAATGTTTTCCTTTATAAGCGTTGCTGTTGTCACAGTGTCTTTTCAGAGCAATAGAAACCCCAAGACACCTAAGCACACTAAGAGCTCCACCCAAATAAAAAACAAATAGTTGTGATACTCAAAGTCAGAAACTACGTGATCTTAATAGATACAGCAAAGTCTTTTCATAAAACCAAGCATCCCTTCATTATAAAAGTCCCAAAGAGAACAGGACTAGAAGTAACTTAACATAATAAAAGCTGTAAATGATAAGCCTACAGCCAATATTATAATACAAGGGAAAACACTCTTAAGAATTTCCACTAAAATCAGGAATAGGACAAGGTCGTCCAGTTTTTCTACTCTTGTTCGAAATGTTAGCTAAAGTCTTAGGAGCAGTAAGAGAAGTAAATAAAAGAGAAACAAATAGGAAAGGAAGAAGTAAAAATATCCTTATTTTTGGATTGTGTTACTCTCTATAAAAAATCCTAAAGACTCTACCAGAAAACACTTATACCTAATAAACAGTTTTAAACAAAGTGGCAGAATAGAAAATTATCATATATAAACCAATAACCTTCATATGTGCCAGTAAAGAACATGTTAAGAAATCAGGAAAATCCATTCACAGTCTTGGAATGAACCTGACCAAAGTAGTGAAACAGGACTCCAGCCACTTAGGAATAAACTTAACAATTTAATGGGGCATCATCAAATTAAAGGAAGCAAATTAGTAAAAAGAGAGCCTGCAGAATGGAAGGAAGTCTTTGCAGGCCATCCATCTCATAGAGGATTAATATTTACAACATCCAAGTTTCTCACAAAACTACACAACAATAAATCAAACTACCCAATTATTATAAAAGGACTAATTAAGTGCAGTTATTAAAAGATGAAACACAAATAGCCAATAAAGTGTTTTCAAATGTTCAGCCTCATGAGTCATCAGAAAAATTTAAGTCAAATCTGCACTGAGATTCCATCCTACTCATCAACACAGCAGTCATTAAGAAACTGAGTAGCAGGCTCAGGAAAGATGGCCGCACAGCTAGGAACACTTGTGGCTCTTCCAGAGGATCACTCATGTCAGGAGGCTGATAACCATCCCTAACTCCAGCTCCCCAATGCCTCTGGCCTTCGAAGTCATCTGCACTCATGTGGATATACCCACATGTAGTATACATAATTAAAAAAAATAAGTCTCAGAAACAGGAAAAATAAATACTGGTGAGGTATGGACAAAACTTAAACACTGCAGGTGGGAATGAAAACTAATCCAAACATAGATGTCAGTATGACTGATTCTCAATATTCACTCTACCTTGTGACTCAGTTACTTCACTTTTGGTTATTTACCAAAACCAAAAGCAAAGCAGAAACAAAACCACATCAAAACATTATAAGAATACTTGTAGATTAATGATTACTGAAGCCCTCTCCACAGTAGGTTATAGAACCAATCTAGGTGTCCAATAACAGAGGAACAATAAAATGTGGTGTATGCTGTGTGTACACACACACACACACACACACACACACACACAGTAGTTGTTTCCAGCCATAAAGGACAGAACTATGTCATTTGCAGAAAGAAAATGAATATCAGAGTTAATCATCTTGTCTCAGGAAGACAAAATTGTATGTTCTTTCATTTGTCATTCCTAGAATTTATATACATAAAATAATGTATTTTTAAATATTAAAATGAAATAATGCAAAACTGCCTGACTAGGGGAACAAAGTGGATAACAGGAATGAGGAGGGAAATGAAAATGGAGGGTCAGTGGGGTAAGGAATGTGCTAGACAGACAAGATAAGCTTATATGGAAACTTTTAAAAAACTTAAAATAAAAATTGGAATAACAGCTTTTAACATTTATTTCACAGAATATTTACTTACTTCAATTTAACTATGTAACTTAATAATTTGATTATTTTAACTGACTTGATATTTGTGTCATTTTAAAATTTAAATCCTACTTAAGAATAGGTCAGGATATATACTTTATAAAACACTAGACACATAAAAATAAAATTATATTACTGAGCTGAAGACAAAATTTATTTTCTATTTTAAGCCACTGTGCCTTTCAAAAATGTATACTACATACCATGTAATAAAATATATGAGGAATATTATACTATTTTATTTATTTAAAACACTGTCAATTTCAAAGTGATCATTCATTTACATTTAATATGTAGTTTTGCTAGAACAACTTTATTAATCAGGGTAGAAGGTTTTAACATTAAAATAAAAAAAGTTAATTACCTTCAAATAAACTGAGGTCTCTTCGTAGCCGTGGTCCATAAAGCCCTTCTAAAATACTCTCAAAACCTGTTTTCAAAGAGAAAAGTGTATTAGCTCCTGGAAAAGCTTCATTTTTTTAAATGATCAAAACACCTGAGCCGGGCGTGGTGGCGCACGCCTTTAATCCCAGCACTCGGGAGGCAGAGGCAGGCGGATTTCTGAGTTCGAGGCCAGCCTGGTCTACAAAGTGAGCTCCAGCACAGCCAGGGCTATACAGAGAAACCCTGTCTCGAAAAACCAAAAACAAACAAACAAACAAACAAAACTCCTGAATTTTATATTAATCAACAAACAATTTACCATAGTATACCTGTTATTTTCATCCAGTTTAAAGTGAACTAATTATATAGTGACTGTCACATTAAGATTGTAAAGTAACTAGAATACTGAAATGCATATATTAACCCAAGCTAAAGTACTGTCAAGCACGACCTAATATGTAAGTCAAGAATGCTGGGGAGCTTGGTCGTGCAAACTTTATCTGCCTCAGTACGGGGGAACGCCAGGGCCAAGAAGTGGGAGTGGGTGGGTGGGGGAGTTGGGGGTGGAGGGTCTGGGGGACTTTTGGGATAGCATTTGAAATATAAATGAAGAAAATACCTAATTAAAAAAATAAATGAAAAAAAAAGAATGCTGGTGAGAATGTGGGAGTAGGGGAATAATGACTCATTGTTGGTACAACTACAAAATTGTATAACCACAATGAAAATCAGTATGGAGAATTCTCAAGAAACAAAATGTACATCTACCATATGACCCACGTATAACACCTCTGTGGCATATGCCCAAAGAACTTGACATCATATTCTATATATACTTGCTTGGCTATGGCTATGTTTATTGCTGCCCTATTCATAATAACAAAGAAATGGAAAAAGCCTAAATGTCCTACACTGATAAATGGATAATGAAAATGTAATGTTAGGTACACTAGGAAATACTAGTCATGTGTAAAGAAAAAATGAAGTTTGCAGGTAACATGATGATGGTGCAAGGGGCTGAGGGTGGGGAGAGCTACAAACAGGGCACAGTGGGAACTAAGTGCTATCAAAGGGGAAATGGGAAAAATAGGGAGGGAGACTTTATGTGGGAAAGGGGGATGCAAATGGAAATATTGAGGGGAAGTAAAGGAGGGATAAAGGACGCTAAAGATGACTGGAACAAACAAACATTATTTATACTTACTTACAAATACATATACATGTGTGTACATTTTTAAATAAAGTTATGCTACTCAGGGTGATAATGTTCCCCAAAGAGCTCTTGACTAAAAAAATTCTAGGTTCCAAGCAGGGTAAACCTTATCCCTTTGAACTGTTGATCAGGGACGTTTAACTGACTCCCAAGGCTTGTGGTTGCCTTCCAGAATGTGAAGAGCTCAAGGGCACTCCATGATTTTTACTAAATATTTAAGTAAAATATCTTACATTTCATTTTGTACTGCTTGATAATAGAAAATGGAAGGATATTCCTACTCAGAGCAATGTCAAATCACGTACAAAAAAAGTTTTTATTTTAATTTTAATTTTTGAACTTAAATATCACATAATTTCTTCCTTCCCTTTCCTTAACCTCTCCCATGCTCCCCCTGGCCCCGTCAAATTTATAGCTTTTTCTTAAACTGTATTGTCATTATCACATATATATTTCTACATAAAAACATAAATATATAGTACAATCTGCTCAGTCTTCTTAGTGTTACACTTATATGTATATTAATTTGTAAGAAATCAGCCTAGACTAACCGTGTGTCACCCAGTAGCAGGGGTAAATTATGAGACATGTGTTAGGTGGCTTTGTTTTTGTGTGAACATTCAGAGTGTACTTGCACAAACCTAGTGCATATCACCTATGTATTTCAGGTAATGTACATGTACAGCAAGTATATTATGGAATAGTGTAGCTAGTTGTAACAAACCAGTAAGAACTCTTATTTTTAAACTCATTAATACACAAAAAGTTGCACTAAAATATGAGATCATGTCAGAGATTTCTGGTTTTGTTTTAGCTCCAGTGTAGTGCTCCTGGACCATCATTCTACCTATAGTTTTTTTTTTTTTTAGAAAACTTAATGAGTACTATATCTATATCACTCCTCACCCTCTGACTTCCCTCTCTAACTCCTTCTGTGTCCACCATTTATAATCTCTTCTTTAGGTATTATTGTTACATATACATATGCATATTTTATGCATATGCAAACATGTGTAGATATAGCATACTGAGTCAGTTTAGCTTTCTTTCTTCATACATCTGTTGGACCAATAGAGATTGGATTGTGTATATGGAAGTCTGTCCGAGGAAGTGTCAGATTCTCATCCTCTCAGCAGGCACTGACCATCTATATAGTTCTTCAGCCAGGAGTTGAATGGAGTTTTCACAATCCACACTGGCATATAACTTGGATTTGTCATTATGCTGATTTTGCTCATGTAGCCATATGTTATGAACTTCTGTCATATATAGAAGACACCATCAGACAGCAGAGCTCTTTGCCTTCTATCTCCTATTAAATGGGCTCTAAGTTTAATTAGATAGCTGTTGGTTAGTCAAAGATGTAAGTGCTACTATTGTACCACTGTGAATGTGCTGATCCATTTGGTATGATTTGTAGGCTTTACATCTGGGTAGAATAACTGACTGGTCCTTTCTCTTGGCAGTTTACATACGACCTTCTGATACTATAAAGAGTTGAACCTCAGGGAGAAGGCATTCAGATCAGTTCCAGCTAAATTCCTAGAAATTCTGTGTCCAAAGTCTCTGGTATCTTCAGCTATAGTGCTTCGCCTTCATATTCTGGAAGGCAACCAGAACAAGCCATGGGAGTCTGAGGCTCCTTCCTCTCTGATGACTCTAGCTTGTGTCTAGCTGACACACAAAAGCAGTCTGCACACCATCTTTTGTTACCAAACAAAGCTTCCAGTAAGCGCATGTCTGAAACGAGTCTGCACTAGGTCCTCTGAATACATTATTATAGCTTTCAGTTTAGTATTTTTTTAAATAAAAATTGGGAAGATAAAAACCAATATATCAGAGGAAAAAAAAATTACTCACAGGGCATCCAAAAGAGCTAGAGACAAATAAAACAAAGGTGAAAGAAAGAAAGACAGAAAGAAGAGAAGAGGAAGAGGAAGAGGAAGAGGAAGAGGAAGAGGAAGAAAGAGTGAGAACAGCAAAGCCCCAGGTTCACTAAGAAACCATACCTCCGTGGAGAGCAACTGAGCAACCTTGGGGCTTCACTCACACATATGTGAACACAAACACTAAAAGTTGAATAAAAAACAGATATAAATAGGGACAGTAATAGTTTGGTGGGTAAGGGAGTTTGAAGCTAAGACTGATGATATGAACTGATCTCTAGAAACAACATAGTGGAGCAAACTGACTCCCAAGTTGCCTTCTGACCTCCGTATGTGCAACATGGTACCCGCCTTCCAAATAAATAAATGTTTTTTTCTTTAATTTTGTTTATATATACTTCCTTGTTTCACATTAGTTTCATTTATATTTCTTCTCATTCTCCATCCAAGATAGCAAAATATTCTGTAATAAATAGCTGTTTTCCTTTACGACACAGTAGTTTTACAAGTTTCATCATGACAAACCTGTATGTGAAGTATTCTATTTTTACTCCAAATTACCTAGTCTTGCCTATACATTCCCTATGCCTGTGACCAGTCCCCTTCTCTAATGGCCCCAATTTTCCTTTTCCTTAGATTCTGCAGGTATGTGAAAAGACAGTATTTGTCTTAGTTAATGTGGTAGTTTGAATAAGAATGGCCCTCATAGGCTCATATATTTCAATGCCAAGTCACCAGAAGTAGAACTGTTTGAAATGATTAAGAGGTGTGGCCTTATTCAAGAAAATTTGTCACTAGAGGGTGGACTTTGAGGTTTCAAAAGCCCAAGCCAGGCCTAATGTTTCTTTCTTTCCTTCCTATTGTCTGCATATCAGGTGTAGAACTCTAAGCTCCTTCTTCAGGACCAGGTCTTCCTTTGTGCTGCCATGCTGCAAGCCATGATGATAATGGACTGAGTCTCTGAAACTGTACGCAAGCCACCAATTAAATGCTTTTTACAAGAACTGCCTTGGCCATGACATCTCTTTATAGCAATAGAACAGTAACTAAGACAGAAGTTGGTACCAATAGGGTATTGCTGTGTCAGGCTTGACCATGCTGCTTATTGGTTGAATTTAGACTTTGAACTAGAAAAGCCATTAACTGATTTTGAGTGGGACTTTATGGGCCATACTAGTAAGAGAACGGTGCTGAAGGTGATTTGAACTATATAGAGCAAGCTCAAGAAGGTTCAAAGGGGAAAAGTATTAATAAGTGGTCTAGAGATCATTCTTGTTATATTTTGGGAAATAATGCGGCTGCTTTTTGTCCTTATTTTAAAAGTCAGTCTGAAGCTAAATTGAAGAGTTTTGGATTAATCTCATTGGCAGAATAGACTTCAGGACAGCCTACTATGATGCTGTTATGTGGTTAATTAGTAATCACTTTTGTGCAGATTTATAATAAAAAAGAGTAGTCTTGACAAAGAGAAATATAAAATGTACTGTTTGAGGAGAAGAGGAGCACCATGGAATGTAATGGACCTAAGTCCTCAAGCTAAGCTCAATGAGATAAAAACTTTTAAAAGCCTGATGATAAATGAGATAAAGGGAGTGGGGTAACCTCAGAATAAGACCCCACCATGCTTAGCTTCTTTGTGAAAATATATTAAAAGAAAGCTTGACTGGGTCACCTTGGGCGCGGAGTCTTTGGACAACCCCAAGGCCCCCTAGAGGACACTCCACGCAATCTTAGGACCACCAGTAAGTGGAACACAACTTCTGTTTCAATCCAATCGCACGGGACCTGAGACAGCATTAGAGAAGAAGGAAACCTGGCCTGACCAGGGTCACAAGTCCCTTCCGGTCTGCGCCAGCACCAGGTCACCTTGGGCATGGAATCAGTTTACACCCCCAAGGTCCCTAGAGGACAGTTTCTGAGACCCCGATTCAGGCTCCAGACATCCAGGCACCTTCCCTGCCAGAGGAGAGGTGTCCGCTCTGCCCAGGAGGACTTTGCCGAAGCTCCTGGGGGAGCCATCTTGATTCCCGGATACCTCTGAGACTAGTCTGTGCAGGTGAGAATGTGGACTACAGAAGCTAACAGCTTCTGTGACAATATGAAGCAACACAGTTTCTGGGACAGGTCCTCTTTCGGGCCTTCATCTTCTGCCAGGAGGGAGGTCCAAACACCAGGTATCTGTGCACCTTCCCTGCAAGAGGAGAGATTGCCTGCAGAGAGTGCTCTGACCACTGAAACTCAGAGGAGAGAGATAGTCTCCCAGGTCTGCTGATAGAGGCTAACAGAATCACGAGAGGAACAATCTCTAACCAGAGACAACAATAACAAATAACTCCACAGACTATCAGATGGTGAAAGGCAAACGTAAGAATCTTACTAACAGAAAACAAGACCACTCACCATCATCACAATGCATCACTCCCCCCTCGCCCAGTCCTGGGCACCCCAACACACCCGAAAAGCTAGACCCAGATTTAAAAGCATATCTTACGTTGATGGTAGAGGACATCAAGAAGGACTTTAATAACTCACTTAAAGAAATACAGGAGAACACTACTAAACAGTTACAAGTCATTAAAAAACAGGAAAACACATCCAAACAGGTGATAGAAATGAACAAAACAATACTAGACCTAAAAAGGGAAGTAGACACAATAAAGAAAACCCAAAGTGAGGCAACGCTGGAGATAGAAACCCTAGGAAAGAAATCTGGAACCATAGATTTGAGCATCAGCAACAGAATACAAGAGAGGGAAGAGAGAATCTCAGGTGCAGAAGATTCCATAGAGAACATCAGGACAACAATCAAAGAAAATGCAAAATGCAAAAACATCCTAACTCAAAACATCCAGGAAATCCAGGACACAATGAGAAGACCAAACCTACGGATAATAGGAGTTGATGAGAATGAAGATTTTCAACTTAAAGGGCCAGCAAATATCTTCAACAAAATCATAGAAGAAAACTTCCCAAACCTAAAGAATGACATGCCCATGCACATACAAGAAGCCTACAGAACTACAAATAGACTGGACCAGAAAAGAAATTCCTCCCGACACATAATAATCAGAACAAAAAATGCACTAAATAAAGATAGAATATTAAAAGCAGTAAGGGAGAAAGGTCAAGTAACATATAAAGGCCAATGAGAAGACCAAAAATAAGGATAATAGGAGTAGATGAGAATGAAGATTTTCAACTAAAAGGGACAGCAAATATCTTCAACAAAGTAATAGAAGAAAAGTTCCCAAACCTAAAGAAAGAGATGCCCATGAACATACAAGAAGCCTACAAAACACCAAATAGACTGGATCAGATAAGAAATTCCTCCTGACACACAATAATCAGAACAGCAAATGCACTAAATAAAGAGAGAACATTAAAAGCAGTAAGGGAAAAGGGTCAAGTAACATATAAAGGCAGGCCTATCAGAATAACATCAGACTTTTCACCAGAGACCATGAAAGCCAAAAGATCCTGGACAGATGTTATACAGACACTAAGGAAACAAAAAGGACAGCCCAGGCTACTATACCCAGCCAAACTTTCAATTACCATATATGGAGAAACCAAAGTATTCCACGACAAAACCAAATTCACACATTATCTTTCCACGAATCCAGCCCTTCAACGGATAATAACAGAAAAAAAAAAAAAATACAAGGACGGAAACCACGCCCTAGAAAAAGCAAGAAAGTAATCCTTCAAAAACCTAAAAGAAGACAGCCAAAAGAACAGAATGCCATCTCTAACAACAAAAATAATAGGAAGCAACAATTACTTTTCCTTGATATCTCTTAATATCAATGGACTCAATTCCCCAATAAAAAGAGATACACTAACAGACTGGCTACACAAACAGGACCCAACATTTTGCTGCTTACAGGAAACCCATCTCAGGGAAAAAGACAGACACTACCTCAGAGTGAAAGGCTGGAAAACAATTTTGCAAGCAAATGGTCTGAAGAAACAAGCTGGAGTAGCCATTCTAATATCTAATAAAATCGACTTCCATCCCAAAGTTATCAAAAAAGACAAGGAGGGACATTTCATTCTCATCAAAGGTAAAATCCTCCAAGAGGAACTGTCAATTCTGAATATCTATGCTCCAAATGCAAGGGCAGGCACATTCATTAAAGAAACCTCAGTAAAACTCAAAGCACACATTGCACCTCAAACAATAATAGTGAAAGACTTCAACACACCACTTTCAACAATGGACAGATTGTGGAAACAGAAACTAAACAGGGACACAGTGAAACTAAGAGAAGTGATGAAACAAATGGACTTAACAGATATCTACAGAACATTTTATCCTAAAACAAAAGGATATGCCTTCTTCTCAGCACCTCATGGTACCTTCTCCAAAGTTGACCACATAATTGGTCACAAAACAGGCCGCAAAAGATCCAAAAATATTGAGATTGTCCCATCCATCCTATCAGATCACCATGGACTAAGGCTGATCTTCAATAACAACATAAATAATGGAAAGCCAACATTCACATGGAAACTGAACAACACTCTTCTCAATGATACCTTGGTCAAGGAAGGAATAAAGAAAGAAATTAAAGACTTTTTAGAGTTTAATGAAAATGAAACCACAACATACCCAAACCTATGGGACACAATGAAACATTTCTAAGAGGGAAACTCATAGCTCTGAGTGCCTCCAATAAGAAAGAGAGCACACACTAGGAGCTTGACAACACATCTAAATGCTCTAGAAAAAAAGGAAGCAAATTCACCCAAGAGGAGTAGACAGGAGGAAATAATCAACCTCAGGGGTGAAATCAACCAAGTGGAAAAAAGAATAACTATTCAAAGAATCAACCAAACGAGGAGCTGGTTCTTTAAGAAAATCAACAAGATAGATAACCCCTTAGCCAGACTCATTAGAGGTCACAGGGACAGCATCCTAATTAACAAAATCAGAAATGAAAAGGGAGGCATAACAACGTATCCTGAAGAAATACAAAACACCATCAGGTCCTTCTACAAAAGGCTATACTCAACAAAAGTGGAAAACCTGGATGAAATGGACAAATTTCTAGACAGATAACAGGTACTAAAGTTAAATCAGGATCAGGTTAATGATATAAACAGTCCTAAATACCCTAAAGAAATAGAAGCAGTCATTAATAGTCTCCCAACCAAAAAAAGCCCAGGACCAGATGGGTTTAGTGAAGAATTCTATCAGACCTTCAAAGAAGATCTAATTCCAGTTCTTCACAAACTATTCCACAAAACAGAAGCAGAAGTTACTCTACCCAATTCATTCTATGAAGCTACAATTACTCTGATACCTAAACCACAGATAGACCCAACAACAATAGAGAACTTCAGACCAATTTCCCTTATGAATATCCCTGCAATAATCCTCAATAAAATTCTTGCTAACCGAATCCAAGAACACATCAAAACAATCATCCATCCTGACCAAGTAGGTTTTATTCTAGGGATGCAGGGATGGTTTAATATACAGAAACCCATCAACGTAATCCACTATATAAACAAACTCAAAGACAAAAAACACATGATCATCTTGTTAGATGCGGAAAAAGCATTTAACAAAATCCAACACCCATTCATGATAAAAGTCTTGGAAATATCAGGAATTCGAGGCCCATACCTAAACATGATAAAAGCAATCTAGAGCAAACCAGTAGCCAACATCAAAGTAAATGGTGAGAAGCTGGAAGCAATCCCACTAAAATCAGGGACTAGACAAGGCGGCCCACTTTTTTCCTACCTATCAACATTGTACTTGAAGTCCGGGCCAGAGCAATTCGACAACAAAATGAGATCAAGGGAATACAAATACAAATACAAAAATTATACTATATACTGACCCTCAAAATTCCACCAGAGAACTCCTAAGCCTGATAAACAGCTTCAATGAAGTAGCTGGATATAAAATTAACTCAAACAAGTCAATGGCCCTTCTGTACACAAAGGATAAACAGGCTGAGAAAGAAATTAGGGATACAACACCCTTCTCAATAGTCACAAACAATATAAAATACCTTGGCATGACTCTAACTAAGGAAGTGAAAGATCTGTATGATAAGAACTTCAAGTCTCTAAAGAAAGAAATTAAAGAAGATCTCAGAAGATGGAAAGATCCCCATGCTCATGGATAGGCAGGATCAACATTGTAAAAATGGCTACCTTGCCAAAAGCAATCTACAGATTCAATGTAATCCCCATCAAAATTCCAACTCCATTCTTCAACGAATTAGAAAGAGCAATCTGCAAATTCATCTGAAATAACAAAAAACCTAAGATAGTAAAAACTCTTCTCAGAGATAAAAGAACCTCTGGTGGAATCACCATGCCTGACGTAAAGCTGTACTACAGAACAATTAAGATAAAAACTGCATGGTGCTGGTATAGTGACAGACAAGTAGACCAGTGGAATAGAATTGAAGACCCAGAAATGAACCCACACAACTATGGTCACTTGATCTTTGACAAGGGAGCTAAAACCATCCAGTGGAAAAAAGACAGCATTTTCAACACATGGTGCTGGCACAACTGGAGGTTAACATGTAGAAGAATGTGAATTGATCCATTCCTATCTCCTTGTACTAAGGTCAAATCTAAGTGGATCAAGGAACTCCACATAAAACCAGAGACACTGAAACTTATAGAGAAGAAAGTGGGGAAAAGCCTCGAAGATATGGACACAGGGAAAACTTCCTGAATAGAACAGCAATGGCTTGTGCTGTAAGATCGAGAATTGACATATTGACCTCATAAAATTGCAAAGCTTCTGTAAGGCAAAGGACACAGATGATAAGACAAAAAGGCCACCAACAGACTGGGAAAGTATCTTTTCTTATCCTAAATCATATAGGGGACTAATATCTAATATATATGAAGAACTGAAGAAGGTAGACTCCAGAAAATCAGATACCCCCATTAAAAATGGGGCTCAGAGCTAAACAAAGAATTCTCACCTGAGGAATATCGAATGGCTGAGAAGCACCTGAAAAAATGTTCAGTATCCTTAATCATCAGGGAAATGCAAATCAAAACAACCCTGAGATTCCATCTCACACCAGTCAGAATGGCTAAGATAAAAAATTCAGGTGACAGCAGATGATGGCGAGGATGTGGAGAAAGAGGAACACTCCTCCACTGCTGGTGGGATTGCAAGCTTGTACAACCACTCTGGAAATTAGTCTGGCGGTTCCTTAGAAAATTGGACATAGTACTACTGGAGGATCTCGCAATACCTCTCCTGGGCATATATCCAGAAGATGTTCCAACTGGTAAGAAGGACCCATGCTCCACTATGTTCATAGCAGCCTTATTTATAATAGACAGAAGCTGCAAAGAACCCAGATGCCCCTCAACAGAGGAATGGATACAGAAAATGTGGTATATTTACCCAATGGAGTATTACCCAGCTATTAAAAAGAATGAATTTATGAAATTCCTAGGCAAATGGATGGACCTGGAGGGCATCATCCTGAGTGAGGTAACCCAATCACAAAAGAACTCACATGATATGTACTCACTGATAAGTGGATATTAGCCCAGATACTTAGAATACCCAAGATATAAGATACAATTTGGGAAACTAATGAAACTCAAGAAGAATGAAGACCAAAGTGTGGACACTTCGTCCCTTCTCAGAATTTGGAACAAAACACCCATGGAAGAAGGTAGAGACAAAGTTTGGAGCTGAGACGAAAGGACGGACCATCTAGAGACTTCCATATCCGGGGATCCATTCCATAATCAGCCTCCAAATGCGACACCATTGCATGCACTAGCAAGATTTTATTGAAAGGACCCAGATATAGCTGTCTCTTGTGAGACTATGCTGGGGCCTAGCAAACACAGAAGTGGATGCTCACAGTCAGCTAATGGATGGATCACAGGGCCCCCAATGGAGGAGCTAGAGAAAGTACCCAAGAAGCTAAAGGGATCTGCAACCCTATAGGCGGAACAGCAGTATGAACTAATCATAATCAGTACCCCTGGAGCTTGTGTCTCTAGCTGTATACTAATCAAAAGATGGCCCAGTCAGCCATCATGGGCAAGAGAAGCCCATTGGTCTTGCAAACTTTATATGCCTCAGTATAGGGGAATGCCAGGATCAAGAAGTGGGAGTGGGTGGGTAGGGGAGTGGGGTGGGAGGGTATGGGGGACTTTTGGGATAGCAGTGGAAATGTAAATGAAGAAAATACCTAATTAAAAAAATTAAACATTCATTTGTTCATTCATTAAAAAAAAAAAAGAAAGCTTACACAGTGAACCAAAAAAAAAAAAAGCTTGTGAAAATGTAATAATTAAACTATGGGGTCAAGTTTCAGCCCTAACTAGCAGCAGAACTCAGGTGGCATCATCAGCCTAGTGGTTCTGACTTTATCAAGGAAAATATAAGAAAGCAGTAGTGGAATCTCCTTCTAGGTCTAAGGAAAGCCACTGAGGCTAGACATGTATGTGTCAGGGCTGTTGAAGGCCCGGAGAGTCCAATGTATGAAGTTGTGAAGGTGAAGCCTGAATTATGTTAGAGCTATTACCCAAAGATGCTAGAGATGCCAGAGTCGTGAGATACCTGCCAATAAGAGCTGTGAACAAGGAGTAGAACCAACCTGCGTGAGAAATGTGTTGTAGTCAACAAAGTTGGAAGGAGTTGGAGTTCTCAGTAACAATTTGACATCAGACATGGAGATGCAGAATCTGGAGTTTGCACTGCTGGTTTTCAATCTTGCTTTGGTATGGTATTTTACTATGCTTCCTCTCATCACTTTTGGAATGGTTATGTACATTCTGTGCCAATGGATGTTGGAAGTGTTATCTGCTTTTTGATTTTGATTTTACAGGATTACAGTTAAGATATAGCCTGGAGTCTCAGAAGAGTTTGGACTCTGGACTTTTAAACAGTGTTGAGGCTAAAAGATCATGAGGACTTTTAAACTGAATGCATTTTGCATTATGATATGTCTATAAGCCCATTGGCGGGGAGCAGGGAGTGGAATGTGCTAGTCTGAATAAAATGGCCCCCAATAGGATCAAAGATTTGAATGCTTAGTCACCAGGGAGTAGAAGTGTTTGAAGAAAGAATTTGAAGTGTGGCCTTGTTGGAACAAGTGTGGCCTTGATGGAGGAAATATGTCACTGGGGGTAGGCTTTAAGGTTTCAGAAGTCCATGTCATGCCCAGTGTCTCTCTTCCTTTCTTCTGCCTGAGGATCACTTACTTATAAAGAAGTTTAAGCTACTTCTCAAATGCATGCCTACCTGTGTGCCACTATGTTCTCCACTATGATAATGAACTAAGCCTCTAAAAGCCCCCAATTAAAACTGTTTCTTAAAAGAGTTGCTTTGGTCATGGTGTCTTTTCAGGAAATAAGACAACTTATTAGCTAGATATCATAGCGCCATCTATTTTCCTATAAATATAACTTCAATCTTCTTTATGCATGAATAATAAATACTCTACTATATATATGATTATGTATATGGACACACACACCTCTTTGTCCTTTAATGGGATCCTAAGCAGGTTTCTTAACTTGGCTTGTGTAAATTGTGGTCCAATAAACATTAAGTATTGTGGTGATTATTCTTGGTTGTAAACTTGACTACATATGGAATTAACTAAAACCTAAAAAGGAAGGAGCACAAATCTGAGAGATTTTTGCTTAATCTGAAGAAAAGATCCATTTCTAATTAGAATCTTTGAGGTGGGAAGACTCCTCTAATCTGGGCCACGATCTCTGCTAGTTTAGCTGTGTGTGTGTGTGTGTGTGTGTGTGTGTGTGTATACATTTATATATGTATATATATATTATTTATATACAAATTATATATATTGTATATTATATATATTTATATAAAAATATATATGTATATGTGCATACATTCATACACACTATATATATATATATATATATATATATATATATATATGACATATGCATGTATGTATATACACAGAGGAGAGAGGGAGAGGGAGAGGGATAGGGGGAGAGAGAGACTGATTCTATAAGTTATGTTATCTGATTCATATAGGCATGCAAGTGGGGTATGTATTTTATGCTGATTGACTCATTCAGAAGTTGTATAGCTAAAGGACATGGTAGCTTTATTTTAGTGTTTTTTGTTTGTTTGTTTGTTTGAGGGAACTCCAAACTACTTTCCATGGTGTCTAGACCAATTCACTTTCTTTTTAACAGTGCATAATGGCTCCTTTTTAAAGGTACTTTAACCAACAATTTTTTTTTTATTGATGATACAGTCCTTCTGACTGATATGAGATGATATAATGTAGTACTGATCTGCATTTTTCTGAAAGACAAAGATGTCAAAACATGTTTTCATATATTTGATGGCCATTTTTACTTCTATCAAAAAGTATCTGTTCAGTTTATATGCCATTTATTGACTGAATTTTACTTATTGGATGTCTGAGTTTGGCATTCTTTATATGTTTGGATATTAGTCCCATCAGAAGAACAGTTGTCCAAGATTTTCTGCTCTTATGCAGGTTTCATCTTCATTCTGTTAACTATTTTCCTTACTGCCAGAGCTCTTAACTTCATGATAGCCCATTTCTCAATTCTATTTCCTGAGCTACAGGAGTCCTATTCAGAACACCATTGCCTATCCCTATACTTTCAAGCATTTCTCTTATGTTTGCCTTTAGTAGTTTCAAATATTTAACTTTTATTTTAAGGTCTTTGATTCATTTTGAGTTGATTTTTATATAGGATGAGATGTGGATCTAATTTCAGTCTTCTACAAATGACAAAGGATTACTAGCAGGAAGTCAGGAATTAGGGACCATGGCCAACTCTCATTATCCCTTCCTTATGCTACAAACAATGAAACAAACTGCTTGTCCCTCTCATCCAATCAGGAAGAAAAGGGACCCCAGTCTTCCCAGATGCTCTTCAGGATCTTGAAAATCACTGCCAAGTGCAAAGCCCCTGAGAATGTTCAGTCTTCTCAACTCTGATTACATAACTGGCACATGATAATATTTGACTGTTAAGAGAAAATTTATCCCACTATACATAGCCTAATGTCAAATCAGTAATCTCCATGCACTCAAAGCATAATTATAATCTGGTATTTGGTTTACCATAAAATGGCTATGATCCCACTACATACTTCCCCCTATCAACGTGTAAGCCCAAAGAAACAACATCTCAACTAACCTCAGCACAGTCCTCACTGGCAAGGCTCTTGCATGCAGTTTTCCCCTGGAATGAACATTATCTGTTTTATCAATTACATCCTCAACAATATAAAATTTTTGTTTGTTGGTCTTCTGTCCATCTATAAAATCTTTAAGTGATTACCAACAAAGACTTGACAGAAGTGGTCTGACTTCCTTAGCTGACCTCCCCTATAGAAATATGCAGCTAACCAACTAGTCTACAATCATCTGGTTAAAAGGCTGTTCATTTCTCCAACCTGGTTTTAGTGACTTTCTGCACATCAAATGGCTTAGCTGTATGACTTTATTTCTGTGCCCCAGTCTACTCTACGTTGTCTACATGTCTACTTTTGTGTCATTACCCCTGTGCCTTTTGTTACTAAGGCTCTTATGTATTGAATCAGAAATTCTAAAAAACTTCAGCACAATCCTTTTGTTTAAGATTGCTTTGTTTACTTAGGGTTACTTTGGCTTCTACATGAATTTTATGACTTTTTTTAACTTATACATATTAATCATTTGATTTAATTTCTTTTTCTAAGTCAGAAAAGAATGAAGTTGTGAAGGATGAGAAGTGTAATATCTGCAATGGTTTCTTAAATTTTATACAGTGCACATACATATTTATGTGGCAGTATGTAGGTATATGTATACATGTGTATATGTGTGCTGGCAGTGAACTCCAGGTACCTGCCACCCTTGCCTGCCCCCACCAGCACTAGGGTGAAGATCTGTACTTCTGCGATTGCAGTATATACATGCTTGGAGCTCAAATGCCATCTCTCATCCACTTAGGTATCATCTCACCAGCCCAAAATTTACCTTATTTTGTAATTAATTTAGAGTAGCAGGTTTTCTTATGGCATTTACTTTGAAAAAAAATGTCAATTATAATCTTGAGAGGAATTAACAAAAATCTATAAAGGGCTTTAGGAAACACTGCCTTGTTAATAACATACATTTCTCTGATCTATGTTTGTCCTTTATCTTCCTGTTTGCTTCAGTTATTTAATCAGTGTAGAAGACTTTTGTCTCTTCAATTCAGTTTATTACATTGCTGGTTTGAAGGCTATCATGAATGAATGGTTTTCCTCTTTGTTTTTCTCAACATGCATGTATCTGATATACAGAAAAGTTCCAGATTTTTGTATGTTGTTTCTATATCCTACTTTATCAGCGCAAAAATCTTTCTAGTGGAGTTGTTAGGAGTTTTTAAGATATCATCAATTAAGAAAAATTAGACTTTCCTTCCTTCATCCAAGTTTCTGTAAGCAACTCTACTAAACCTCATTGGAACACACATACATGAAAGTGGATACCTTTGTTTTATTTATGATTTCAAAAGAAATGCTTTCAGTTGTTGGATATTTACCAAAAGTTCTCTATGAGTATATCATATATACATATATAGCCTTTATCATGTTTAAGAATGAGTTCAGTATTCTTCCTTTTCTATTTTAGGATATAATTTGAAAAACATTTGTGTTAGTTCTTCTTTACAAGTTGTGGTGGATTGAATAAGAATGACCCCACATGCTCATATACATAACGTTTAGTTACCAAGGAACTGTTTGGGACCGATTAGAAGGTGTAGTCTCCATACTGGAGGAGTTATACCATTAAGGCAAGAGCTTTGAGGTTTCAAAAACCCACACCAGGCCTAGTGTGTCTATTTCTCTCTGCACACTGTCTCTGCATCAGGCTGTAAAGCTCTCAGCCAAAGTTTAAGCACCATTCTGTCTGCTTGCCACAATGATGATCATGAATGAACCCTCTAAAGCAAGTCATCTATTAAAAGTTTTCTTTATTAAGAGTTGCCTTGGTCATGGAGTCTCTTCACAGCAATAAAACTGTAACTGCTGTAGACACAGGTCTGTATTACCTTTCCTATGGTTGTGATAAAACACGATGACAAAAATCACTTAAGGAAGGGTCTGTTTCACTCACAGGTTTGGGGTGTATAAAGTCCATCATGGTCGTGAAGTCATGGCAGAGGGGCTTGAGGCAGTGTGTCACAGCACACCTGCCGTCAGGAAGCAGAAAGACCCAAACTCTAGAGTTCAGTTCTCCTTTCACTTTTACTCAGTCTGGCAGTTACAGTGAGTCTTTGAACCTCATTTAACTTAAACTAAGCAATACTTCACAATTCAATTGTTCGCAGAAGCTTATCTATCACCTACAAGTTCCAGAGTCTATGAGGTTGACGATGTTAATCACCACAAAGTCTAACAGAATTCAACAATGAATTTAGTTCTGGGCTTATCTTTGTTGGCAGTCTATTAGTACTTAAATATCATTGTTCCTTGTAAATCTGGATTGAATTTATCCTGATGGTTTAATTTTTATAGACCATTTGTCTAGCAATTTATCCAGTTCCTGTAGATTTTCTAATCTGTTGAAACCCAAGTTTTCAAAATATCCTGTTAGTACCTCTATATCTGTATATCTGTTGAAACATATCTTAAGTTTTATTAATCAGGATCATCTCTTTGTATTCTGCGTTAGTTTGGGCTAAGAGTTTATCAACCTTGTTGAATTTTTCAAAGAGCTAACTTTGTTTCATTGATCCTTTGACTGCTAGTCTTAATCTTAAGTCCGTGAGGCATCTGGGTCCTTTTAGTTTTCTGTTTCTCTGGGTTTATGACCCATAGTCCTGATTTTCTTTTCTTTTCTTTCCTTTTTTTTTTAAATTGGAATTTTGAAATTAGCATGCAATGTAACAGGTTTCATGGTAACATTTTCTTACATGTATAATTATACTTTGTTTCTTTCATGCCCTCCTAACCTATGTTCTGCCTCACTACTACCTGTCCCCTGTTTTCCACTGTTGCAAATTTCCTGTAAATTTATGCTCCAGGATGAGTGAGATGGTTCAGAGGTCAAAGATACTTGCTGATAAGCCTGAGATACTGAGTTGTATCCCTGAAGCCCACACGGTGAAAGAGAAGAACCAAATCCCACTAGTTTTCTCTGTTTTCCATGTGAGTGTACCATGGCACAGTCATATGCACAAACACCTAAGCATATAATAAACAAATGTCAAAAACAATTTGATATGTTCTAGTTTACTAGGTGTCTACAGAGATAATCTAAATCTTGTTACTTTCTCATGGTCAGAGGAAGAAGTTTATCTTCTTCCTCTTTATCTTCTATAGTTTGTTAGCTTGCATTTTGTTCATTCAAATTTTGTTCAGTTCTTTTCAAATATTTGCTTATTGGTTTTTCTGTTTGAAATATTTAGTACTATCATTTATTCCTTTAACTATGAAGTTGTGTTGTAAAACTTAATAGCTATTAGTGGTTCCTTACCATGTAAAGGAGATCAGTGCCATTAAATGCTTCTAAATGATGGAGATACAGAAAATGAACATAGCCTATATCACAATGACACCCATTTCAGGCTACTGACCACTAAAATTATAAGATGTAAGATACTCTGTGTTATGCCACCAAACCTGTGATCTTTTTTACAATAGCAAAATGAAACTAATACATGATTCAGACTAATCCTGTGGCTTGAAATTTCTTAATTGGTACAGGGTACAAATCTGCTAGAAAGCCAAACCAGCTTCCATTTAGTTCTTAAACGCCTTGTTGTGTTCAAGAGTTAAGAGTTTTCTTCTATGTAGAAATTGATAAGGGTGATTCTGAGATATGAAATTAAGTCAATTTAAGTTTGATATCCTGTTTTTATTAAATGATCATCTAATGCTGACATAAAAAATTTCTCAAACAGAAATATACAATTCCCATTTTAGTTTGAAGTTTCCTATTACTGAGGTACAGCATATTTTCACATGTTCTATATTCAGATTTTCCTTCTGGCACTGTATAATTAGGTGCTGGACCTTTTAAGAATTCCAAAATAGTATCATATATCCCAAGTAATAATTACCATTTTCAAAAAGCACAAGCATTCTTCATACAGATGTTTTGTACTCATATGTATAAGCAAACTTAGTTTTGTTTTATGATTTTCTTTTTGTAGGTAAGAAGATCTGTGAACATCAAATATCATTTTTCTGTGTATATGTGAATTTGATTCTCACATGTAGCTCTTTAACCTATGAGAATTCATTTTAATGAATAGTATAATAGAGAAAAACACTTTTCATATCAAGACATTAATTTTGACTATTAGGCCATCTTTATTACCATAAAATTTCAAAGTGTTAAAGAATGTATGTTTGTATATATTTAATGACTATCTAAACATAAAATTTACTACTATAAATTTACTTGTTTTCTATCTTTTTGTTTTTTGTTTGTTTATTTGTTTGTTTTGAGAGACAGGGTTTCTCTCTATAGCCCTGGCTGTCCTGGAACTCACTCTGTAGACCAGGCTGGCCTCGAACTCAGAAATCCACCTGCCTCTGCCTCCCAAGGGCTAGGATTAAAAGTGTGCACCACCACGCCCAGCATTGTTTTCTATCATTTTAAATTTGCCTTTTCTAGCTATTTCATGTTAAAAGAATGATGCCTTATGTGTCCTTCAGTGTCTGGTTTCTATTCCTTTATAGCATGTTGTTAAATCTTTATTATGAAATAGTATTCCATTGCATAGACATGACACATTTGCTTAGCAATTTGCTAGTTAACAGAACTGAGTGGTTTACACTTTTAGGCTTTTATGAATGGTGTGGCTATGAACACTGCACAAATATTTGTAGGGAAATATTTTCATTTTACCAGATAGTTACAGAGCAAAAGAACCAGTGAGTTTTGTGGTAATCCTATGCTTAACATTTTGAGAAACTGCCAAGTTCTTTACCAAAACAGAGATACAACTTTGCATTCAGATCAACAATTCACCAAGATTTTTGTATTAGAGTCATTCTAAGGGTGCTAAAGGCTACTGTCTTAGTTAGGGTTTTACTGCTGTGAATAGACACCATGACCAAAGCAAGTCTTATAAAAAACATTTAATTGGGGCTAGCTTACAAGTTCAGAGGTTCAGTCCATTACAATCAAGGTGGGAGCATGGCAGCACCCAGGCAGAGCTGAGAGTTCTACGTTTTCATCCAAAGGCGGCTAGTGGAAGACTGACTTCCAAGGCAACTGGGGTGAGAGTCTTAAGCCCTCACCCACGGTGATACACCTATTCCAACCAGGTCACACCTATTCCATCAAGGCCACACCTCCAGATGGTGCCACTCCCTGGTCCAAGAATATACAAACCATCACAGGCTACCTTATTTCCCTAGTAACTAATGATGTCCAGTTTATTTTCTTGTTCAACAATATTGATAATCTGTGGATGTTCTACTAAAATACACATTTAAACCTTTCGATCATTTTGACTATTCTTTTTCTATGGAGTTTTAAGGGTTTTTGGAGTTTTTTTTGATAAAAATTCTTCATCAGTTATACATACCCAAGCGTTTTGTTTCAAGCTCGTAGACTTCAATTTCAAGCACAAGCATTTGTGACTTTAAATCCCATCGATTTACTTATTCTTTATGGACTTGATTTTACAATTTCCATTTGTCTGTATACCTATTCGTAACTAGTTCAAAGATTACTACTCCATAAGATACTGAAATTATCTTAAACATTTTATGGTTTACTTAATTCAAGTGTAACATACTACTTAGAGTTAGCCTTTCTTGTGGAGAGCCGTGCCATGAGCAATCGCCATTATAAGATGGCACTGGCTTCCACTGCACCTAACTAGTAAACAAGCCTTATGCGCAAGTGCAAGAGTAAATTCACGCCCAGTCACTGCCCATCTCGGGGCGTAGTAATGGGGTGATGGGCGAGCAACTAATCAGGTGCTGTCATGCCACATCAGGTGCTGAAACGTCACGCTGCGGGCTATATAAGCAGCACGATTTTCCGGGTTCGGGGTCTTCCTTATGTTGAAGCAATAAAAGCTTTGCCGTAGAAGGATCCGGTTGTCCGAGTGAATTCTTGCTGGCAAGATACTAGCTCGGGCGAGAAGTGGCGCCGAGAAACCCGGGAATTTATCATCACCAGGCGCTGAGACCCCCCTCTCCCCCCCCGCCCCCCCCCCCGTTTCATGGGGCGGGTTCAGAACTACAGGACACTTTACAGCTCTACAAGGTACGTTCGGTCTTGAATTTTCTCCAGCGTTAGAAGCCTTTCTGCTCCTTTTCACAGGGCTCGTTCTTTTTCATTTGATTACATACTGTTTCCACTGGTGGTATTGCTGACTGGTTCTCAGTCGCGGTCAGGCCTGGACAGCGACCAGTATTGCTGACTGGTTCTCAGTTGCGGTCAGGCCTGGACAGCGACCAGTATGTGGGCCTCCCACTCTGTGGTGACCGCCTTATGGTCGGTCCTGAAGCAGCATGGCTTGAAAGTCGCCAGCAAGACATTAGAAGGCTGTGTAAAAGAGGTAGATCGCATAGCACCGTGGTTTGCGTGCTCAGGGTCCTTAACTATCCCCTCTTGGAAGAAACTCAAGGGAGATTTAGTTAGGGAACTGGAGAATGGCAAACTTAAAGCAGGAACCATGCCGTTGTGGAAGCTGATAAGATCGTGCTTAAAGGACGAGGAATGTCAACAAGTGGTTAAGGCAGGGCAGAGAATTCTGGACGAAATTCAAGACAGTCTATCAGAGGTAGAGCGGGGAGAGAGATTAGGAGCAAAACGGACACATGGTGCACCAATTAAGCATACAGGCCTTTCCACGGACCTTGAGCCTGAGGAAAAGATAATGTCGGGAAAGAATACCCGGGGTGAGTTTGGAAGGAAGGAGAAGGAAAAAGAGAAGAAGAAAGATCAATCAGCGGAGGTCCCTAGGAGAAGGAACCTATACCTGCCACTAGATGCGTTTAAGGAGCTAGCTCTTAGTAGCTCAGAATCAGATGAGGGACTTAGCCCTCTGAGGAAACGGACTTGGAGGAGGAAGCAGCTCGTTATGAGGGAGAAAGGCTTGCGGCTTCGGCAATGACTCCTGGAGATTGGGCAATGGTGATGAAAGCTGTGGTTCCAAATATGGGGATGTATCTTGAGTGGAAAGCATTATGGGAGGATTTCTGCCAGACGCAGGCAAGGGCTAATGCCACCATGGAAGGGGACCAAAGAACGTGGACTTTTGAATTACTTACAGGTCAGGGACAGCACGCTGCTAACCAGACAAATTATCATTGGGGAGCGTACGCTCAAATCTCAGCTGCCACTGTTAAGGCGTGGAAAGCACTCTCTAGGAAGGGGGAGGTGAGTGGACATTTGACAAGAATTACCCAGGGCACACAGAAGTCATTCTCAGATTTTGTGGCCAGAATGACGGAGGCAGCAGGGAGGATATTTGGAGACCCAGAGACAGCTATGCCTTTAATTGAACAGCTGGTTTATGAACAAGCTACGCACGAATACAGATCAGCAAGCACACCTAGAAAGAGTAAGGGGTTACAGGACTGGTTAAAGGTTTGCCGTGAGCTTGGAGGGCCGCTTACTAATGCTGGATTGGCAGCCGCCATTCTGCAGGGGCGGAGGCGCTCGGACTCAGTGGAGCTCAAACTTTGCTTTAATTGTGGCAAACCAGGGCATTTAAAAAAGGACTGCAGAGCCCCCATAAAAAGGACAGTGCCAGGGTTGTGTACTAAGTGTGGAAAAGGATACTATTGGGCCAAAGATTGTCGCTCAATTAGAGATATACGAGGCAGGCTCTTGCAGCCAGGGCCCCCTCAAGTGGTAGAAAATGAGAATGAAGGCATTTCGAAAAACGAGTTTCGGGCCCCCAAGTCCCAGGGCCCCAAAACATATGGGACTCCGATGGGCAACAAGTGGACACCACGGTCCGCAGGGCAACAGAAGGTTCGGCTGGATTGGACCTCCGTGCCTCCACCCGATTCATGCTGATGCCTCAGCTGGGAGTGCAGCCAATTCCTACTGATTATAAGGGGACTTTTCCATCTGAAAGTTTCGGCCTAATTTTGGGCCGGGCTTCCCTCACCTTACAAGGCCTTATTGTCCACCCTGGATTTGTAGATCAGGATTATAAAGGGGAACTTCAGGTTCTCTGTTCCTGCCCTCAAGGTATCTTTTCTATATCACAAGGGGACAGAATAGCTCAACTAATAATTTTGCCAAGCCTACATGGCTGTTTTCCCTCCTCTGGTATTCCTCAAGCTCCCAGAGGGATTGGTTCTACTGGAAATGATTCTGCTTACTTAATAATATCTTTAGATTCCAATCCATTCTTGGAGTTAGTTATAGAAGGGAAACAATTTAAGGGAATTTTAGATACAGGAGCAGACAAAAGTATTGTTTCTTCCCACTGGTGGCCAAAAACCTGGCCTGTCACTCAGTCATCACACTCTTTACAAGGGTTAGGCTACCAGTCCTGTCCCAGTATTAGCTCCCGTTCTTTGAGATGGCAAGCGCCTGAAGGTCAAACGGGACAATTCACTCCTTATGTCTTACCACTCCCAGTTAATCTCTGGGGGAGAGATATTTTACAGGCAATGGGAATGACCTTGACTAATGAATACTCACCACAAGCTGTTCAAATGATGAGAAAAATGGGCTATACAGAAGGAAAAGGATTAGGGAAAGGAGAGCAGGGTAGGCTTGAACCTATCCCTCAAGAAGGTAATACTGGGAGACAAGGTTTGGTTTTTTTCTAAAAGCGGCTGTTGAGGGTTCCATGCCCATACCATGGCTTACAGAGGAAGCTGTATAGGTTCCTCAATGGCCTCTTTCCTCTGAAAAATTAGAAGCTGCCACAAATTTTGATTTCTGAACAGCTACGCTTAGGTCATTTAGAACCCTCTACCTCACATTGGAATACACCTATTTTCGTAATTAAGAAAAAATCTGACAGATGGCGCTTATTACATGACCTCAGAGCAATTAATGCACAAATGCGCTTGTTTGGGCCAGTTCAGCGAGGGCTACCATTGCTTTCTGCCTTACCAAAAAATTGGGAGATTATAATCATAGATATTAAAGACTGTTTTTTCTCTATACCTCTGTGCCCTCAAGATAGGCAAAGATTCGCATTTACCATCCCATCCATTAACCATTTGGAACCTGATCAACGGTACCAATGGAAGGTTCTACCTCAGGGGACGGCAAATAGTCCTACCATGTGCCAACTGTACATGCAATTGGCACTTAAATCAGTTAAAAATTATTTTCCATCCTTGCTTCTAGCTCTTTATATGGATGACATTCTCATTTGCCATAAAGATCCACAGTTATTGCAAGATGCATACCCTATATTAATACAGACATTAGGGCAAAGAGAACGTGCAAGGTGCTCAAATGGGAACCATCCTTGGGTCACACATTTATCCTGACAAAATTGTTCCTCAAAAATTAGAAATCCGCAAAGATCAATTACATACCTTAAATGATTTTCAAAAATTGTTGGGAGATATTAATTGGCTGAGACCATTTTTGAAAATTCCATCAGCAGAGTTAAAGCCTTTATTTGATATCTTAGAAGGAGATACTCACATCTCCTCCCCAGAGCACTTACCCCAGCTGCCTGTCAAGCTTTATAAACTATAGAAAAGGCCTTACAAGGTGCCCAATTATTTATTACGCATTGATAAGTTGAAGTCATTTGAATTGTGCGAATTAAAAACCGCACAGTTGCCAACAGCAATCTTGTGGCAAAATGGACCCTTATTGCGGGCCCACCCTAATGCTTCCCCTGCAAAAATCATTGAATGGTACCCTAATGCAGTCGCTCAACTTGCACTTAGGGGAATAAAAGTTGCCATCACTCATTTTGGAGAAGAACCTCATATACTAATTGTGTCTTATACCTCTGCTCAAGTTCGAACCCTGGCAGCAACGACTGATGATTGGGCAGTCTTATTTACCTCCTATTCAGGAAAAATTGATAATCATTTTCCTAAACATCAAATTTTGCAGTTTGCCTTAACTCAAGCCATAGTGTTTCCAGTAATTACAGCCAAACACCCACTTGCAGACAGGGTGGTAGTATATACAGGCGGATCCAAATCTGGCATAGGTGCATATGTAATAAATGACCAAGTAACATCCAAGCAATATAATGAGACATCACGCCAGGTTATAGAGTGTTTAGTGGTACTAGAGGTCCTTAATACTTTCCCAGGACCACTTAATATTATATCTGATTCCTTATATGTAGTCAATGCAGTGAATACACTTGAAGCTGCTGGCTTAATTAAATCATCTAGTAAGCTTGCTCACATTTTTCAACAATTCAGTCAGCTTTGTTACACAGAAGACATCGTGTCTATATTACTCATGTCAGAGCTCATTCTGGCCTTCCTGGCCCTATGTCTCATGGAAATGACTTAGCAGATAAAGCCACTAGAATCATAGCTGCTGCTCTGTCCTCGCAGACAGAAGCTGTAAGGGAATTTCATAAACACTTTCACGTGATGGCTGAAACTTTACGCCGCCGTTTTACTTTAACCAGAAAAGAAGCTCACGATATTGTCACCCAGTGTCAAAACTGTTGTCAATTTTTACCTACTCCTCATATAGGGGTAAACCCCCGAGGTGTCAGGCCATTACAAGTCTGGCAAATGGATGTCACACATATTTCCTCTTTTGGGAGAAATCAGTATTTACATGTTTCTATTGACACCTGCTCTGGTGTAATGTTTGCCACACCTTTAACAGGTGAAAAAGCCTCTCATGTTATACAGCACTGCCTAGAAGCCTGGAGTGCCTGCGGTGGCAAGCCCACAATCCTAAAAACGGACAATGGGCCAGCATATACTTCTGCTAAATTTCAGCAATTCTGTCATCAAATGGATGTCACTCACCTGACTGGCCTTCCTTATAATCCTCAAGGACAAGGCATTGTGGAACGTGCCCACTGCACACTCAAGTCTTATTTTATAAAACAAAAAGGGGGAGTTGATGAGACTCTGCCCTCAGTGGCAAGAGTAGTTGTCCCCATGGTACTCTTCACACTTAATTTTTTGAATCGCGACGAGCAAGGACATTCTGCAACTGAGCGACATAGCACAGACCCTGATAAACCAAAAGAAATGGTCAAATGGAAGGATGTTTTAACTGGTCTGTGGAAAGGCCCAGATCCTATTTTGATAAGATCCAGGGGAGCTGTCTGTGTTTTTCCACAGAGTGAAGACAACCCATTTTGGCTGCCGTAACGACTCACCCACAAGATATTCATCAAGGATGGTGTGGAAGATGCTGACCTCCCGAGGGCTGTTCCTGATCCTGACAATGCTGAACTTGTCTCAGGTTCCTAGTATAATGGGTGAAAAGAGATGGGACATTCTCTCGACTTTCCCTAAAGCAATGCCAGTTCGCCATGATGCTATAGTTTTTCCAAAATTATTTACTACTAATAAAACAGTGGATTTGCCATATCTACCCTATGATCCCACCCGAGCACCATTAGGAGAAAATCGCTCTTTACTAGAACAGGGTTCTTTATGTTTTCAAATTAATAGACCAGGAAAATGTATCAACCTCACAGCCCGAGCCTTCGGAATGTTTAATAAGCACCGAGGAGGCTTGGGGAGCACAACCCAAGATACTTCCAACACAGATATAACCATTACAAATCGGACCTTCTGGCAGGAGGCAATTTGGGTTAATGGTACATTTCTACCACCTAACTTTTCAAACAAAGAACGTCCCCACCAACCAAGAATACCCCCCCCCCCCCATTGTAGTTTGGAAGATGAAGGGCTGATCCTGCCCTGGTCTGATTGTCAATCCTCCATCACTCGTTGGGCAGATCAGAGTAAAACCTTTTCCTTTTCTCCCAACATGATGGTTGACCTAGAGAAGGAATTTGCTATGAAAAAGGGACTTTTCATACAGGACATTAGAATGCATCCCTTTCACAAGTGGATGCTTTGTGGAGTCAATGGCAGTTGTACAGAACTCAATCCTTTGATCTTTATCCAGGGAGGAGCAGTTGGAAAGGCTTCTTTTACTGGCATCTCAAGAACTGCTCAGTATTGGAGAATGCATGCTGCCTCCCTGGACTCTTATGGATATACTAATACCAGTGTAGAGATCACTGGGTTCAATAAAGCTTTGATAAACCAGATTAATTATCCACCTACCCCAGTCTGTGTTTACCCCCCTTTCTTGTTTATCCTTTCAAATGATTCATTTGAAGGCTGTTCTAATGATTCTTGTTGGATTTCTCAATGTTGGGATGTAACAAAGGACACCCGTGCCATGGTGGCACAGATCCCACGTTGGATCCGGGTTCCGGTGGAAACACCCTCCACCTTATCCCTGTTTAGATGAAAAAGAGATTTTGGCATTTCTGCTGCAGTGATCCTAGCGATTTCAGCCAGTGCTACTGCTGCTACAGCTGCAGGGTACGCTATGGCTAATATGGTTCAAGCAGGCACAAAATTAAATCAGCTTTCAGTCGATCTGGCTGATGCCATCAATGTTCAAACTTCTGCTAGTGCTCAGTTGAAGGGAGGGCTGATAATTTTGAATCAGTGCCTCGATCTGGTTGAGGAACAGATAAGTGTTCTATACCAGTTGGCCCAGTTGGGCTGTGAAAGAAAATTGGGTGCTCTGTGCATTACCAGTGTCCAATATGAAAATTTTACTCGTGCAGCTAATCTGTCTAGACAGCTCTCCTTGTATCTTGCAGGAAATTGGTCCGAGGGGTTCGATGAGACTCTGGAGGCCCTGAGAGCGGCAGTTTTAAGGATCAACTCAACGCGAGTGGACCTGTCATTGACAGAGGGCCTCTCCTCCTGGATTTAATCTGCATTTTCTTATTTTAAGGAATGGGTGGGGGTAGTTTTATTTGCTGCTGCCATCTGCTGTGGACTTGTGTTCATGTTCTGGTTGGTTTGTAAGCTCAGAGCCCAACAAAACCATGACAAGGTCGTTATTACTCAAGCACTTGCAGCCATTGAACAAGGGGCTTCCCCTGAAATTTGGCTATCCATGCTTAAGACTTAAATGGCATTTGAGTTCTCTGTTATTGCGTCCCACAGATTTGTGGATCCATTGCACTGGGATGAGAGAGACTCAACGCTCACTGATCAGCACTTGCACTTTGCTGAGTTTTACTAATTCGTTTTTTGGCTGGACTCTTTAATAGAGTTCGCCCTAGGTCATTTGGCAGTTACTGTCACACAGTACTGCGGTATCCAGAGACGGGCAACTTTTCTCATGTACAGCCCAACCTAAGACACGGGACCAGGTGGCAATAGGGTTACCCTATGACAGGAAAGGCTGTGACATTGGAGGAATGACCTAAGACAGGAGCCACAGCAGATGGACATGATTGCAGAGGCCTAGACCAGCCTCAAATTTTAATAAAATAAAAAGGGGAAGATGTGGAGAGCCGTGCCGTGAGCAATCGCCATTATAAGATGGCGCTGGCTTCCACTGCACCTAACTAGTAAACAAGCCTTATGCGCAAGTGCAAGAGTAAATTCACGCCCAGTCACTGCCCATCTCGGGGCGTAGTAATGGGGTGATGGGCGAGCAACTAATCAGGTGCTGTCATGCCACATCAGGTGCTGAAACGTCACGCTGCGGGCTATATAAGCAGCACGATTTTCCGGGTTCAGGGTCTTCCTTATGTTGAAGCAATAAAAGCTTTGCCGTAGAAGGATCCGGTTGTCCGAGTGAATTCTTGCTGGTGAGATACTAGCTCGGGCGAGACTTTCTAATAATTTTTTCCTTTTTTATGTTTTCAAAATATTTTGCTATTTATGCAACATTTATAATGTATTTTGCTCTAATTCACTATCCCTTTCCTCACAGTCCAGTTTCTACCTCCCCCCATCCTGAGCTTCATGTACTTTTAGTTTTAAGCCCACTGAGCTCACTCAACCATCTGTATATGTTCACAGGTGTAGGGGCACCTGCTGGGGCATAAGCAGTCTCTCAGGGGCCACATCCTAAAAAAAAAAAAAAAAAAAAAAAACCTATTCTTACTCTTCCAGTGGCAACTCCCAGTAGTCCCTCAGCTGTGGGAGTAATTTCCTAAGCTCCTCCCCATGCATACTGAGTCTTGCTAACCTGATATTGTGCAAGTATTGTGGATGTAGTCCTAGTTGCTGTGAGTCAGCAAACATTGTTTCACTGCAGATGAACACTACCTTTAACTCTTACAATGTTTCTACTTCTTCTTCCACATTGATTCCTAAGCACTAGAAGTGGGGGATAGGCTAGAGGTGTGTGATACAATGTCCCATTTAGAGCTAAGCACTCCACAGTCCCTTATTCTCTACACACTGATTGGTTGTAATTGTCTGTGTTAACCTCTTTGGTAGTTTGAATGAAACACCAAAATGAACACACACCCCAACACACATTGGCTCAGACATCTATTTAAACAGTTGGTGGCACTGTTCAGAGAGGTATGTCTTTAATGTAGAGGATGGAACACTGGCTTTGGTAATTTGAAGTTTTAACCCACTTCCAGACTACTCTGCTTCATGCCTATAGTAGAGGATATGATCTCTCTGCTCCTTCCTCCTACTGTTATGCCTGGCACTTGTCATGCCTCTGCTTCATCATGATGGAATTTTATCCTTCTTCAATAATAAATCAAAATAAACTCTCAAGTTGAAATTGAACATATCATTTTATCACAATAGAAAATACTAATACAGAAATTGGTACCACAGAGCAGGCTGTTGCTTGAAGAACCTGATCATGGTTTTTGTTTGTTTGTTTGTTTGTTTGTTTGTTTTGGAATATGGGACTTTGGACCATAAAAATGGATGAATGCTATAAACAGAGCTTAATGGACCATTCTAGTAGAATATTGGTAGACAGTAGTACTGTTAATGGATTGTGAAGGTCCTGCTCAAGCGCTTTCAGAGGGGACCAATATTTGCAATTTGTTCTAGGCTACCAGACATTTGTGTGATATTCTGGCAACGAATCAGGCCTGCACTTTGCTCATGTTTAAAGAATTTGTTTGAGGCTAACTTCTGTGGCATGATTGTTATTGATAACTCACATATAAATCTACAATGAAAAAAGAAAACATAAAATGTTAATAGAAGGGAATGTTGCTCAGCACTGCAATAAAGAGGAGGGGCGGGGTGGGGGTGGCTTAGAGCACGACCTATGCACCACCACAGCCTAACTTAGTTTTGAACATTTTAAAATGTTTTTCAGTGTTTTAAGAAGTCTATTGATTTCTATGGTTCTTTAACATGGGTTATATTTTCCTAATGTTTAGTGGGTTCTGTATATCACTGATATTAAACTCATGTTAGATATAAAAGAAAAAACAAAACAAAACCTCATTCTGTAGACTCCCTCTCCACTGGCATGATATTGTTCTTTGCTGTAGTCTCACTTGTCAACTTTTGTTCTTGCTACCTATGCTACTATGCCCCTGTTCAGAAATTCCTTTCCTGTTCTTATGAGTTTAAACACATTCTCTATTAGATTCAAACCATTAG